>NW_021621113.1:1672727-1691140 GCF_004785775.1 Grammomys surdaster | reverse complement strand
AGAGAGAGAGAGAGAGAGAGAGAGAGAGAGAGAGAGAGAGAGAGAGACAGAGAGAGAGACAGAGAGAGAGAGAGAGAGACAGAGAGAGAGAGAGAGAGACAGACATGGGGGCAGGTGCAAAAAAGATGGATTCTGGAAAGAGATGTTTTAAGCTAGAATTCCCTCTCCAGAAGTTTAGGAGTGGCTTTCCCTTATCGATACTGTCTTAGAAGACATTCTTGAGGCCCATCCTTAAGTTGAATTTATATTTCTTTTGGTCTGTCCAGTGTCGGCATCTCCTGCATTGGTCTACAAACTGTGATTGATTAAGATGCGTGTCTTAGTCTGTCCAGGCTGCTATAACACAATACCATAAAACAGGAAGCTTTTACAGACCAGAGATTCACTTTCTGTTTTGGAGGCTGGGAAGCCTAAGATGAAGAGGTCCCTGGATTCCATGTCTGGCAAGAATCAACCTTCCGGTTCATGGCTGGTGGCATCTCACTGTGTTCTCCCACAGCAGGAAGGGCAGAGCGCTCTCTGGGTCACTCTCATGAGAACTTGACATGATTGCTTTACCCTTGTGACTTGGTCCCTTCCCAGAGGACCCACTAAATTGGTAATCAGAATTCAACCTATATAAAGTTTGGGAGGATGCAGGAATTCCCACCATGCAGTTGGTCTGTTCTGGTAAGCACTGTGTCCCCCATAGAGATCATAATATTTAGCATATGGTTGCTAAGTAAAACTACATGGAAAGTTAGTTAATAATCCATAGGGTCATTTAGTCTTTTTTGGTGTTTCCTTCTTTAGGTGAGGGGGAAGCTTATTTATCTTTGGATTACTAAAATAAATACTTAAGATGAATACTTTCAATTATAAATGGACCTGAGCTGTCTGTTGACATGCACAATCCATAAGGGTGGGTCTCTGAGGTGTGACTGGAAGCAGGAATGCTGGGCAGGGCAGTGGGAGAGGCAGAAGGGTCGCATACGTACCTCCACACTCAGGCTGCGACCCACTCCAGGAGCCATTGGCTTGACACATTCGCTCTGAAGATCCCCGGAGTACGTGGCCAGCGTCACAACTAAAGCGCATTACACTGCCCGGGGCAAAGCTGTCTCCTAGCCGGATGCCATGGGCTGGGATCCCTGGGTCACCACAAGCTCCTGTGCTGGTTCCTAGTGAGAAGAGAACACAGCAAACAATGAGGGTTTTTATTGCTTTTTTTTTCATGGATGCAAATGGAGAAAGAGGTAGGCTGTTGGGAGGGAGGAAGCAACAAACTCAGTGTTTGTAGAAGGTGATAAGAGACAGTGCTCAGCCCACAGTGTCTGCACGAACTACTGTGTTCGGAAGGTGAGGAGAGGGAGGGCAGAGAACAGGAGTTACAGCCGTCAAACTTAGTGCCTGAGAGGACCAGGGTCCATGTTATAGAGATACATTCTAGAGCCCCATGGAGGAATGAGTGGCTCTACCTCACCACTCAGTAGTCACAACACACAGTTCTCAAGTCTGTGGGAGCCACCCAGGAAGGGCAGCTCATACTGGGCTAGAACTCTAGTGGTCCATGCTGCCACATCCCAGCTTCTCCCTCTCGTCTCTCCCCTCCCACACCCACTGGCCAGTGGTACCCTCTCCTCTCTCCACATCACTCTGTTGGGGCTCAGAGGTTCACTGTTCTTTTGCCTGGGTGACTGCAAAAGCTTCCCAATAGTCCCTTCCTCTGAATCTCTCCAAGCTTAAGCCTCTAACCTTAATAATCGCTGACCTTGTACAGTGATCAGACCCTGCTTTTTTTCCTGTAAGAACATCTCTGGGGGAATCTTAGCGCTGACAGGATAAAATCCAAAATCTTTTATCACGGAGTTACCTTCCCACAGCTCAGCTGGAGCTTGGTCTTGGCCTTTATTTATCTTCGACTACTTTAAAAATTTTCAATCTGTCTGCCCATCCGTTCCACTGTCTGTCTAGTGTGTATATGTGTGTGTGTGTGTGCATGTGCATGTGTGCTGTCTGGTGAAGCTCACATGAGGGAATCCCAAATGAGGGAATCCCAAATGAGAAATTCCTCCCTTATATAAGACTGGGCAGTAGGCAAGCCTGTTGAGCATTTTCTTGGTTACTTATAGATCTGGGAGGGCCCAAACCACTGTGGGTGGTGCCATTCCTAGGCCAGTGGTCCTGGGTTCTTTAAAAAAGCAAGCTGAGCAAGTCATATATAGCAAGTCAGTAAGCAGCGGCCCTCCACAGTCCCTGTATCAGCTCCTGCCTCCAGGTTCCTGCCCTGTTTGAGTTCCTGCCCTGGCTTCCTTCAGTCATGGACAGCGATGTGGTAATGACGGCTTGTATGTGGAGATCAGAGGACAGTTTGAAGGCAACAGTTCTCTTCCTCTACCATGAGTTCCAGGGATCAAACTCAGGTTGTCAGGCTTGGTGGTGAGCACCTTCCCCACTGAGCCATCTGCTGCTTCTCAAGTCTCATCTTATTTTTAATTCATAAGTAATGATTAATAAATGTTAGAACAAGAATCAGGTGCATACAATATCTTGGCGCATATGTGATCTATGTTCTTACCATGAGGAGATGGTAACGATTTGGGGTGATTAATCCTTGTCTTTTAGTTGAGGATTTTCTATTCACTAATTTTTTGCAAAGGTGAACTACAGCTTGCATGCCTTACACCTCATCACTCCATTTTTTGTCTCGCCCCTTCCTGTTTGCTAAACTCTCTCACTTATCTGGCTTTTGACATTCTGCAAACCCTCTCAAGAGAGTGCCGAAGGACCCAGGAAGTGAGGGAGGGCAGACAACAGGAGACAGAGCCATAGGACCTAGCGTCCCAGGGATCTAGGCTCTGTGTTATAGAGGCACACTGTAGAGCCCAAAGAGGAGGGACATGTCAGAATAAGTGGTTTGTCAAGAGATAAAAGGTTATAGCTTTGGTGGCACCCGTGCTCTCACAGACCCACATGTGTAAGCACTGAATGGTAGCATTCGAAACTATACTGGGTTAGCTGGAGTAAAGATGTTTCAGTCTTAACTCTGTCATGGTTTACCTGTGGTGGCTCTCTCATCCTCAGCCTTAGAATTATTTTGTGTAGTCTCAGACCATGAGAGTATGAAGAAGCCCTGCATTCCTCATTCCCCCTCAAAGCATGGTGTTCCTTCAAACTACAGTGTGCTTAGAAAATAGAAAGCCTATCACATTCGGCTAGATTTTGTTGCCTTTTGGAGTTTTCCAGGATGAAGCACAGGGAATGGCTAGTGTTGGGTTCTGGAAGATGCCCTTGATGGCAAAAGGCTGTTAGATGCCCCTGATGACAAAAGGCTGTTTCTACACTGGCTCGCCTACCTCAGCAGGAGCCTACTGCTTACTGTAAGCAGGCAGGAGAGCTGAGTTCTCCACTTCCAGGCTTGTTATAATAGGGGGTCTATCTCTATGCTATATGGGAATCTGTGAGAGAAAGCTACACCATGGGGACAGATAAAAGGGAGTGACTTTGTACTGAAAAAGTACATCAGCAAAGATGGGGAGACCTGAAATGAGTCTTGAACTGTCTTTATGTCCTTCCTAATCAGGAGCTGATGGCTCAAAGACTGAGGATATTTTTTTTATTCCTTCTCTAGATAACTGATTGCATAGGATGAGGCTCAAAAGTTGGAATTCTTGAAAGTGTTATTACTTTGTCTGTCTGTCTGTCTGTCTCTTTCTCTCTGTTTCTCTGTCTCTCTCCCTGTCTCTCTCTCTGTCTGTCTGTCTCTGTCTCTCTCTCTCTCTGTTTTTTTTTTTTTTTTTTTTTTTTTTTTTTTTTTTTTTTTTTTTTTTGAGACAGAGTTTCTCTGTGTAGCCCTGAATACTCTGGAACTCACTCTATAGGCCAGGCTGGCTTTGAACTCGCAGAGATCCTCCTGTCTTTGCCTCCTGAGTGCTGGGGTTAAAAGCATGGGCCACCAATGAATGTATTATTTCTTAAAGGAGATGTCATGTCCAAGACAACACATTCATGCTTCAGCCAGGGAGGCTTTAGCTTAGTTTTCTGGACAAGAATGGACTCTTAACACTTTCTAGCTTCTGCTGGTACAGTGCCAGAGAAGGAAGTGACTCTCTGGGTTAGAAGAAACTTTCATGTTCATGTTGTGGCTCAGAGGATGACTATGCTAATGGGCTGGAAGTCCTTTTTGTTTCTTTCCCCTACTTGGCACTTCTCTTTCCAAGGTGAACAAAGACACACAGAGTAGATCAAACAAACACTAAGAAATTCATCATCGCAGAATAACTAGAGACTCACTAGGTGCAAATATCATCATGGAAGAGATGGACAAATGCATGACTGCCCCCCTCGCCTCCTTTGGGCTCCCCCTCTTCCTGGAACTTGCTCTAGATACCTAGGGCCCCTGAGCACATGACTCTGTCTTTCCTGTTCTGTATTCCAATCATATCCCCCAGACGTCCCAAAGGAAGTAGTCAAGGCCCTTGCTAGCAGGCTAAAAGCATTTTCATAGTTCCTGAGGAGTCGTATCTACTTCGTCTGTCAAGTGGTCCATGAGATTAACAAGGCTGAATGTCAAAAGTGCTGGTGATGTGTCTGGGGTTGTCTAGGAAGCCAGGAGCCCTTTGGCACAGTCGTTTCCTTTCTGGAGAGACTTAATAAATATCTAATTCGATAGTCTATCAGGGTCCCAAACACCAGTAAGCAGGCTCTTCCTGAAACTCAAACTACAAGGGCTGTGTGTCTTATGGGAAGATGGGTTCTTCATGACAAGGAGATTGGGATCTTTACCTGAAGGAAGGATCTGGAAGAGGGAAGGGCTAGGGGTTGGTAAGGGAAAGGTGGGCTCCTCGAGGAATCTCAAGCTACATGAGTAGCTGCACCCTGAAGACATTCCTTGGTAGTGTCAGGTAGGTTTACTCCAAAAAAGACTCAGCTGCGGCTGCTCACATTTTAGCCTGGTGGTTTCTGTTGCTGGTTGTATGATTCACTTTCAGATGTATGGTTCTGTTGCAAGACATTACGGATGAATTTCTGGTTTAGGGAATGTGGACATGCACTTTTAAAAAAAGGTCTGTTTGTTTGTTTATTTATTTATTTATAGGAGTGCAGGCCAGGAGACATCAGATCCCATTACAGATGGTTGTGCGCCACCATGTGGTTGCTGGGAATCGAACTCGGGAGTTCTCAAAGAGTAGCCAGTGCTCTTAACCACTGAGCTACCTCTCCAGCCCCAAGAAGAGGTTCTCTGTGCTTCCTGGCTGTCCTGGAGCTCGCTCTGTAGACCAGGCTGACTTTGAACTCACAGAGATCTACCTTCCTCTGCCTCATGAGTGCTAGTATTAAATATGTGTGCCACCACTGCCTGAGGGACTTGGGATTTTTGCTACTTCAATAACATGTCAGAGTTCTCGTGTCAGAGACTAGTGATTTATAATTTAGTAAAAGGTCATGCCTGGGTACTGGTGTCTCAGGGTGGAGACTATCCCAAGAGGTAGTCAGGACATGGGGCAAGTTGAATTAGATACTGATGAGAGAGAAGGAGGCAGAATGGGGCCCAGGGGGCTTGACATAGGACAAAAGATCACAGATGCAAAAGATGACAGACTGGACTGTTATCTCCAGGAGCACGTGGACTCAGATTTCTAGACAGGACTAACGCTCCAGGTGGACCTCCCCAAGCAGTACCTTTCCTATTTTTGCAGTCTATTGGCTGTTTTCTTAGTAAGAATTGATGAAAGGCTGGAGTGCACTTGAACTTCTTTCTAGAGATGCTGTTTTAGGAAAGATGCACTACAGGTTCCTAAGCTGTCATACCCTCCTGTTCATGGACCACGCTCCTACCAGCCAGTGCCCCTCCAGCCACCTGCACATATTCCATACCTGAGCAGTGGGGGAGGGAGCCTGTCCAGTGTCCGTCCAGTCCACACATGCGGGTGGCATTTCCCACCAGAGTCCGCTTGCCCGTGCAGCTGTAACGCACAACGGCCCCCACTATGTAGCTGTCTCCTGACATTTGGGCATGGGGTGGAGAGCCAGGATGGCCACAGGAGACCACTGTGGGAAGAGAGCAAACATCTCAGTGGCTTTGTTTGGAATGGGCCACTCACTGCACACATGCTTCTTGTGGGAAGTGAGGAAGGAGAGGAAACCTTGCTAGCTATGAGAGTGAACTTCCTGCTAGCTCACGCGGCAGGCACCAGCAGACAAAACCTGCCCACTTCACAACACTGTTTCTGAATTGGAAGCAAAGATTAATATGTCAGCAGCACTAAGTAGGTATGCAGCCTGCTCGCTTCACTCCAGTTTTTGAATTGGAAGCAAAGATCAACACCCGTGTAGCAGATAGTAGGGATGGAGCCTGTCCACTTCACTACAATATTTCTAAATTGGAAGCAAAGAATAATTAATACTTATTGATATATACTTTAAGACCTATTAATATCTACTTTTACCTATTAATACCTGCTAATTAACACATACTTTTAATCAAGGGTAGTCAAGGGTGGTCTCTCTGAGATGCCGGGCCAGGCTAGTTCTGTCTGGGGCAAGAACATGAGGGAAGGAACATGAGGTGTCCATCCCATGGCCATAATGAAGTTGGTGTGTGTCTTAACAACTTTTTTTGTTTCTATGACCAAACATCTGGCATGAAACAACTGGGGGGAATAGGGATTGCTTGGGTTCAGGTTGGTGGGGAAGGTGTGGAGGCAGAAGTGAGAGGCAGTTGGTTACACTGTGTCTGAAGTCAGGGAGTAGAGAGCTGACAGGAAGTGAGACTGAACTGTAAAATACTGAGGCCTGCACCCAGGGACATGCTGCTTGTAGGAAGGCGTCATCTCTTAAAGCTTTCAAAATGTTCTCTAATAGTGTTACTAGCTGGAGACTCAGTGTTGACATCTCGAGCCTGTGCAGGACTTTCCTATTCAAGCCACAGCAGTGGGCAGGGCAGGTTCTCCCCTTTCCTAATGCTGCGTGCGACCCTTTAATACAGTTCCTCATGCTGTGGTGACACACAGCTACGAAATTAGTTTTATTGCTACCTCATAACTGTAATTTTGTTATTGCTATGGATCATAATGTAAATATCTGATATTTAGGATGGTCTTAGGTGATATGAAAGGGTCGTTCGATCCACAAAGGGGTCTCGACTCACAGGCTGACAACCGCTGGTGCAGTTGAGTCAGGGAAGAGTGGACAAAGACATGGGGGGTGGGTTACTGGGATGAAACATTTTGATTTTATTCTAAGCATGATGGAAAGCCACCAGAGGGACATGACTTGGTCTGTACTATGACAGGGTCACACTGTTGCTCTGTGGGGGAAGGACTGGGGTGAGGCTGACACGAACCTGTTTCAATGGCTCTAGAAGGTATGGTCATGGCTTTTATTGAACATTGGAGGGAGGTAGAAGAGTCTCCACAGTCACAATAGCTCATATCCAAACAGGGCACAAAGCAGGACTCTGATGCTGAGAAGGACAGGGGACCAGAGGACCCCTTATGATTTGAAGCCACCAAAATCTGAAGCACATTATGTGCAGAAAGTTGTCCATTTAAAATTCCAAACAATTTATCATTCATACATGGGGCTGGAGAGCCATGCCAAGGTCCTTAGACAAGGGTAGTCCGGGCAGTGAGCCGTGATCTCAGTCTCCTATTACACCTAGAAGCAAGGGCTTTTGATAAAGTCAACCAGACTGGAAGGCTCACAACAGGCACCTCACAGAGGCGCGTGTACACTGACAGAGACAGGTACACTGGTGATAGCCACTGTCTCTGTGATAGACACTGGTGATAGCCACTACTCAATAGCCATTAATGCTTCGGGACTGCATCTTTGCCTCTATGCTAGAAAGATGGGGAGAGTAAGCCTGTCCACAGCAAGAGTGCAGAGACCCCAGGGCACAGCTCATTCCGTGAGACTGTGAGGCTAGCAACCAGTGTCATGGCCTAAGCCCTTCCACTGGCTTTGTTTCTCCCCATACTGTCCCTGTAACTTTTCCTAATAGTAATCAATGCAGCTATCACTTATGGAGTAGCCTCATGTACCAGGGATACACTGGATACCTTCTGGATAGACCAGAAGTTTTGCTTCAGTCCTACTGAGGAAAGGGGTGCATGTCTTGTGTGATGGTTAAAATTGACTGTCAGCATGGCAAGATCTAGAATTACCTAGAAGCCAGGGCATGTCTGTAAGGGAGTTTCTAGACTGGGTTAAGTAAAATGAAAAATAAAATTCTAAATGTGTGCATGTCACCATTCCAGAGCTTGGGGTCTTGGACTGAACACCAGCATTTGTCTCCATTTGCTTCCTTGCTGTGATGCAGCCTGACTCCTGCGTCCATGACGTCACCACTCAGTGAACTGTACCCCCAGACTGTGCTTTTGTTAGACATTGTCGAAGCAACAAAAGAGGTGACTTAATACATTTTATCTTTCTGGAAAAGCCAGAGAGGGTTAATATGAAGACACTGTGTCTCTGTACAGCCAGCTCTGAGGTGGGGGGGGGGTGTGTGTGGTCATCATAGGATTTGTGGGTTCAGAGAGGAAAGGGAATGGTCCCCATCCAGGAAGAACATGTGTGAATTAGCATGGCACTGAACACGTGTGTGTGGGTGTGCTCTGAGATGTTTCCCTTCGACAGTTACTGGAAGCAAATGGATCTACTTACAGAGACACTGTGGGCGGGGCCGGTCCCAGGTGCCGTCGCCCTGGCAGCTGAGGGCAGGTGTGCCCAGGAGATAGAAGCCGTGGCTGCACTGGTAGGACACGGTGGTGCCGAAGCTGAACCTGTGGGGGCCGCTGGCGTGGACTTGCCGGACGCTGTTCTCCTGGTGCCCAGGATCTGTACAGTTGATGACTGTTATGGAAGGTGACAGCGAGACACTGAGATTTGGATATGAAGGATTTTCTCAAGCTTTGAAGTGAGAATTCAGAAGTCTAGACAGATGCTTCTCAGTCCAGCCAAGTCTCTAGATCAAAGCTTGAGGACAAAGTAGACCCTACATGGAAGGTTGGTGTGGTCTTGAGGCCACAGCTCTCCTTCTCTGCCTTGGTCACCCAGTCATGGATTTGTCTTCCATGTCCAGGTGGCTGTCCCCTCCCCTAAGGAGCCTGCCTCTCCTCCTAGACTACTCAGTCTTTCTCCCTCAGTGTTCCCAGTGTGGCTGCTGGCCTGGGATGAGTTGTCTCCATCCATGCACACCCCAAGGGCACGGCTGTCTTGCCTCTGTGTTTCTGACCCCTGGTTTAATGTGGTTCCTTCCCAAAGCTCATCTGTTGTAAAGCAGGCACATCTAACCCGGTTTGAATAGCACTTGAACTTGTTCTGAAAATGTTTTAATCCCTTTTATGACTGTTTCCAGTAAGCATTAGTATCCTAGAGGACTCAGCTGACCTTCAAATGAGCAAGGGTTTCCAAAGAAGCTTTACTCAAACTCAGCGTGTTTAGAATAATAGCAACATTTGCCATCACCCATACTTTGACTTTCAAACACATCCGCATGCACCTTATGACCAGAGTCATCCTCATAGGGTAAGGTAGTCAGGAAAAGCAAGTCAGGAGAAGTAAAGTGAGATAGTCACTTTATTATACAAGGTGTGTGTGTGTGGGTGCGAGTGCACACGCGTGTATATGTATGTGCATATGTTTGTGCTCATATGTGTTTCTATGTGCATGTGAATGCAGGATAACATTGCATGACATCTTCAAGAACTTTTCCCAGCTCCCCTGAGATACAGCCTCTCACTGACTGGAGCTCAGCAATTAGGCTACACTGGCTGAAGCGAGCCCCTGGGACCTGCCTGCCTCTGTCTTCCTAGTACTGAGATTACAAGCATGCCACCAAGCCTGGCTTTTAAAAAACAATTAACGTTTTTACTTATCATTTTACATCCTGCCCACTGCCCTCCTCCCAGTCACCCCATAATCCTTCCCCTACCTCCCCTCCCCTTCTCCCCTGGGTATTTCCCCACCCTGGCACTTCAAGTCTCTGTGAGGCTAGGTGCTTCCTCTCCCAGCTACACAGGCAACAGCTTTTGGGATAGCCCCAGATCCAGTTGTTAGGGACTCACATGAAAACCCAAAATTTATCCTGTCTACAAGAAATGCAGGGATTGGTAATGGATCAGAGATTGAGGGATCGGCCAACCAATAACCAGCCCAATCTGAGATCCATCCCATGTTCAAGCACCAATCCCTGATGCCTGGCTTTTATATGTGGGTTCTGGAGCTCTGGCTCAGGTCCTCACACCCCCTAGGCAGGTGCTTTAATGGCTGGGCTGTGTCCCCAGCCCTAAGCTATTTGTTTGACCTTTAATGAGTTTCTCTGAGGCTTTGCTGCTGTGCTGTTGTAAAAAGCCCTCCAAGGTTCTAGAAGTTTATCTGGAATGGTTTCCATGGCGATTTCTGGAGTCTGATTTCCTCTTGGCATCTCTTACTTTCCACCTTGACTTCTTGATCCCAGTTCTTAGACTCTTTAGTGTTTGTTTTTCATTCTAGTTCTGCTGTTGACATTTTTTCCACAGCAACTGAACATGGCTACAAAGGAGCCACAGCAGCCATTTTGCAGCCATGAGGACAGACCAAGATGTTGCTCAGAGGTGATGCAACTTCTAAATTTCTTGTTTATGTGAGAAAAGGCCCTCTGTGCACACTCCGCACACACAGACACATTTACCCACACATGCACAGACACATAGACACATGCATACACACAGAGACACATACAAATAGGCAGGCATACAGGCATACACACATGCATGCATGATAATACACACATACACACATGTGTACACAGACAGACACACATGCAGTCACACACACACATATACACATACACTCATACACAGATACACATACACACATAGTCACATACACACACACATATGCATACATGCACTCACAAACACACATGCTAGCAGGCACACAGACAGACACACAGACATACACACACTGGGGCATTACATGATGATAAATTATTTGTCTAATGAACTAAAGGCTTGCAAGAAGAAACTGTTGATTTGATAAAATGTCACACAACTGTATCTAGGAGTTGAGAGTCTCCATTTGTGACCCTTCTCTGTCCCAAGTGTCCCTTGCATGAGAGAGAATGATATTAGGAGTGAATTCCATGGCTTGTTCTTCTGGGCCACAGAAGCTCAGACAGCTGAGTTGGTGGGGAAGAGAGCGGGGCAGGAAGGGTGACTCACTTCTGCAGGTGGGCAGTGTGTCACTCCACTGCCCGCTGGCCAGGCACTGGGACCTAGCAGCCCCCTCAGCTATGTATCCTGGGTTGCAAACAAACTTGACCACGTCGTTGAGGTTGAACTGGCTGCCTTGAGTAAGGCCGTTGACTGGATTGCCTGGGTGTCCACAGGTAATTGCTGCAATAAGAACGGAAGACAGGTGAGCCCACCTACTATTCCACACCCCCACATCAGACTCTTCTCACCTGGGATGGCGCCTGACTCACACCTGTCTACAGGGGAGCAGGTTGCTGGATCTCTGTGGCGGTGGCATAGGCAGGGTATGCAGGTAGCATTATATGCCAACCTTGTATCAACTGGTCAAAAGGATCATGACGCTCTCACCAAAGCTTAAAAACCATTGAACCGACACAGGCATGGTGACCTAAGGAGGCCTTTTAAGGGAAGACAGACCAGAAAGCCTGCAAAGGGGACTGAGGCTGGACCAGAAACAAAGCCCAATGCAGCTCAGCATGAGGGGCGGAGTCAGAGCCACAGGACAGCCCCAAGTTTCCAGAGATCATCTAAAGAGCTGTCAAGTGGTTGAAAGAGGGAAGAACAGCTGGCTGTGGATTCATTGGTGACCCAGCCATAGCTCCCTGTCTCCCACTTATTCCCAGTCCACAGCTCTTGTCCGGGACAGCAGGAGCAGCCACTGGCACTCATTGCCACCTTCTGTGCACTGTTCTGTCACCAAGCAGGTGTTTGCCACCTGCTCCAGAGCTTTGTCTGTGACATCCTGCCTCCTGCCCTGAATCTTCTGGCAGAAGGGGTCAGGACTAGGGCTCCTGTTCATGAGGAGGTTCTCTCTGGCTGGAGCAGAGAAATACGGGGTGGGTGGAGGGTGCAGAACTCGACTCAAACTACAGTAGCTTTTGCAGCCAATGAAAGGAGAGTGAGGTGCCTAGAGTAGACATCTGTGACGCTTAACTTGAACTATCAACTTGATTGAGTGGAGAATGCCCAGGAGCTCAGGAAAGCACATGTCTATGTGCCTCTGTGTGAGCATGCCCAGAAATGAGACCTGGAGGGCTTTGACCCAATGAACTGGTTAGCCAGCCCTTGATGGAATGATAACCCCACGGCAGTTGGGAGATGGTGGAAAGGAAGAGGCTGGATCTAGTTGGAGGAAGTACATCATTAAGGGTTTTCCTCAGGGTCCTGGCTTCCTCCCATATGTCCTTTCTTAGCTTCCTGGCTGCTGTGATGTGAACAGCTGGGCTCCACCACATCCTTCCCACTGCTTCGGAAACCCAGAGCCAAAAAGAAATCTTTACAGTTGTTTGTGCCAGGCATGGTGGTTCGGAAGGATGAAAGCCTGAGTTCTTATCTCAACATCTCTGACTTTGACCCACATCTAACAAGAACATGTGTCTTTAGGTTAGGCAAAAATTCTCCATCCGGGCATTTCATGTGAAGCTTCTGGGTGCAGTGAAAGGTTTTGTGTTGACACGTCAGAAGACTGGATATGGGTGGGTTTCACCTTCTGTAAACCCAACACTGAAGAGGTCCCTAAGACTGATTTTAGATATTACTGTGGGGCAACCTGCCTCCCTCAGAGGCCTTCTGTGTGTGAGGAGCTAGACGAAGAGCAGCAATTAAAAACAAAACTTTGTCTCATAACAGTTCAGAACAAACCCCTGAATTTTACATAAAGGCTCACTTTAGGGAACTGTAAAAAGTGAAGAATTTTCCAAATTATTTGCAGGCTCTGAGGATAATGGTGGTCATGTAAATTTCCCCCAAATGCAAATTAACAAGAACAAATAAAAGAACAGAAAACCCAGGTCTGCAGAAACTAAGACAGGGACTACCACTGGCTTTAAATTGCTTGGAAGTTGAAGAATGAAAGCGTCCAGGCAAGGCCGCCCAGAACCAGATCTTAAAACTGTAATCCAGAGAATGCTTGAGAAATAATAGCAGAATGGATACATTCCGAAAACCACAGGATATCCAGGGAGGTTGTCTTGCAGCCTTCAGCCCTCGAAGAAATATTAGATTTCAGGCACCAAGTGAAAAATATCCAGAACCTTCCTGAAGACCACCCAGAGTGAGGCTAATGTTGTACTTCGAAAAGTTGATGGCTCAGACAGAGTGTAAATGGGTGGCTACTCAGGGAAGGGTCGAGTGGGAAAAGGAAATGCTCGTGTCATGATTCAAAGTCGCAGCGACATAGGACAGGACAGCAAAGTCTAGGGATCCAGGGTGTAGCACCCTGTGTGCAGTTAACAGTACTGTACTGTACACTGGAGATTTCCCAAGAGAGTGGACATCAGGTTTGCTCATCACATACCCACAAAGGAAAGGAGATGAACTGTAGTATACTTGACGGTTGTCACCATTGCTCTATGGATATGAACCCCAAAGTAGGCTTAAATAAGTACAATTTTTAAAAAAGGTGAAGTACACACACACACACACACACACACACACACACACACACACACCTTGCGGTCAAGGATTTTATGACCAATCTTGTTGCCTTTTGAATGACAGGGAATAGAACAGAATTTTAAACATTCAAGTACATGTTGGTACATGCCTGTTACACCAGCCCTCAGGAGGTGAAAGGAAAGAATTGCAAATTTGAGGTGACATAAGCAGATCCCATCCTAAAATACCAAGGGCTGGGAATGCAGCTCTAGTGGTAAAGTGCTTATGGACCCACCAGGTCATCTGTTGAATCTGCAGGACATGGATACACACACACACACACACACACACACATCACCACTCACAGCAGCACATACACTAAAAACCCAAACCACCACCACCGTCACCATCACCACAACCCATGGAGGAACTTGAAGTATATTATGCAGAGGGTTGTACTGACTACTAAAGACTAAACTTGACCCTACTAAGAAGTAACTGGGATGCTTCAGCAGTGTTGATGATGGATTTAATTGTAGGTTCAAGAATAAAGCAAAGGTAGGTAGAAGAAATAGAATTATGACATCTGAACTCCATGATACATGTTCTCAACCCTGACAGAGAATGGAAACTGGAGAGGGGAACATGCTGTGTAGCCATTATGTGAAAGTTCATGGATTCTAGTGTTGACCAACTAGATAATAAAGATTTGAATTAAAAAACCCGAGGAACTGACAGCCTTACAGTGTGAGAAGTGAAAATGTCAACAACAAAGAGAATACCACATCATAATGACAGAGGACACAAGAGAATTAGGACCAAGCATGTAAGACGTATCTCCTTATATAAGTGACTTTAATCTTTGAACAGGAAGATTTTCATGTTGACAGGTGTGGTGGTTTGAGTGTGCTTGACCCATACAAAGTGGCGAGATTAGGAGGCGTGGCCTTGTTGGAGGAAGTGTGTCACTGTGTAGGCGGGCTTTGCGGTTTCCTATTGCTCAAGTTCCAGCCAGTGAGGAAGAGAGCCTCTCCTGGCTGCCTTCAGAAGACAATCCCCTTCCACTGCCTGTGGATCAAGACGTAGAACTCTTAGCCCCTTCTCCAGCATCATGTCTGTCTGGATGCTGCCATGCTTCCAGCCGTGATGATAATGAACTGAACCTCTGAATCTATAAGCCAGCCCCATTTAAATGTTGTCCTCAACAAGAGTTGCCTTGGTCATGGTGTCCCTTTACAGCAATGAAGCCCTAATTAAGACAGCTTATAAGAGTACAGTTTAATAGTTGTGCCTGCTATTCAGGGATGGTCAAAGGTCAGGGATGGTCAAAGGTCAGGGGAAAGTGTGGAAGTTGGAATTCTAAGAAATCAAGTTGAAATCAAGAAAAGTAAAATTCAGGTTAACAAACATTAAAAGTGATGAAGAAGATACTTTTAAAGGGGAGAAGTTACGATTGATTTACTATCAAGCTTTACGAGTTCTGAATATATTTATACCATAGGACATGGCAGCTACCTGCAGGAAATGTAAGGAACAATGCCGAAGCATTGATAACAGAACACTTTAAACAAGTCTTTCAAAGAAAACTACTCAAGTGGGCAAAATAAGGAAAAAACCATAAAGGACATAATTTATAATGTACATCTTAGGAATACATGTGTCCGTATGTGCAGCAGAACTATCTACAATGTTCTTCCTCTCAAGCACACATGGGACATTCATAACGATTGACCAACTGTTTATTCAGAAGGAAAGCATCAATAAATGTCAAGAAATAGAATTATTTTACATGATGTATATAAAATAAAAGCGGAAAAGATCCTTTGGCTTAGAAATTTTAAAGAATTTATTAAAATCAAGTGTAGTGGTGGGCAATTAACGAGAAATTAAAAAACTTCTAAAAATAATAAATATTTATTACTAGTATGTACGAGGTATAATTACAACAGTTGATCAGAAGAAATTTTATAGGTCCAAATAAAAAAATAACACAAAATGAGAGACTGAAAATGAGTGAGCTTGTCATTTGCTTACTGCATGTGCATGTGTGTAATGCAATTCACATCCAAATTAGCAAAACAAACAAAAAATGTTTATCAGAAGTCACAAGGGAATGATAAAACCAGTAGTCAATGACAGCACAGAGACCTGAAGAAACAGATGCAGTGACCATATCTTTGGGGGGAAAAGAATATACAAAACTTTTAGCTAACCTAATCAAGAGGGAAAGGGAGGAAGTCCGTGTTGACTCAGCCCCATGGCTAGGGAGAGTGGCTGACATACTTACGCACACAGAAAGGGGTCTTGCCCGACCAGTGATGATCCTGCTGGCAGATGCGCACAGACATGCCGATCAGGCGGAAGCCAGCCCTGCACTGGTACACCACACTGCCTCGGTAGTTGAAGTTTTCTCCGTTGATGTGTCCATTGACAATGGGCTCTGGGGTCCCACAGTGTCCAGCTTTGGTGGGATGGGGGAAGAGAGTCAACCACAGAGGAACCTCTAGAGAGTGGGGTCGAGCTTAGTTGGAGGGAGGGAAAGGGCCAAGTACTCAGCCGTGATTTGTTTTCCCACCTCCCAGGGAGAGCAGTGATCCAGGAGAGAGTTTAGAGTTTGGGAACTCCTTACATGATAGTAACAGTATTGTGGGCTTGGTGACATCCCCCCTCCCCCGAATCAAATGGTTCTGTTTCTGTGTCTGTACACAAGTGGGGAGGGGAGTTACCACATTTTCCAGTCTCTGTGAGTTCTATGGTTTGAGTAAGTCCCCCAAAGCTTCGTGTGTTAGAAGCCTGGTGCCCAGTCTCAAGAAGGAGGGGAGGATGATAGGTCATGCCCATGAAGCCGAATTCCCCTGCCCCTGATTATGCCGGGATGTATGCTGCTTTGCCATAGTCCAAAGACCATGGGCGACAAGTGATTGTGGGCCAACAATTCCAGAACTGTGAGCCAAGATTAATCTTTCCTCTCTGTAAATGGATTATCTTAGGTAGCTTGTCATATCTGGTAGAAAGCTGACACAAGGACCATTCCCTGGGTCCCGACTGTCTATCGAGCACTGTAGCCAAAATGAAGCCATCACGGCTTATATTGCTGATGACAGCCATGCAAAAGCAGATGCTTGGCCAGATTCATCTTTCTTTTTGAGTGACATCTCACCGAGTTACTTTTATTAAATGAAGCTTGGGCACAGTAGACCCCTGGCTTCCTTTTGGTTCCTTTGACTAGGTAGCAGTTGCTCATAACTGTACCCCAAACCAGTGCCCAAGAAAGTGGCTACTGGCCATGGTCTTCTGTAACCTGGATGTCACTAGTGTGCATATCAGGGACAGATCACCCAATCTGCCCTACTAGGCATGCATGGCTGAAACGCTCTTTTGGAATTGAGAGAAGCCAGAAAAGAATAATAGGAGAGAGAACTTAGATTAGGCTCAGTCAGGGAATACATTAGCCCCCGGAGCAATGATAATTTTCTCCTTTGTAAGCTGGTTGTTTGCAAATGCTTCTGTTGTTTGCTTAGTGTATACACATGTGTATATTATAATGTACATATGTATATACAAGCAGATGCATTTAAAATAATTCTCTAATATATAATACAAAGACTACCTTAGGTGCATTATAAGAACGTGTCTCTTTAGGGTGGAGGCCAGGGCTACACTGGTCATCCTATGGGCTAATTAGATAAGCAGGTTGTCCTTCTGATTAAAGGCCCCTTAGAGGCTGGGCTTCTTATTCTTTCAAGTTCCCCAAGGGAAGCTGATCTCGGGCTCTAGTCATAGTAGATGCCTGAAGGTTGGTACTTGGACTAAGTACTTTATGAGAGTAGGAAAGTAAGGTGAGCCTGAAGGACCACTCACCAAGGCAGCGGACTTCAGAGCCACTCCAGAGCCCATTGGCCATGCACTCCCGCACTCTGGAGCCCACCAGCGTATATCCAGAATTGCAGGAGAAGATGGCAGTTGCCCCATAGACAGACATGGTTCCAATGCGGTGCCCACTCGGGGGTGTGGGGAGCTCTCCACAGGAGATGACTGAAAAGATCATAAAGTGCTCAATAAACCATTCCTGAGACAAGGGACGGAAGACACATGCTAGACAAGATGAAGGAGAATAATGATCAAAGCCAAGAACTGCCTAGCCTTCCTCTCCTGGAGTACGATATTCTATAACACTGCCTTGTCCTTATCCGCAGGCATTCCCAGGAGCCCTGGAGCTGCTGGTCATGTGCCCAGGTTCCATCTCTGGAGAGATAGATCAGGCTTGCATGCTTGTTAAGAACTCCACAGATGGCTGAGGTTAGGACAGGATGGTGAGTCTGTGGTGTGCTCAGGAAAGACAATGACCTCGACCTTGCCCTTTTCTGCTGAGACAGTTGTAGCTTCACAGTCCTTCTCAAGGGAGTGTGTTGACAGCATCTGACTGATGTACAGGGTGAAGGCTGACTACCAAGGCTGGGCTACAGCGAGGCTGCTCCTGGCTCGAGACTGCTACTCTGCCACAAACACGGTGTGTTACACTCTAGGGGCCTATGGTTTTCCCTTCCCTTCTGCAAGTAATCCCAAGAACACACACTCATTCACCCTGGTATTTGAGACTCAAAAGAACCAAAAGAAAAGCAATTAATAGTGAAGAGGCAGACAGAGTTAGGTGGTCCTCCATGTTCCTCTCTTCCTTCCTGTACACACCCAGTCTTGGGTCTCTTCACAGGCTGTATTACTCTGTCTCTTTGCTCTCTCTCTCACTCTGTCTCTCTCTGTCCCTGTCTCCCTCTCTCTCTCTCTCTCTCTCTCTCTCTCTCTCTCTCTCTCTCTCTC
>NW_021621113.1:1667366-1672717 GCF_004785775.1 Grammomys surdaster | reverse complement strand
CTCTCTCTCTCTCTCTCTCTCTCTCTCTCTCTCTCTCTCTCTCTCTCTCATATGTGTGTTTACAAGTGACATTGCATATGTGGAGGTCAGGGGCAACCTCAAGTATCTGTCCTCACCTTCTACCTGGCTTGAGACAGGGTCTAATTGCCACCACATAAACCAGGCTAGCTGGCTCATTAGTGTCCATGGATTCCTCTCTCCCTCCCCCCCCATCTCTCTCTCTCTCCCTCAAGCCTCATCGTGGGAGTGCTGGGATCACAGATGCACTCAGTACCACAAGCTGCCTTCATGTGTGTTGTGGGGATCTGAACTCACATCCTCAACTTTGCATGGCAAACAGTTGCCCTGCTGAGTCATCTCCCCAGGCAAGCTGCACACTGTTATCTTTGCACCTTTCTGGTACCTGGCATATATTTGGGCCACAAAGAACGAATTAATCAGTGCATGCTGAGCCAGAGGTTTCTTAACAGGGAGCCTTTCCTAAGATGACACAGCACTAAGCAGCAAGCCTTCTCCCAGCCGGATTCTAGGTGAATGTCATAGAGCAGTATGCTGCACTCACTGGTGGTGGGGAACCCCTCAGTCTACTGCATGTATGAAATAGTTCAGGCAGGAAACACCACACAAATGGGCCCATATTGTCCTTCCTGGGCTTACTTTGGCAGGTGGGCATAGACTCTCCCAGACTCCATCTACCATTGGCCTGGCAGCGGATGACCCTTTGGCCAGTGTAGTAGTAGCCAGGGTCACAGATGAGCATCAGCTGGGCCTGGAACTGATACTGCGTCTCAAAGATGAGCCTCCACCGGCCGTGTTCCACACTGATGCTGCTGATATCAGGACAGGTCACAGCTGGGGAAGCAAGGAGCAGGGAGGAGAATTAGCTAACGGAGTATGGAAGGCATCCCAAGAGTCTAGAACAAGGGATTGAGGACACTCAGTGTAGTAATGATGAATTGAGGAACATTCGGGTCCTAGGTAGGTTTGATCGATGAGGAGGAGTGTGAGTGGGGGAGTCCAGATCTGTAAAAGAAAGTAGTGAGACTTGTGTTTCGCTGCCTTAGTACTGGCTGTGTGTGCAACGTTCTATTTGGTCAGTTTTTAAAACCGTTTCCCCCTGTTTCTCTTTTGGATGATTCTCAAATAGCCAAGGCTAAGGGTAGCTTTGAAATTATGATCCTCTTGTCTTCACATCTGGGGTGACAAGATTACTGACAATCTCCGCCCATGGTTTATGCTGGGGAAGCACTCTATTAATTGAGGTACATCCCTAGCTGGAAAAGCCAGAAATATGGATATTCATTTAAATTTTCTTGATTGTAAAATGGTAAGAAGTAATATGTGTGTGTGTATGTACATTTTTAATGGGGCAAACAAAATCCAAATTTGTATCATTGGACTAAATATGGCTCAGTGGGCTGCCTATTTATCATTTGATTCCCCAAATTATCACATCAGGGGACTGTGATCATGCAGCTTTCTGGTCATTCCAAGCGCTGTGGTAGCTTATGAAAACACCCCAGAGCATGATGGTCCTTCAGTGTTCCGAGTAAGTTGCAATGGGGACCACGGTTGATAGATGCCCACCCTCGTCCTCCCTGGGTCTCCTACCTCCCCCCTCCACCATGCAGGCTCTCTGTTCTCTACTGAACTTGAAGCCCACTCCATACAGGAGTCTTTTCAGCTGCATTCCCAGCTCCTCCTGCCACCGCCCCCACCTCCCTCGGACTCACGGACACACTGTGGGGGGACATTGCCGTTGCTCCACAGGCCAGTGTCCAGACACTCTGCGGTGGCCTCAGCACCCGTCTGGAGGTGGTAGCCTTCATTGCAGCTGTACACAGCCTTAGTCCCCACAGTGTACTCCTTGCCAAACACGATTCCATTTTTGGGAGCATCAGGGAGACCACAGGAAAGAGCTGGCAAAGGAGAAAGGATGTCATGAGCATTTCTGACTCAAGATGTTCTGAGCATATATTTCCATCTTTCCCATTTAAGGGCCTTAAAATTTATAGTAGAAACTAAGAGACATAAAAGGGAAAGACAATAGAAGAGTTGCCGTCAGGGATATCAGCAAAGAGTGCATCAGAGGGTAGGGTGGAGAATGATATATGTTTGCTCACAGATTAAATGTAGGGACAGGGCTGCAGCTCAAGACTTACAGGGAAGAGCCGAGAGCTCAGACTTCCTTCTGCTCTGCCCCACAGGTGAGTGTCAACGCACTCAAGCCTCTGAGAAGAACCAAGTGTCCCCTCTTCCTTAGGGTGTGGGGACAGAATCCCTCCAGAGAGTCAGGAATGACAAGGTGGGGGTTAGCATTCCAAGGGATGCTCCTCTTAATAAAAATTCTTACTGCGTTTTTATTTAATTAATGTGTGTGTGTATGCGCATGTGTGCGTGCTTGCGAGCACACTTGCTCACGTGCATGCACACTTGCATGCATGGGAATGTCAGAGGAAAGCTTGCAGGATTTGATTCTCTTCCTCTATCATATGGATCAAGTGGGTTAAACTCAGCTTGTCTGGCTCAGTGGCAAATGTCTGTATCCATGAAGCCATCTCAGTGTCCCATAGAATTATGGGTATCTCCATGTGATAGGTGTCCATTCATCCCTGCTGTACACCCGGATCCAGATTTTACTCATGGGAGGAAGCTCACTGGCAAAGGGAGTTACACAAAATAATGGAGCTCATCCAACTGCTTCTTGGCTTTTACTTTTGAATACAATCAAATGTTACTACACAGTGGAAGAAAACCAGCAGTGTCGATGTGCTCAACATTAGACCAAACATATGGGGGGTGGGGAGCATGGAAAACACTGTTCAGAATCAGAGCTAACTCAGAAAATGGGAGCTGTGGGATGATGGAACTCAGCAATCCACAGCATCTTGAGAAGTGGCATGTGACATTCATGAAACACCAATGGAGCTCTCTCAAGGAAGGCATCTCAAGGAAGGGCTCCTTCAAACTGTCAAAACAGATATTAAGTAAAGATCAAAAATAACAAATTTCCCAGAATAAAGACCCAAAAGACAGACTGAAAACAAGAGAAAAGGACTAAAATGGAAAGATCCGTCTGGGAGATCCAACATCCAGCTATTCAGAGCTCCGGAAAGAGAGAGCAGAGAGTGGGTGGGTTAACGGGATTATCCTACGTGAACATTTCCGGAAGCTGAAGAAAGAAACAAAGGGGGCACAAGGGAGCCATTGAGGGGTAGGGAGAAGCTGAGTGAAGAGTGGGAATCAGCCTGACCTCAGACTTCCCATCGCCCGTATCAGGAATCCAAAGAAAACTGAATAAAGCCTTTAGACTAGTGGACCAAATTATTCATAACCTAGAATTTAATTTAAGCTAGTCACCCTAATAAGCACATCAGGGCAAGACTGCCACATCTAGAGACTCAGAACGTTCTCTTCTCAACGTTCTCTTCTCACGGATCCTAGATGAGAAGTTTACTTGAGGGTATTTTACTTGAGGGTCTTCTCCACCAAAACCAACATGAAAACCAAGAAATTGCAAAACATGACATTTATATGGAAAACAAAGGGCTTCAAATAAATGGAGCGTCCAGGTGGTGCTGCCTCGGACACGTGCAGCGGCATGGCTGTGATTTGATATATTGTTGGGGTGATATGCAGGAAGAAAGAGAAATGAGTTTGAATAGTCACTACCACCTTAAACCGCTGTCCTGACGGCCACGAGTCTAGAGCTCAGGTCTCCTTCCTTCGGATCCAGATAAGCTGTGGCAGAGGACAAGCCCATGATGGCAGCCAGCAATGATGCCTGACTCTGCTAAGTTTTCCAGAACTTCCAGAGACTCTGTACTAGGACCCATTTCTAGTCTGGAAGCATATTACTGTTTTACTTTCATGTGTATGTGTGTTCAGGTGTACGTGTGTGTAGGGGCTTGTGGACGCCAGAGGACAGCCTTAACTCTTGTTCCTCAGGTACCATCCTACATTTTCAAGGTGGCATCTTTCTTCTGCCTGGGGCTCCCCAGGGAGGTCAGGCTGTAGCCTCGGAGATCCTCCTGCCTCTGCCTCCATAGTGACAAGATCACAAGCGCATGCTTGTTTATACCCCTGGGCTTACTGATTTGGATTTTTCAAGAGCAAACTCAGATTCCAAGCTTGCAAGGCAAATACTTTACTGACTGGGCCATCACTCCAGCCCCTGTGACTTCACTTTTTTATTGTTTATTGAATTATACGAAGCAAGATATTTCATCATGACAGGAACATATGTCCTTATAAGGGGGAAACACTCAGAAATTCTAAGAGGTGATGCGTGGGAACTGGATGGGACATTTCAGGGGTCTGCTTGACTTATTTGCTTTAGGAGCCAGACCCCCATGTCCTCCCGCCTAGGAGTTCTTAGTTGCTAGGAAGAGGCAGGTCCCTTCTTACCATGGGGTTCCTAACACCTCAATATAGAACTTCCTTTTCTGGTCACTTCCTGTCTCATATCACCATCTCTCCTGTGGTGCTGGAAACAGAGCCCACTATGCATCCATCATCCCCAGAGGTGGAGATGTATAGACCCTCAGTAAATGTTTGCTGAAGGAATGCTCTATCACCAAACCCTGGGAGACTCACACGTGGCCTGGACTGTTCCTGAGACAAGCCCAAGATGACTGAGCTGAGCCACATAGTGGCTGCTTCAATCCCCGCTGCTCACCTTGACAGAGAGGAATGGCCTCACTCCATAGGTGGTAGCCTTGGGGGTGCCGGGTACAGATGGCCATGCTGTGTCCCACCAAACGGTAGCCTGTGTTGCAGCCAAAGTGGATGGAGCCACCTGGCTGGGTGGTTGTCTGGCCCAGGATGAAGCCATGGAGTGGAGCCTTAGGCAGGCTGCAGTAGGGAGCTGAGGAAGGAGAGGAGGCTCAGTGGAGGAGTGTCCATGTTCTACTGCTGGAGCAAGCCCGCTGTCCCCTCCCAGGCCTGCTTCCCCCAACCCCCATCTTATTTCTTCTCCCATTGACAAGTTCTTTGCTATTTAGGAAGGTCTGAGTGGTTGACACTGAACACCAGTTAGGTAAAGCCAGAACAAGATCAAACAAAACAAATCAAAACAAATGGTAATTGAAAACTACAACAGCAACCTGCTCTGGGAGTCATGATGTCCCCTCTGCTGCTTGAGCACAGCCCAGGCTGCTTTCAAAGCCCTTGCAACTACAGGTAACCTTGTAAAGCAGGGCCTGGTGGGACAGGTTTCCTAAGCATGTGACACCACCAGGCATCAGCTTTTGTGACTTAGGACAAATCACTGAAGCTTGTTTAGTTCCAATTTCCTCCTTACAGTAGGTGCTCCCCTCCCTCATAGGTGCTCCCCTCCCTCATAGATGCTC
>NW_021621113.1:1604926-1667356 GCF_004785775.1 Grammomys surdaster | reverse complement strand
TAGGTGCTCCCCTCCCTCATAGGTGCTCCCCTCCCTCATAGATGCTCCCCTCCCTCATAGGTGCTCTCCTCCCTCATAGATGCTCCCCTCCCTCATAGGTGCTCCCCTCCCTCATAGGTGCTCCCCTCCCTCAATAGGTGTTGCCCTCCCTCATAGGCGCTCACATGATTTCAAAAAAGAGACAGTGTCTGATAAACATCCCAGCGCAGTGTGGGTCACTTAGTTCTCAATAAATGCTCTCTGTCATTCTGTTGTGCTGCAGATGCCTAGGGATCTAGGATATACATTTCCCTACAGGGCTCATTCCCTATCCTTCCAACATATGGGTTAACATATTTCATTCATTTATCCGGTAAAGAGCTCTCAGGAGTCCATTAAGCGCCAGCTGCCATTGCAGTGCTGGGGATACCATAGCTAGAGAAGTAGACAAAAGTCCCAGATGGGGGGAACTCACACCACGGACCATGCCAGGGGTCTTTAGGTTGTGTGACAGTTGTCATTGACAACCTGACAAGGCCTAGAATAACCTAGGGGACAGCTCTCTGGGCACAGCCGGGAGGAAGTTTCTCCTGCATGAATTGAGGTGAAAGTCCACCTTAAATGTAGGCAGCAGCATCCCATGGGTGGCTCCGAGGCTGACTAAAAAGGAGACAGTGAGCTGAGCACCAGCACTCATCTCTCCTCTGCTTCCTGACTGTGGCTACAACAGGACCGGGTACCTCAGTCTCCTCCAGCTTCCATCACCTTCCTGTCACCGTGACATGCGGTATCCTGACATCCTGTATCCTCACCACACGACAAGACAAACCATTTCCTCCTTAAATTGATTTTGTCTGGCATTTTATTGTAGCAATAAGAAAACTGACTAATCCTGGTTGGTTCTGTAAGGCTGTGAGAAGGATGACCCAGGAGCCTCCCCCATGCCGGCCTTCATTTGCCTGAGCATCCCTGGCTGGGCTTCCCAGGTAGACAGGGATGAGTGGATTGGGAACCAGACCCCATCCTCACAGGCTCTCGCAGAGAGACCTTGGACTTCCTGTCTGAGGACTATGCCTCTGTACAGGTAGAGATGGTGTTTTAAAGATGCATGCTCTCCTGCTATGCCTCTGTCATGTACAACTTGAATCTATGTACCACCTTCACCCAGGACTGGGAAATCCCAGATAGAGAATACACATAGTCACTGTGAAAGACACAGGTGTAAGTTCCACATGTCTGTGGTATCTTAATCATTAGGTACTAATTGCTGTACCGTGTAATGAATTTCTTTCCTACATGGCATAAGTGTTGTAATTACAACCGACTCATTACTTCTAAACACATTAGTCTCTAAGCAGAAAGGCAAAGGTAACTCCTTGAGAGCTCTTTGCTCCAAATTTAGCAGCAGGGGTAGGAAATGGCCACGTTCCCTCCACTGGAGCAGCCGCCAGGGACTCCGCCCTGAACTCCCCTGATGGGTATCTTGGAGTTTCTTTTTCGTTTTGAGGAAATGAAGGTCCAAACAGTTAAGTGTTTTGTCAAACAACCCTATTGCCAGCAAGTAGCAGGACGGACCACTGATCATGGGGTCATGATGCCATCTTTTCCCCAACCATGGGCACCTGGGAGAGGACAGTAGAGGTGGAGTCTACAGGGGAAGTGGACTTTGAGAGAGTAAAGGCGGGGCTCCCCTCACTCCATCTGGCTAGTTCTCACCCTCAGTGGTTTTTAGAACACCCCTGGGTCCGCATAGTGTGGGCTGGTCTTGCAGTGAGGACATCATGAGAAGATATGGACAAATGGTTCTTCAGGCAGAGCTTCATGATTCATCAAAACATCCCTCCTGACCAATATTCTCGTGTATGTGTGTGTGTGTTTTCAGTGTATGCAAATGCAGGTGTGTGTGCACATGCATGTGTGTGTGTGTGTGTTTTGGTGTACACAGGTGTGTGTGCACATGTGTATGTATGTGTGTTTCAGTGTATGCAGGAGTGTGGAGGAGGTGGAGGTTAACTCAGATGTCATTTATGATGTTGTCCATTTTTTGAGACAAAGTCACTCATTGGAACCTGGGACTCACTGATTGGGCTAGGCTAGCTGGTCAGAATGCTCAAAGAATCCTCCTGCCTCTGCCTCCCCAGGGGTGGGATTACCAGTGCCCGCCACCACACCAGTCAGCTTCTTACCTGGGTGCTGGTGCTTGGACTCGGGTCCTTGTGTGGTAAGCATCCTACTGATTGAGCTAGACTCCTGGCTCCCTGTGACGACTATTCTTTAAAACCTTGTCTAATACTTGTCTGGCCTGCAGGTGAGTGGTGGGATTCCCATGAACTACAGGCATTCCTTGCAGCCTTCAGGGCTGAAAAGCCCTGCCAACAGTTCGATGGACTGCCCTTCAAAGCAGGCACCAAGGTTTCAGCTTATCAAGCCGATCAATGGTACCCACAGAGTTCAGAGAAAGTCTCTTTTCTCCATATAATTGTATCTCAGGGAAATTTTTTTTTTTATCAAAGGCCTGGCCTTTGATCTGACCATGCCCAGACAATATGGCTTTGCAAAAGAAAAAAAAAAAAGAAAGAGAAAAGAAAGTCTGTCAACTGCAGCGATGTATATAGAATCGGAGAACATAATGGTAAGTTAGTCAGGCACAGAAAGATAAATCCATGTGTTCTTGTTCATGTGTGAAAACTAGCGAAAGTTGATTTTACACAAGTAGAGAGTATGACAGGGGTCATCAGAGCTTGGGACCAGTAGAAGGCAGATGAAGTTGAATGAGATTAGTCATTGGCCAGAAAAGTAGAAAGGACTAAGTTCCCATATTGTGCACACAGATGGGCAGCTGTAGCTCATAAAGTACTGACTATACATTCCCACTGGTAGAAGAATGCATTTCAACAGTCTCCAACACAAAGCAATAAACTTCTTTGAAGAAAAGAGTATGCTAATTGCTGCCATGTGATCATCGAGGTTGTCCATATGCAATAGGATGCCATGCACACCTCACAGAGATGTCCAATTGGCATTTGCCAGGGAGAGAGTAATCATGAGAGAGATTTGGCTTGTACAGCAGGAGAGGATTTCCTCTGCTGCCTACCCTCTACCCTATGTGATTGTGTGTCTTAAAGTCAGTCAGTCAAAGGACTTGTGGTAATATTTCCCAACTGGCCAAGGGGCCAGGATGCCCCCGGGTTTCATCTGATCTCATGTTGAATAGTTACTATCCTGGAGACACAGGGTGGGAGTATGAGAAGAAAGAGATGTGGTTAGAGGTGGGAAGGGGTCTGGACATAAAGAGGTGAGAGACGCCTCTAGTCTCACTTGGGCACTGTCAGATGAGGAAAACTGAGAGCAGGAACAGCCTCACCTACACAAGGTAGGTGCTGTTTCAGTGAGGACATGCATCATGGCTTTTTTTTTTTTTTTAGATGTTTCAGATAAGACACTTAAGGGGTTCATCTCAGAGGCCCTTCTCAGGTGTACTCATGACCTACTTACCTGAATACCGAATCTTAAAACCCTTCCGGTTATAGGCGTGGTCAGATGACCAGCGCAGGTACACAGAATTGCTTGAGCTGGTGACAATCAGGGGAGCCGAGTAATTCCCACTGAGAGCTTTCAGTAGAGGACTTTGTCCTGAGGGACCTTGGGTGATAAAGACACAGGGTTATAGGTCATTCTAAGTCTAGAGAGAGGTATAAGTACAGATATGGCCTGGATGGCTGGGTGACATTGCATCTGGTAGCCTTGCTGAAGGACTCTTTTGCCCACCTTTATTTGAAGCAGTGTTCTGGGGTCAGCAAGTGAGATGAATCTATTTGCTGGTTGCCTGGGTCAAGCAGGTAGTTGATGGGAGAGCTGGTTTTCTAACTAGGACCCTCTTCTGGTTTCTTTTGTGCATGCTAAAAATAGCATGGTGCCCACCATACAGAAATTTTGTTTATTGAACAGATATAAACAGAGAGCCACAGAACCAGAGAAACAGATGGCTCTCAGGGTTGTAAGTAAGAACACTTCTCAACATGCCTCCTTAAGGCTCCCCAGGAAGGTACCTTCTTCCTATTTCCTACCTTAAATGTCTGGATTGCATCTCAGGGCTCTGGTCCAAGGAGTGCAATATAAATCTGGTAACTCATAACCCAGGATTTATAGTCCTGGAGAAGGCTGTGAATGACGGTTCCAATACTCTGTTGAGACAGCTCCTGGGAGCTTGGGAGAGTAATGGGCTACATTTAACAAAGCAAAGCCATTTGGGCTGCTGTGGTAAACTGGGAAGGAAGGGGTCCCGAAGAGAAGAAGCAACAGACTTTAACAGTTCTATTGTGAGGGAAAAAAAAAAACCCTTCTGCCTTACAGCTGTTTTCCTTGGGAAGGCTTGGGGAGACTCCATGGGGCTGATGAAACCAGGCTCCTTAGGAGTAAGTGGGATGAGAAGATTCTGGGACACAGTCTTCACAGACTGAAGCAAGAGTGCCATGATTGGAAGTGGGTAGCAAGGCTGGGGTCGTAGCTGGAAGGACTGAGCTATGGGCCCATGGGGATGGCCCACAGACTGTCATTACTCCTAAGGGCAAGCTAGCTGGGCAGCCAAAAAGAGCAACCAAATAATATGAATTTATGAGCAAAGTAGCTGCCAGAAGGCAAGAGAGCATCCGCAGGGGAAAGACTCAGCTCTCTGTCCGTCTTATAGACCCAAGCCAGGCTTCATTTCCCCTTCATTCAGAATAGTTTGGCTAAAGCAGAGGTTGGGTCTCCCCTGAAAAGGACCCCAGAAACTAATATCAACTATATATAGTTATCATTCCTCTGGTTCTTCCCTTTAGTGGTCCACCACAGTTTACTTGTATAGATAAATACTGGAAACATGAGAAGAGCCGAGGTTATTAAAGACTCTGGATATAGAATCTGGAGTGATGCTGACACCTGGGTATCCCAATTGTACCATGGCTGTTCTATTGGGTGGCAGCACATGAGGAGAAAAGCCATTTCTACCCCAGGGTGCACATTTAACTGGAGCGGCATGGTCCTGGTTACTTGCAGTTGTGGATCTGCAATGTGTTCTTCTCCAGGCTGTTAGGAAGGGGGAGCAGAAGCAGACCGCGCTGACGTGAGGTAGGCAACAGTGTATGCTCACAGTTATGTACCATAGCTCTGTTAATAAGCCTGATCTTTATCATGAGACAGTGAGAGGGGATGGGGGATCTGGACATCCTGCAGAATGTAGCCTCTTGGTTCTTTAAATAGATTTTTTTCCCAAAACCACTGGGACAATGAGGATAGCTATCATATCCATTTTCATATCCTCCAGAGGGTAGGAGATAAATCCTACAAAGTTTTCGATGGTATTTTGAGGGTTCGATGGTTTGGGACATGCTGAGATGTTTTCTCTAGACACAACAGCAAATGATAGCACCTCTTGCCCTGACACTAAAGAAGTAGTGTGGAGTTTGGTACTCCTTCTTGTGTTTTGGAAGAAGCCTACTCTTCACAAGGGGCTACTGCTGGGATCCACTTATTGGCTGGTATTCAGGGATTCAGGCTGGTATTCAGATCTATCTAGACTACAACGTAAGCAACTGCCATATAACTCATCAGTTCCCAGGTTTTGGGTTTCTATGGTTGACGCAGACATTATATTATGTAGTGCCTTCAGAAAGTTCTGATAAGAAAATGGAGCTCAAATAACCCCAGGGGCTGGGGGGAAGCTGTTGCTGTCTGTAGCGGGGAACTGCATGTTGTTTGAGGGACTCACCGTCAAAGATCTCAAACTCATCATACTGCTTCTCGCTGAGGAAGTACTCCACCGTGATAGAGATATTGTACTCTGGCTCCACCCTCACCAGCCAGGAGCAGGTCTGGAACTGTGGGTAGCTTCCGGGATAGCTCTGGCTAAGGATCACACCAGTGGAGTCTGTCAGGAGCTCATTGGTTGGGCAGTGCACTGGGAGAGAGAGAGAGAGAGAGAGAGAGAGAGAGAGAGAGAGAGAGAGAGACTGATTGACTATGTACATGGCATGGAGACAGAACAGGGTTGGGATATTAGCTTGTCCATGGAGTAGAACTATCTCTGTAAAGCTTGTATTGGGGTATTTAAACAAGTCCTCACATTCACCATTATACTGCCCCATGGCAGGAAGTAACTTCAGAGCCCATGTTAACATGACAGTGTTGTGGCAACTCACAGCAGGCCACTTGGTTCAAATCATTTCCTAGCTTGGGTGTGGTTGCTGCTACCTGGATTTGAGGTAGATGGGGGGTGGTCTATCTATCTATCTATCTATCTATCTATCTATCTATCTATCTATCATCTATCTATGCAACAGTATGACCACCTACACCCAAAGAGCCACTCTACAAAATGAGTTTAGTTCATACAAAGATAGAAGAGTGCAGAAGTAGCCATAGAAGATGGGTCAAACACAGCTGGACTCAGAGCCCAACTCTAAATCCAGGAGCAGGGAGAGTACACAGGTACTCATAACCTGTGTGGCCCCAATAAAGTATTCCCTTTCAGTGTGATGGCTTTTCCAACACAAGCAAGAAGTCCCTATCTCAGAGGATGGCTATATCATAGAAAACACTATGATACACTACATCAAACCACATATGTAGAGTCTGCAGCATAATGTCTCCACACACCACAGAGATAGTGGTGGTAACAAAGGTAACTGTGTCAGGAGCGGAGAGACCAGGAGGGTTGGCTGCTGCCTGATTCAGAGCATTATGGTGGTTCAAGAAAACAACGTTGTCCTAAGGAAGACTGTGTGGACCACTAAAAAGAAGAAGCATCAGGAGAAGGAGGAGAGGCAGGGAAGGGAGGGGGTAGAGGAGGGAGAGGAGCAGAAGGAGAAGGAGGTGGAGGAGCAGTAGGAGGAGCAGCAGTAGGAGGAGGAGCAGGAGGAGGAACAGCAGGAGGAGCATCAGAAGGAGAAGTAGGATCAGGAGCAGGAAAAGGAGATGGAGGAGCAGGAGGAGGAAGGACGAGTGGGAGGAGGAGGACCAGGAGGAGAAGGATTGGGAGGAGGAGAAACAGGAAGAGGAGCAGGAGGAAGACTTATGACACCACAAAAGGGGAGGAAAGAGGCTTGTACAGAGGAGCTCTGTGGACCCCCAGGCACGGGGGCTGTGTTCTGTCCTGGAGCACAGGGAATTGTCATAATAATGTGCATGGAACAGCTTTCTGGATAATTTGCTTCTCTTTGCTTGGTCTGAAACTGAGGCAAGGCTTCAAGGACTGAATCAGCTTTCTCTGGGCCCTCAGTAGCTTTGCAAGTTTTCCAACCCCACAGCAGTCGGGGAGGGTCAGATGCCATCTTCACATGCTTAAAGCCATTGCTGCTCCCACTCCTCACAACAGCCCACAGTCCAAGTTCAACAACTGTCTCGGTTTCCAGGCAGTTACCAGCTCTGTGCCTCCTCGGGTGCTCAGGGGCGGGAAGGATTGGATATGGACTGAGCTGGAGTAACACGGTGCAGTGAGTTCATCTCTTCCAGGCACTGCACTGGGATGTGAGCGGCTGAAGTCTGGGGTCACAGGGTCACACGCACAGGATGTTGAGTACATTCGACCCCAGCAACAGGGTGACATTCCAATTTTTCCATGCCAACACTCAGTACCCAACTACGGAGAGCGCACAGGTGAGGAACAGGGGGTGGCTGGGCCCTTTCACAGCCTCCAGTCAGAACAGGTGGGGTCCTTGCAGAGGGTCTCGTTCACTCTGACTCATAACTCATTCATCATGAACCATTGACATGGTGATCTCTTTTCACTGGGCAAGAACTGAGCTGAGGGCCAGGGACAGGAAGAGGAACCCCCCAGAGATCTGTGGGGGTGCTGTTTAGTGTAATTACCTTCACATATTGGGGGTGGACCTTCAAACTGCAGGTAGGTTCCCAGCTTGCAGGTCAGGATTTCACTCCCCACTAAGGTAAAGCCTGGAAGGCACCTGTAGCGGACGATGTCACCTGTCAAGAGAGACGAGCATAGGCATCTCCTGGAGCAGTCTGACTCGGAAGGGTTGGCACCCTTAGGACCTCAAACCCACTGCCCTGGAAGGCATCATGCCAGCTCCCTGCTGTCCCCATGACCCAGACAACTGCTTCCCTCCCCACCTTAGCCTTCTGGATATTTCCTAAGAAATTGTAGGCTATCTTAAAACTTTTGAATAGCAGAGGGAAGCCGTGGTTCCAGCTCCTCCTTCTGGGGTTGGGCAAAGGAAGAGGGTTTGTACTTTCAGGGGTGCACTTGGCTGATAGAACACTGTCACTCCTGTGGTCTTGGTCTCTGTTACCTCTGCATAGTTGAAGCCATCACCCCAGTCCCCATGGCTCCCAGGCCCCTCTTGGCCACCCTGGTTTGAGATCTCTGCCTTTCAGTAGTGGTACCTATGTTGAATTCTTCGTTCTCTGTGACCACTTCAGCATTGGGGAGGATGGTTGGAGGAGGACACTTGGTGAGTGGATAAGCTAGAAAGACAGAAAGACACAGGTCAGGGCAAAGTGTCACTCTTGAGCCTTGGACCAGTTCCTAACAATCTCTGACTTCATTCATTCACCTTGCATATTTGTCTTTATTTTTGTTGAATTGGCACAAGGTCTTCTGATGTAGCCCAGGCTGCCCTGTGTTTACTTTGTAGACAAGGCTAATCTTTAACGATCCTCCCTGCCTCAGCTTCCCAAGTGCTTATCACCATGTCTGGTTTATGTGGTGCTGGTGACTGATCTGGGGCTCTGAATATGTTAGGTGAGTCACATCCCCAGCCGGTCATGGGACAGATGTGTATTCATGAGTATTTATCTCCACACTGGACCTGTTCAGCCACACACTGTATGGCTTCTCTTCAGTCATCAGGTTTTGGTACAAAACCCAAGGAGTATGCTTCAACTCTGGTTATGAAGGAAGGAAGAATTACATTGCAGACCTACCACTGGAAGATGTGGTCACTTTGACATGCAGTTGCTTTAAGAGACATAGTAGTCAGGGAGAAACCTAACCACTATAGCCTGGACCCCCAGTATTCTACAAGTATAGAAACAATGTTAACAAGGGGACCTCTGTGCGCGTTGCCTGCTCAGCTGCCCGGTTCAAACAGGCTATGGTTTTGGGTTGTATCCTTGTTTCTTTTCCAGTGCCTCTAAGTCATGTACTCCTCATAGTAAAGCCTTATATTATTTTAAATTAGCCATTCCCTTGGGCTGGAGTTATTAAGGGGCCTGTTTACCCAGAATGTATCTCAGCACATGTCATATCAAACTAGCAGTATTTCACATCTAACAGGATCCAAGAAGCGTTATTCAGTGATGTCACTGGCCTGAGGGTGGGATGGGGAGGAGCTGAGGACATCCTCCAAGCAGGGGCACTTCTGCATTCTAGCCCTCTAAATCCCCCAGCGCTGACCCTGAAGTGTGTTTCACCTGTGAGCCGGCGATCGCTTCTTCAAGATCCTGCAGTACATAACTGATGCAGGCAGGACTTAACTCTAGGTCTGGCCGATCCCAAGCTCAGGTCCTCCCACTGCCCACAGCCTAGCCTCCATCCTGGGTGTGTCTCCTCCTCTAACCTTTGTGCAAACACAGCTGACCTCAGTGGATTCTCTAAACTGGAGTCTAGCCTGTGGTCTGTGTGGAATTCTAACAGGCGGCTTTTATTTCCTGGCGCATGGCTGAGTGCTATCGATCCTCTTACTGCTGCTGTGGCTGCTTCAGCGACGATTGTTTCCCAAACCTCCACATCCCCAGCTATGTTTTTTAAAAAATGTATAATGTCATTAGGAACCCAGGGGTTTTCTATGAAAATGGTAGGAAGAAAATTAAATGTATCCATTGTCCTCTCAGGTGTAGCTACTGTTAATCACATGCTATGGCTTCCTTGTGTATTTGTTCCCTGCATAGTTAAGGGGTTTTGTTTTAACAGGTCTGCATCATGTGGTATTCACCTTGTGCTGCGCCTTGCCAGCTGCTATTATATCAGAAAACATTTCCCATACAATAAAATTTCTTCGAGAATAAGATCGAAATGACTTTGTGAAATCTAATCATATTCATTTACTAAAATTTATTTCAGATGCTCTTGTGTTAACCAGTGGGTTTCTTAAGTTTTTCCATTTAAAACTGTGACAACATTATTTACCCATACATCGCATGTGTCTCATTTTTTTTTTTTAAAGACAAAATCTCATGTATCTCAGGTTGGTCTCAGCTCACTATGCAGCCAAGGATGACCTTGAACCCATGATCCTGCCTCCATTTCTCCAGTGCTGGAGTTCCAGGTGTGTCTCACCATGGCTGGCTTCAATGCATCTTTTGTATTTTTAAACAGTCTTCCTTCTTTTCCTTCTACTGATTCTTTTAAACTAGAAATCATTAAAGCATATAACCTTTATAGAACATGCAGGCAATCCCTGTCAAATGTCAGTAACGTTTTCCTGGATATTAGTACTCAAACCACTTTTCTCCACACTTTAAGAGAGAAATGATTCTACTGAGTTGGACATCAAAGTCCACAAGGAAATTAAAACACAATAAAAATGTGTGTGTGTGTGTGTCTGTGTGTGCCTGTGCACATGTATGCAGTAATCCTAGTTATGATAGAAGCTGGGTGCTTAAAAACATCAGTTCACGATTGCCTACAATTAACATGGCTGTAAGAATCGCTTGGTACATTGATGGGAAAGTTGCATCCTGGCATCACCGATATTCAGTGTGGTGTGTAAGACTTTCCAGTTTGGGGACTTTATGTGGAAGTCACAATGGGGCTGTCACACTGTGCAGTCTGACACCCTCCTGAGACCACAGCATCCCAGATACAGCTCCCATCATGCAATTGGAGCTACCTTCCAAATATTATTGCCTTGGGATCTGACATTTTACCAAGTGAAGATGGAAAGAAACTGGACACTTCACCTGTGTCTACTTTTGTGTGAAATGTTATATCCCACTAGGAAATCTAACTTTAAATTTTTATACAGATGTGTTGACTCACAAGTGCCACATGAAAGAGATACAAGCTTTAGCAGTAAGTGTACCAACACTTAGGAGGCCCTCGTGACATATCCAAGTGGCTTTCTGCCTGATTTGACAAAATCCAGAGCAGTGTCTGCCCTTGAGGAGTGCTTCCATTTTTCTGTCTAGGAATGCTGCTTGACTTGGACTGTCAGCAGATGACAATTGCCGTGAGGCAGGGTGACACCTTCTTCCTTACAAGCACTCCTAAGATGACCTGTTGTGGGGTTCACCTTGCCCAGAACTGTGTGGGTGCTGAAGATTCAGGAAGCAACATCTTGTTCTTTTAAAAAATACAACCCACTATGTGTAGAGTCATCAACTGGCTTGACAAACATCCAGTAGTTCCTTTACTTTTATTTTGGGGCGGTGTGTATATACTTCTTGTGCATGTGTGTGTGTGTATGTGTGTGTGTGTCTCTGGGAATCTGCTTGTCTCTATGTCCCCGTCCACCAGTACTGGGGTTACAAGAAAATGTCAATACCCTCAGCTTTTACATGGGGGCAGGGGATGTGGTTACAGGGGTGCAGGGATCTGATTACAGAGGTGTGGGGGATCTGATTACAGGGGTGCAGGGATCTGATTACAGGGGTGCAGGGATCTAATTACAGGGGTGCAGGGGATCTGAAGTCAGACCCTCAAGCTTGTGCAGAAAGTGTTTTACTTATTGAGCCCTCTCCTCAGCACTCTTTGATTATTTTTAAGTTTTTCATATGTTAATGCATTTTGCATGTTAATAATTTGGATTATTCTTTTCAGCTGTCCAGCCATGTCCTTTGTCCCTGCTTTTTGTATGGAGTTGGAGGACCCTCTGAATATTCCAGATTTACCTGGCTTGCTAATTCTATGCACGTTGTCTATCATTTGTTTCATTTTACTTACGCCATTTTTCAATTTCTAGAGATATGAAAATCTTATTTAGTCAGCTGTCATTTTCCTTAACAGTTACAAAAAATGAATCGATCTCTTCTGGGCCTCATACTTGCCTTTGAAACTTCTAAGGCGTGACCAAGTTTTCTAGAAAAACAAAATCAATACAAAGAAATCTGCCCTTAACGCAGCTTTCAGAGTTTGCATTTTGTGGTTGTCAGGGGGATTTCTCATTGCATTACATTTTCTAAAATTATAATTTTTTTGTTCCACATAGAAAGTGTGTGGAATACTGACAAGCAACAGACAAAAGTGCCTGAAATAAAAACAAACAAATCATTAACCAAAACAACCAGTCAACCAACTAACCAACCAATCAACAAACAAAACTGTCACAATATTGGTACACACCTTTGACCCCAGTACTCTAGAGGCAGATTCAGGGGAATCACTGTGAGTTCAAGGCTAATATGTATATGTGTGGTGTGTGTGTGTGTGTGTGTGTGTGTGTGTGTGTGTAGAGGGAGAGACAGAGAGACAGAGACAGAGACAGAGGAGTACACACACACACACACACACATACACACACACGTTGGGGGGGAGTGGCAGGGGGGAAGGGAGAATGCTACAGGCCAGCCAGGACTACAGAGTGAGACCCAGTCTAAAAAACAAAGCAACCAACAACACAGAACAAAACATTCCTGAAAATCCCTCTCTAGGCCTAAGGAGTCTCAGCCATTTTGAGTATGGATTCATGTTAACAAGTTTTATCCCCAACTGAAGTTGTCTTACCATGTCTTCTGTGATCTCAGGACATACCCCAAGGTGAAGACATTCAAGACAAGACTCCTTTGTTTCATTTTCGCTGTCCCCCTTTCTCTCTGGGGTGAGGCATATGGCTTGCCAGGTCCTTATTGTGGCAGCTGGTTGGTGTTGGTCCATTGTTCAGGCCATTGGAGTGAGACAGTGCTGTAGTTAGGTGAGACTAGCATAGGTTGAAGTGGTGGCTAGTGGGTAGAGGGGTCATTGCTTCAGGTCTGTTGCAGCACACGCCAGCTTCACATCCTGCTCTTCCCATGTGTCCTTCCCAGGTAAGGTGTTCCTCACTAGATTGGTCTTTGACTTGAATATTTCAAAGCAGATGTGGTTCACAGGATTTGTTCACACTTAACAGACCAGTTGCTGGAACTCTGATTTTGAGTTTGGTGTTCAAGCTTCAAGCTTGGGTACTATTACTATTCAAATGCCTCCCTCTGGCACTGTTCTCTCTCTCTCTCTCTCTCTCTCTCTCTCTCTCTCTCTCTCTCTCTCTCTCTCATGTTACAAGGATAGTGGCTTAGTGTATGGAGGAGCCTCTAGCTACTGCCTCCTGCTAGCATTTGAGATCTGACAGCAATCTGTTTTTTTTTTTATTACTCTGAACAATATAAAACAAACCTGCCCTTATGTCAATGGACTGTATCCTGCATGAATGATATTTAGTGACTACATCTTTATCTGTGTGTATGTACATACAAGCATGTGCCTGCGTGTGTACAAATATGTTTATACATATAATTCACATACTCATCTATTGTTTTACACTTAGATTATTCCTAATTCATCTGCTCCAAATATATTTCAAAGATGGTCTGCAAATGTGTATCTTTTTCACTAAGGAGGGCAAGGAACCAGAGGGCTACTAGGACTCAAGGGGGAGCTCCTGTGTGTCTCAGTGTTTCTTTCTCCGTACAGGGTCTTTCCACTTCTCAGTGCACAGGCTAGCAGCAGGGATGCAATCCGCTGCACCTGGGTGCATATCTTCCCTCTTTGGAAGGTAGATGGGATGGGTTTGGGCACAAGTAGCATCCCTATCTAAGTTTTAAGTTCTCAAGAGAAGTCAGGTCACATGATCACATGTGATTCAGGATGTCCAAGCTGCTGTGACTGCAGGATGTGCAGGGAGATGTGTGTGTGTGTGTGTGTGTTTCAGGGAGTAGCTAGCTACACACACAACAATAGACAGGGAGATCACTGTGAGAGGTGCAGACACCACAGAATAATTTAACCCAGTGGCATCATGTTAGTGTGAGTTCTCAAACTATGAACCCCTACCTTCCCCTGCAAGCTTTTCAATGGGGCTGACATTTAAAAGTCACCACCGCCTAAGGTGCCTTGATGCTCCCACCATGCATCCCCACACAAATGCTCCCCCACAACAGCCAACAGGAGGAGGCAACTCACATCCATCAGGCTATTAATACATAGTGGGAAATGTGTGATATGTACATCACAGAAATCCTGACACGGGACGGCATACACGGACCTCGAAGGTACTGTGCTGCTTGAAGCGAGCCAGTCACAAGAGGATGTATTTTTTGTGGTCCCATTTATGAGGTACAAATAATAATCAGACTTGGAGACTGCGAACAGAAGGTGGAGGAGAAGAGAACTGACTAATGAGGACAGAACTTTAGTTTTAAAAGTTGAAGCCATTCTGGAGATAGATGGTAGTGACAGTTGTAGGAACGTACATATAGTGTCTCTGAATTGCCTGGTTGAACACTGTGTATATGTTCTATCATAGCGGAACAACTGTACAGAGTGAGTTTAAAACCAAATAAAATAAAAAACAAAGCTTTGATTAAAGTTGGGAACATACAGCTTAACCTCTATGCCTTTTTTTTTTCTTAAAAAAAATCCGTGAATAAAACAGTAGGCCCTAAACAGGATACTTCAGAGTCTACTTCCTGGACAAGAAGAGTCCCCCTTGTAACCACAGCAGCTGTGAATGTCTGGAAATGCACAGAGATACACAACTGCCTTCCAGTCCCCACATCTCATGTGGATTTCTCAGGGTTGGGGCTGGGGCTGGGGTGGAGAGCTTGTCCAGCACACACAGCAGGCAAGTTCTACACTCAGCACCACAGAGGGAGAAAGCTTCTCTGTTTGCCTTAGTTACTTGTCTTGTTACTGTAACAAAATGCTTGAGGCAAGCAACTTACAGAAAGACAGTTTTATTTAGGTTCACAGTTTGAAGGTACAGTTAGTTTATCAAGGCAGGGAATGCATGGCGGCAGATCAAGGTGGCTGGTAACATTGTATCCTCAATCAGGAAACAAAGAGAGAGAGAGAGAGAGAGAGAGAGAGAGAGAGAGAGAGAGAGAGAGAGAGAGAGAGAGAGAGGAATACTGCTGATTCCTCCCTTTTGTACAGTATAAGCTTCCAGAACACAGAATGGTACTACCCACTTTTAGGGTATGTCTTCCCACCTCAGTTAACATTACTCTGGAAACTCTCTCACAGGCACGCCCAGAGGCTTGTCTCCAGGTGCCGATCGTTACTGTGAATACGAGCAGAATCTTTCCATGAAGACTTTGTCTCAGAATTACCACTACAGGGGACCTGGTATCTTTTTTTAATTGGAGCAGTTCTAAAGACTTCTGTTGACCTTCATAGTTTTGACACCTTGGATGGTCACGTGTGGTGAACCGAGGCTGGAGAGAGCTCCTGCTGAAGTGCATCCAGGTGGTGCGTCTTTGGACCGTCATTGGATCACACTCCCTGACTCTGCCATCACTCTGCTGTCTCATCGTCATGGATGCCTCCTGCAATTACGTGGTTAAAGTGGCATGCTCCAGGCTTCTCCATTCCACTCCGTAATTACAGCACAGAAAATGATTTGCAGCCGTGTAAACATCTCATCCTTAAACAACTTTCAATTTACTTCTCTACCTGCTCTGTTTGACAGGTTCCTTACTATTTGCTGCTATTATTAATGACTTTGATTTTCAAATGATCTCCAACGTGGCCAGCAGGTGTCCCTTCAAGCCAATTTCTAAGTTTTTCTGACCTATCTCCATCACTCCCTAGACATTTCCCTATTTTCAGCTCTAAGATGCTACTGTCTTGTCTTACCCCCTCAGCCTTGGCCTTGGGATTAGTTATTTCTTCTTGCATCTCTGGTCCATCTAGTGAAAAATGCTATTCAGAAACTAAGACCTGGAGCTAGATGTGCTCCCTGCTTCCGGAAATGCTGTCCACAGCCTTTTGGTGGCAGAGCTGGGGAATCTAAGCATAGGTGTACACACATGTCTCCACATGGACACATACCCTCTCACATTGCAAAGCGTGATCTCAGAGTGACTGTGACAGTTTGGATCCAACACCGATGGTTACGTTCTGACCTTTGTTCTTCCTGTGTTTTTGCCGCAGGTTTCCTCTAGTCTGAGAAGCCAGTCTTCTTGTGTCCTTTTCTTAGCTGACCAGTAGTCACTGAATGGAAGCAAATTCCTATTTTATCGTTGCCCCTCCTCTTTTATCATGGGCTCTGACTGCGCTGTCAGGACTCATCCTCTGTGTGGATGTCCTTCTCATTCCTCTTCAGCTTCACACCTGACGGAGATGCCTCCTCATCTGTCCTAGATTCTGACACCATGTGCCAATTCCCTCCCCTTCAGACATCCACTCATCTATCAGCAAGGGTGTCAACTCTCTCTGTCAGGCAGCCCCTCAGTGTGCCTCCACCCATGCCCCATCACCTTGGAGGAAGCCATAGTAGCTCTTGTTCCCTCTCACGCTGGCAGGTGTAGATGCCTGGTCTTGGTTGTCCCACTCACTGTCTAAGTGTCTCACGTTGCATTTGAAGCCCGTGTTATTGAGACTCTTGTGCTGGAGGGAGCCCCTTTCCCTGAACCCTGCTCAATCTTATGATGCTTCAAGGACGTTTCCTCTGCTATTCAAATCCATTTTCTCCTTTTGGGAACATGTCACAGAGCCATTTCATACGTCTCTCTGCGGCATCTTTCCTTCCTGCTCATTGATGCTCACAGGGAAACAAAACTGCCGGGATGGATGCTTAGTGATGGGAAGGTGGAGCCCCATTTCCCCGACCCCTTCTCTCTCCACGCTCCAGTTTCCATCCCAAAGCGCCAGTTCTCCAAGGTGGCTTTGGAGGAAGTTATGTTCTCCTCCGTCCTACCTGCCAGTTAGCCCTTCCCTTGCCTCTTTCCCAGCCCATGCTATTCACCATAGGAGATTTCCTCATCCACAAGTCCGCTGCTGGGATATCTCCCTGGAGAAAGCAAAGTCTCTCAGAGCGGTTGGCATTTTGCCGGGCAGGGAGCATCCCATGAACAGTCAATGGAGATGTGAAAGGAGGCTCACCCACAGCAGGAAGAGCAGAATGCCATTTGATGAATCCACCAGATTGGTGAAAAATCGTAAGAATGCAGTGTTTGTGAGGGTGCTGGACAGGAAGGTGTGTCCTCTGTGGCTGACAAGTGACACTTCATTATGATCACTTGGTAAGATACATTTACATTCCCTAGTAACCTTGAAGGTAAATGCTTGTAACCTTACTATGCCTGGAAGTGGGTGGGGCTTGTCTGCAATGGGGAATAGACAACAACTTTCATATTGACTGAAGTAAAGTCAGTTGGTGCTTGCTAACAAAAGACTAGGTAAACCATTCCACTTTTAGGCAGTAGAATATTAGACAACATGAAGAAATGAACCAAGCATAGTCATATGCATCCGTGTGAATTTTAAAAATCAAAGAAGTACCACAGGATTTGCCTGGCATCCTGGGGATGTCACAAGAGGCTGTCACTATCTAGATGATAATGACAACAGTGAAGGTACCTTTTATTGGCCCCTGGTCCTCTGCTGGGGCCAAGCATTTCCTCACATGGTTGTGCATAACCCTGTGTGTTCAGGAGCCACTGCTATTCCCTTTTGTGGATAGTGAAAGCAGATATCATGAAATCCTAGAAAGAAGAAAAGTGCCCATGGTCCCTTGGAGCATACGGGGCAGAGCCAAGGTGGGAACCCGGGCTGTGCTTCTGGAGTGGAGTCCATGCCGTGCTGCTCTAGGGGATGGTCACAGAAAGTTGAAAAGAAATTCAAAGCCTGGGTCTCCTTGCTTGAGGGAGAAGCATTGACTCCACCCTCGTGTGTGTGTGTGTGTGTGTGTGTGTGTGTGTGTGCGCACGTGTGTGTGTCTGCCTGTCTGTCTGTCTGTGTATGTACACACACTTGGGCATGCCGTGATGCGCATGTGGAGGTCTGAGGACAACTTTCTGGAACTGGTCCTTGTCTTTCCCCCCCTTGTATGCAAAGCAGGGCCTCTCCTGTGTTTCCCAACATATAAAACAGCCTGACCTGTTTGTGAGCTTCCGTTTCTCCTTAGGAGCGCTGGGATTACAGATGTGCACCGTCACACCTGGCTTTTACATACGTTTGGAAAGTCAAATTCAGGTGGCCTGGCTTTTGGGGTGAGTACTTTCACTTTGGAGCCCTCCTCTCGAGCTCTCCTTGCCCTCCCCTCTGTTTTTTTGTGGTGCTGGAGCTCAAACATAAGGCAGGAGCAACCACTGAACTAACCCGAGCCTCTGTTCACCTTTTACTTTGAGACATGGTTTCAGTCTATATAGTCATCGGAGCTGGCCCTAACCTCATTCTGTCTAGCCTGTCCAGGTCTTGAACTTGATCCTCCTGCCCCAGTTTCCCCAAGAGACTGGAATTACAGGTCAACACCAGTCTCAGATTGCCTTTAGTCTTTACATGAGTATGCTTGGGTTTCCATCAATGTACACATACCACGTTTGTTATACTATGAAATTAACTCTCCGAGTGCTGTCTCCCACTGCTGAAATCCTGAAAACTTTTTTGGCACCTCTTCCTCATTTGTAACATGGACAGTATTGGCCTCACAGGAGTCTCAGAGTTCACCAACCCCCAGATGAAGAGATGGAGGTCACCATCAGAGAGAGGTCATAGAAGGTCACACAAACCTGACCAGACGTAGAGCTAGGAATAGATTTTAAATGCACACGACTTTGTAAGCTGGGAACATGGCTGCCATTCCAAAGAGGAGCACGTGCCCACAGAAATGGTTTTATGACTCTTCTGTGTTATGTCTGTTAATAATAAGACTGAAAAACATTCATGTCCCCAATGAACTTCAGACTAGAATAGGCAGCTGGTGAGGCAGCCACATCTGGAGTCCAGGATGAAACCACTCTGCCTGCCCCTGTGCCACCAAGCAAAGGGCTGCCTACAAGGTCAACAGAGCCCCAAGACTCCCGTTGGAAAACTGCCTTATAGAAGTGAGGGACAAGTTGGGGGGCGTATGGGGAGAATGTATAGGTCAGCTCTGAGTCACCCAGGGCTGGCCTCTGGTGCTTCTGCTCACCAGTACGATGAGGAAAACAATGTAATAACAGAGCCCTGGGCTGGCAGCGACCTCATAGGCTGGAAACATTGTAGCTCAGAGAGATCACATGAGTCATTAAAAGCCACCTAGCTAGCAAACACAGCCTTGGTTGGAGAGCCTGCATGCCCTACCTGGCCGAGCTCTCCTACTGACCTGAGAAGGCAATGGCGAAGATCCCACCCGTGGCGGTGTCCCTGTGGAACTTGAGCAGGACCTGGTTGGAGGAGCTGTGTGCTATTTTCTTAGACAAACTCCGGGTGAAGACCCCAAGCTGCAGAGATGTCTGCTGTGGCCCATCCCTGCACACAGGAAAAGAAAATCCTGCATGTCATCGGCTGCCTTGAATGTCTGCTGTTCCTGGGTCCACCAGTGGCCTTGAGAGGGACCTGTAGTGGATGGCTGTGACTCTAGGAGTCTCTCTAGCCCCTCTGTGAGGTCTTCCAATAGAGTTGATGGGATCCTTATTTATTTGAGTCTTCATCAGCCATACACTCTTTCTCCCTGCACCTCCCTGCTGGGTGGCTTCTGAGGCAACAGAGGCCCCATGGGGCAGAGCTGCTGGTATCACCACAGACTTTCTTTGTTAAAGGAACTGTGGCAGAACTCTCTTGTTGCTTTTTGCTGGCCCCTTGCTACCTAAGCAAAGACACAGCCATGCTAGCTTTTGGGGCAAATGACTTCTTGCCTGGAACCTTATCTAGTGCCTCCTTTCTTTTCCTTGCCATAGTCTGCAAATTACTCAGAGTTTTGAGAAAACTTATTCCACTACCCCATGATGATTCCAGAAATGCCGTGAACTTCCAAACAAAGGAGTTTTTAAAAATGTTATGTATCTTTGTCCATAGATTCAATCATCTGGGGGAAAATTGTTTAGGAAACTGCCCTTATCAGCTAAGAATCTGCATTTCCCTTTTAAAATGGACTCAGGCCACTGTCTATAGAGCTCTGTAACTAAGTGTTGAGTTGCTTGATTCAGTAACCACTAATGATACATGGCTGCTTACACTTAAATTCATTAAAATTAAATACAATTTAAAAACCTGTCTGGTGGCTGCCATGTTGGATGGCACTGATGTATAATGCCATCATTGGTTCAGAATGCTCTGTGGGGCAGCACTGGCTCAGCACATGATAAGAAGAGGAACTTTACACAATGTCACGCCAAGCCTTTCCTCTTAGTCTGACAGCTTAGTTAGGTGTAAGTGTAATGCAGAGTAAGGCTGCATAGCCAGACCATTCCCAACCAATGGCACCTTCACTGACTGCGGAAAGGGCCCCAGGTTGCAAACTGCTGACCTTTCAATCCTCCCCAGTCATGCATCTGATCTTACCAGACAGTGATATAGTCTCCAAAGGGCTCTATCTGGAGCAGGCTGAGGTTGAGATGGACGCCATGGCCAATGGGGACAGTGATCTGCCAGACACAGTCCTGGGAGCTGGAATAGGGACTGGGGTATCCAGGGGAGTACACGGTGCCATTAAAAGAGGTGATGTTACCACCACAGGGGACTGCCAGGAAGGAAACACAAACAGATGAGCATTCGATAGTCCTCCTCACCCAGCTGAGAACCTAGATACCTTCCTGGCATAACCTCAACTCTCAGTATTATTTTGCCAGGAGTTTGGTGGAGCAGGGAGAAGACACAGGGCTGTGTGGTTGTGCCTGGCTGTCACCAACACAGCTCCCTGGCTGCCTATCAATCATCACTTCAGGAGCTTCTGTGGTCACTCCACCTTGGCCTCCTCTTTCTCACAGAACAGGCCTATAGAGAAGGGGTTTCCCTTGAGAGCTCTTCTGATCCCTGTCCTAGGTACGGGGAGGAACTGGTGTTAGTATTGGGGCTGTAATGCTTTGGCTGGGAGAAGCCGATGGATTGCGATGACCTCTTTCCTCTCTGACTTGTCCTTTCTAGAGTAGCACTTCTGGTCTAGTTTTTTTTTTTTAGATTAAATTTAGCATTTACTTATTTATCTTTGTGGCTGTGTACACATGAGGATGTGACATGTATATATGCATGTTTGCATGTGTGTGTATGCATGTGTATGCGTGTGCATATGTGCACATGCATGGGTGTGTACTGAGTACTGAGGTAGATGTTGGAATCTTCCTCCATCACATTCCATCTTGTTCTTTGAGGCAGGACTCTTAATTGAATCCAGAGCTTGTCAGCATGGCTAGACAGCTTGTCTGAGGGGATCCTGTTCCCACCTTCCGAGTGCTGGGATTACAGTTGGGTCTCTATACTAGGCCAGCATTTCCGTGGGTTCTGGTAGTCTCAACTCGAGTCCTCACACTTGCATGGCAAGTGTTTTATACAGTTTTTAGATTTTTTTTTTTTTTTTGGTTTTGCAATGAGGCTAAGGCTGGGTTCAAATCATTGGCTCTGCCACATATCAGTCACATGACCACAGACATGTAGTTGATTTCTCTGAGTCTGTTTCCTTGGGAGTGAAATAGACTAAGAATAACCCTCATGAGACGGTGAGAGCAGTTAGGTAAAATGATGTATGAAAAGTGGTCAGGGCTGGAATGAAGCTCAGGGATGGAGAGCTTGATGAATCTCCATACATCAGTCAATCAATCAATCAGTCAATCAATCAATCAAAAAAACAAAATGTTTGGCTGTAGGGAGTGGGTCTGATGCTAAGGTCCTGCTCCCCCACTGGTTCTTGATCTATCAGTAAAGATGCCAGGGGCCAATTGCTGAGCAGAAAGAAAGAGATGGGACTTCCAGGTCCCAGGAGGGGAGGCAAGGAGCTGAAGAGGAGAAGTTTTTCATCATGCTTTGGAGGGACAAAAGGTGACCAGCCATGTGAGATCTGGGTGGAGCAGCTATAGGTGCTTCTCTGGGCGTGAGGTTAGGGTGTTGAGCTGGGACTAAGGGTAACTGAGCAACAAAAGTTGAGGACAGATTTAGGGTGCTGAGCTAAGACTATTGGGAAGGGCATGCTAGCTGCAGGAGATTAGCAGTGCCCAGCAATTGAGCCAATAAGGCAGGTTGAAATTGAGCAATGTGTGTGTGTGTGTGTGTGTGTGTGTGTGTGTGTGTTTCATCCACACATCCTAGGGAATCTGGGTGGGGGCTGGTAGCATGGCTGGCTGTTCCCGGAGCTTAAGATGAGGTAGCAAAAGCTACACTCAACACTTGGCACAGTTTCTTGCCCAGAGATACAGCCCTTGTTTTAGGTCTCTTTCTCTGTAGAACACTACTACTGTGGATTCACAGCCTCTGTGAGAAGCCATCTATGAAACCTTCTGGTTCTCAGGAAATGTCTTGCTTTACTGAAGAAGAAAATGAAACACTGCGTACAGAGATAGAACTGACAGCTAACCCCTGAGCCAGAGCACTTTCCCTGGGTTACCATCCCTGCTGAGGCTTCCTATTTCAAAACTGATTCTAGCATCTCCTCCAAGAAAATTCTAGGCTGTCAGAGTAAGACAGGAAGGAAAGTGGAAGTGAGGTGTCTCTATAGGGGAGGGGACCTGCACAGTGTAGGGGACCTGAACGGCCTCTTGGTCATCTTCACTTCGGTTCTGCTTAAGGAAGAAGGCCCAAGAATGCTCCATCTCCAGCAACCTGAGAGTACCAGCTCAGCTCTCACCAAACACAGGTAGGAAGAAGGAACTAATAGGGCAGGTGAAGAGGAACCAGAGTTCTTAGAAAAGGACATCATTCCCTTCCCTTTGGGGAAGTTCCAGGATCGACTCTCTCCTCCATTCAGTGCTTACAGCCTCACTGTGACACCTTCTCATCTACTTGGGGGACATTAGCCCATCAGGTTGGATCTTCCTATGGGCTGGATATAACAATCTCTTGACTATAGCACACATCTCCAGGTCCTTCCTTGTACTTGCTCAGAGCTCTGTCACATGGGCTTTCTTCCTGGCTTGGTGGCTCCTACCTACATGGAAACAGGATAGGTAAGGCTTGCCTGGACCCCCACCTTTGGTGATCCCACAGAGTAGCAGGTAAAATAGGATGCTCTGTTTCTATGACAACCCCAGGGAGAACAATCATGGCAAGAGACATACCTTCACACCTGGGTAGAGGGTGGTCCCAGTTGCGATTGGTACCATGTTGACAGGTGAGGACAGGTTGGCCAGTCAGTTGATATCCTGGAAGGCACTCGAAGGTCACCGATTGTCCAACATTATAGCCAGCTCCCCTCACTATGCCATTGGCAAAAGGCTCTGGGTCTGGGCACTCTTGGAGTTCGTAAGCTAGGAAAGATTAGGATAAAACATCACTTTATGCTTTCTGGGGACTTTCTTCTCAGATGAAAGATTGCAGTGCCAATGGATTTAACTGGTTGCTGGCTTTAGATAAGTTCCTTAAGTTTCTCTATGACCTGCCCCCTTTTCCTTGCATTGAGTGCAATGGCATCTATGGATCCCTTTGTACAATACTGGCATGTGTAAAGAGCCCCTTAGGTGTTACTGACTGTTCATATTTCCACTGGGAAAAAAGGCTCAAGGACCATATTGATGGCAGAACTGCTTTTTACTGAACATCTTCTCTGGGTCAGACATTGGTCTGGGTATCTACATGTTGCTTATCTTGAGGTCACAGCACAGAAGCACTGAGTCGAGGAAGCCTTTCCAGCTCTGCTAAGTTAGAACCTATGAAAGCAGTTTTGGGGAATAAGTTAAATCGCAGGCAAGAAGACAGCTTTTGGGGGACAGAGTGACTGCCATACAAGAATGTTTCTTGGAGGAGTAAAGAAGCTTCCCTCATGAGACCTCACATGGAAAAGGCTGAGGCCTGGCAAATAGGCAGAGGCAGCTGAGGCACTGGCCGAGTGTGGAGCAGAGAGCAAAGCCTCTGGCTAATTGGGTACACTGGATGAAGAATACTCTTTGTGGCAGTAATTGGGAGCTCTCTGCACAGGGAACTGGCAGAAGGAGGAGATGGGCTCTTTCCACAGCAGACACACTCAGTAGGAACAGCTGGGGATGAATGATGCTCTGTGGAAGTGGATGAGTTAGCACAGGTAATAAGAATAACCATGACCTCAAGGCTAACGGCTCTGCCGTGCCCACTCTGCAGTGGCGTCTGGGTCTGTGTTCCCATTTGACATTGCAAAGGATCATCTCAGTGGGAAAAATACATACATTTCACGAGAAGTCACTTTCAGGGAAGCTTGGGAAGAAGGTTCAGTTGGTTTGCCTTGCAAGCAGGAGGACCTGAGTTTGATACCCAGGGCTTTCCTCCTTTCCTCCCTATTTTCTTTTCTCTCCACCCCTCTTTCTTTTTTTGCCAGGAGTAGTAATTGCAGTGTGCATTACTGATCCTGGTGCTAAGGAAGCAGAAACAGGCAGGTCCCTGGAGCTTGTTAGCCAGCAAGCCTCCTTGATGAGATCTAAGCTGTGAGAGAATGGGTTTCAAAAAAGGGTACACAGTACCTCATGCATCTGAAGGCTGCTAGGAGAAGACTGGCTTCCAGGCAGCTAGGATGAGGGTCCTATAGCCCATACCCACAGTGACATACCTACTCCAATGACTTCTAATAGTGCCACTCTCTGGGCTAAGCATATGCAAACCATCACACTAGTATATGTATGTGTTATCTATGTGCATGCATGTGCATGAGTGTGTGTGTGTGTGTGTGTGTGTTCGAGTGTGTATAGGCCAAAGGTCAATTCAAGTGTCTTCCTTGATCACTCTCCACCACGTTTTGAGGAAAGATCTCTTACTGAGCCTGGAGCTCAGCAGCTAAGTGGACTGGCTGGTTAATGTGTTCCTGAGACCTTCCAGCTCCCACCTCCCAGTGCCAGGATTATAGACATAGGCCTACGGCTTATGTGGCAGGAATTTTGCCTTTTGAGCCATGGGGTAAGTTAAGAGTAAGCAAACATAGCTACCATTACAGATTTTATGGAAATATCTGCTTGAAGAAAGACAAAGATACAACAGCTTAGGGATGCTGGACTGTCCAGTTGGGGAAATTTTGCGGAGAAAGAGCTAGATCGATTCAAGGAAAGTTGAAGGGATGAAGAGAACTGGGGCCAACAGGAATAGCCTCTGTGGGGACAGATGGCTCTTCTGTAAAACTGGGGACCCAAAGAACCCATTTTCTTTGGAGGGGAAGCCTGGAGAGAGGGCCCAGAGCTCAGAGTCTGTTTATACTGAATAACCATGGAGAGAGCATGCCAGTTTGTTAGGGAGAATCATTTGCATCTATCACAAATTAGAAGCCTCAGTGGAAGCAGCTGGGCCTCTGGCACTGGAGACACCCTAAGTGGAGGGGTTGGGACCATCACAATGAGAACATTTAGTGAAAGCTGAGCTCCAGTCCAAGAAGGAGCAGGTGGCCTCCCGCTGAGGGGCACACAAGTGGCCTCCCACTGAGGGGCACGAAGGTAGGCTTGTGATTCAAAGAAGCATCAGGCGGGCCCTGATAATAGAAGGAAAGGCCTCTATTATGTTGTCCTGGACTCCTCACAGGGAGAGCTGGGGCACCTCAGGTAGGTGGGCTCAACAGCAGCCCTTCCCAAAGAAAGGAAAGGATTGGGAAAGCCAGGAGGATCTTCTCTATACAGGGGTGACAGCTGTGTGTGTGTGTTGGGGGGAGTGCTAGGTCTCCTCTTGGGATCCAGGAGCAAATGGTAGTTTTGAGTGATACAGCTTTGCAAAGACAAGCGGGCTTGCTAGGCAGGGAATGTTCAGGAGCCACCATCCTATTGCATGGGCTCAGTGCATGGGCTGTGCCTGTGAAGGCGTGAGGTAAGCCTCTAGCCAACCTTGACTCAACAGTTGTGCTGTTAACACTTATGTTTACAGGAGCTGAGTGTCAGGGAGAGAGCACAGGTTGAACTTCATGTTCACATGCTGACATCTGAATGCCCAGAACATCAGGAAGTGACCTTAGTTGAATAGATGACCTTTGCTCATTCCACATAAGCTAGAATGTCTGTAGGGAAAATGGCGATTTGATTGGCTGGTATCTTTACAAGAAGGAGGAGTGTGAGTGATCTCCATACAACATCCCATAATGTGTCTACTCATTTACATTCCCACCAAGAGCATGGACGATTCTTTCTCTCCTCTGTCCTTGCCAACACACAATTAGAGGCCATTCTGAGTGCTAACCACGTCAGATGTATTGTAAATCTTTAGGTGGATGGGAATACAAGCCACCTTGATTCAATCAAACACGATAGTCCTGTCTTGAAGTGTCACATTGTATTCCATAATATGTACAATAGTTATGTGTCAATCAAGGAGAGGGTGGGCTAGAGCTTTGGAGATGAAGTCAGGGACTGCAGTGATGATCCTGCCATGGCAATCAATGGCCCAAACCACCCAAATCCAGTCCAACACCCCGAGTAGATCCTTACAACCCTCAGAAGAAACCTGCCTTGCCAACACCTTAATCTTGCTCGCACATCCATCCCTAGACTTCAAGTCATGGAGTCTTTGGTACTTTGTGATGGTCTCCCTCAAAACCAAGAGCCAGGAAGTGACGGTGGCACTGATGTGTGTGATAGGTGGATAGCATTTATTCAGCCAGGGCATGGACTATGTAACTGGAATCATCAAGTGCCTTCCATGACAGAGCACTGTGACAGAGGACAATTACTGACATGTCCTGACTTGCTGTCATTCCTACCCCTTCTTTCGAGCCACAGACACAGGAGCACAGGAGTCACTTCTGTGCTGATTCTCCTCCCCCACCTCCCCGCCACCTTCCCTGGGTGTGACTACCTGGTCAGAACCAACAAAGCGTGCTTTGGGGAGCCCAAGCTCTTGTGCCCCTGCAGTATAGCCTGCCATGCTCCCAGGACAGACACATGCATTAAGCAACTGGCCCCTGTGCAACTGACCCAAAATGTGCCTGCCTTAGGGGAGACCTTTTATGGCAGTCCTAGAACAAGAAGCCCAGGCCTTGCTAAGCGTTCCTGTTTGACAAGGGAGGGACTCCCAGGACAAAGATGGAAAAGCCAGGCAGGTTTCAGTACACGCTCCATGTCTCGTTATGTACTAAAAGTATATGTGGTCAAAGACTTTGTATTTACATTATTTAATTTTCTTCCCAGGACACACACACACACACACACACACACACACACACACACACAATGAAGAAAAGAATTAAAATCCAGGGGTTGTCTTTGGGAAATAACCCCATCCTGTGGCTATTTTTTTCTTGTTTTTGTTCTTTAACAAGCTGAATATACTAATGAATTTTATCTGTATAATTAAAAATTAATGTTGAATATGGGGAATTGCAAGGCAGCACTTACAGGGGATACACTGTTGGCTTGACAGAAGACGGCTCCTTCCTCTGTATAGGGGAAGGGGTTGGATTAGGAGAACAACTTGACCTCTATGATGTGTGACATAGCCTGAGTGTGTCCTCCCAGCCAGTGCCACACCCTGAAGCCTCATCCCCTAATAGGACAGTATTTGGAGGTTGAGCCTCTGGAGGTCTCTCCTCTGGAGAACTGGGCTGGGTCACTATAAAAAAGGACTTACAAAGGTAAAGGTCTTTTAACGCCATCTACCAGTGAGAACACCGTAAGAGGGTGCCGCCATGAACCAGAGAGCATGTTCTCCCAGATATGGCATATGCTAGCACCTTGATCTTAAGCTTTCCAGCCTCCAGAAGAGGGAGGAATGGGTTTCTGTTGCCTCTGTGCTGCTAGCTGGCAACATCTGTTACAGCAGCAAGAGCTGGCTGGTGCCTCCTGCTCACTGAAAAGCTGTACAGCTTTAGAGCTTTAAAGATAAACATGTATCAGTATCAGCAATATCTAAATATATATGTGGATATCAAATATTAGCTTTATATATAATATATAGTATAAATGTTATATATTATACATAATCAATATATAATATGTAACATGTATGTATGCATTCAAGTATGCATGTATATATGTATGAATGTATGTCTATATGCATGTATGAATGCATGTATAAATGTTTGAATGTATATATGCAAGTATGTATGTGTATGTATGTCTAAGTGTATGTATGTGTACATGTATGTATACATGCAGCAGGAAGTGAGTTAAAGGAGCTGAGTTGGGACCAGAGCAAGTGTTTCCTTCAGTGACACTAGGAGAGCATTCAGGGCAGAAGTTCGGCCTGTGTGGGGCTGCCACGTACAGCCATGCAGCCAGTACTGATGACTGCCTGGCTGGCCCCTCACACAGAAAAGCCTGAGTTGGTGTGAAGGGGATCTTTTCTGGGAGTGCACTCAAGGAGCACTGGACCCACAACTGGGTTTCATCTGAGGAAACAGAACCGCTGCCAGCCTACAGGTGAGTCGCCCTGAGGAAACACCATCTGAGGAGGAAACACCATCTGAGGTGAGTGCTGTTAACTCTGGAATTCTCTGTTCTTTCATTGGGAGCTTTGCTGAGAACCTCTTAAAGTCGAGGGGAGATGGTAGGCAATGGATGTCAGGGATTCCTGAGAGGAAACTGAGGGGTTACTTGCCTAGAATGCTCTTGACTACCAGCCCTAGACACTGTGGAGCCTCAGTGGACTCTGTGAGGCCTGTGGCTCTAGAAAAACTGAGCATATTTAAGCTGTCTGTCAAACAGGGTTAGGTAGCTAGTGAGGTGGGATGCAGAGAGGGAGCTGCCAGCCAGAAGCCTCCACAGAGAGACCTGCTGCCCCTCAGCCCTCCTAGCACCTCTTTGCATGCATAAGGACAGGGTTGGCAGTGAGCTACCATGGCACTGTTGTTCTTACCCTGGTACTCCAGCTTGAATCCTGGCCGGTTCTGGGAGTGGTCGCTGTGGAAGTAGACGATGGTATCGTGGGACGTGGAGAGCAGGGAGCCCGGCAGCTCACTTCCGCTGAACCTGCCCATCATGCGGCTGGTCTCGGAGGGGCCACTCCGGATTTCTAGGTAGTCGTGGTTGGGCTCCGTGGAGAAGTTCAAAAACTGGATGTGAGCACCTGGGGGGGAGGACAGAGGCAGACAGTGTACAGAGCCATGCAGTCCTGCTCCTGGAAGGCTGTCCTCCTGCAGTGTCTTCTCCAGGGTCCAGAATCCCCACTACCAAAGCCCCAACACGGCAGGTCTCCCCGGGCACATTCTGAGCTTTTCCCAAGTAGTCTGGTCATCAGGGAGGATCGGAAAGTCAGCAGGCTTTGCATTTAGGGATAAAGGCACCACTTATTTCCGAGTTCCACCTGCAGTCTATTTGATTTCATGGGAAGCCAACTTCAGGATCAACATTTGATTCCATTCGGATCATGTCTAATATCAATACAAAAATAGTCTCTCTAAAATAAACGTTCCGTTAGGAAATCACAACCCCCATTGAATCAAAGGGCACATGTAGCCTTTCTTACTGGTGTTTTCTAGAATCTTTAGGTGATTCTGAAGGGACACGGCTTGGAAGTATATATTGTCTCACCTGATCCATGGAAAAGTCAATTGAGGTTTACACTTGGGGACCTTGGTGGGTTAATCAAGATCTCTTAGCCACCTGTCAGGTTACATGGATTTAATTAAGCCCCTGGGGTACATATTTACATAAGCCACGGAGAACTGAGGTTGGAACAGAATCGTTGGTATTTGTTTACAGACAAGGGTTTTGAAAATTGGATCACTATGGGAGAACGCTCTCCGGAGAAACCTATTTGCCAAGCGAAAGAAATGCCCACACGTTGTATTGTTAACCGAGAAAATCAGGTTGGAGAAAGTACACACTGTAATAGAAAAAAATGTAGATGTCAGTTGTGATTTCTATATTCAAGAGCCTGGAAGGACACGTATTTGTCTGCTAGTGATACTAAATGAGCATGCACTATGGGCTAGTGTCATGCTAGGCACAGTCCAGAGTGAGCAAGGTGGGGTGCTCCTGGGGTTCACGAGCATCGAGCTGTCACTGAAAGACCTCATGGTGAGGTCACATATTTTGATTTCAAAATGTGTTCATCTGTGTTTGCTAGTTTGGTAGGATGAACCCTTACGAATAATTGCTTGTGTGTCTTATTATGTTCGGAGCAAAGACTTGACGGGTACTGAAGATCTTTCATCTCCTGTCCTGTGCTTTCACCTTAACTCTGTGTTAATATGATTCCATTTTATGCACCGCCTGCTTCTCCAGCTCACTGTCCTCCTACGAACACAGATTGTTTCCATACCACAGTTGTGAGTGTGTGTGTGTGCGTGTGGGCGTGGTGTGGGGTAGGGGAGGAAGCAGGGCTGTGTTCACCACCTAACGGCAGAGGCAGGTTATTGCAGAGGCTCTTTAAGCAATGACCTCTGGTGTTCTAGAGGAGAAACAGGGTGCTAGAACCCACTTGAAAGCCAGAGATCCTGGTACACCATGGACCTGCAGCAGGCTCATTGCCCAGAGCTGGAAGACAAATGTAGGACTAAGGGACAGAGTGCTTTGGTGGCTGAACACAGACTCTCAGAGGGCAGCCACCCACTTAAACTTCAGTCCCGAGCTTGAAGACAGAGCAATAGGAGCTCTGGTCCACTTTGCCCAGTGTCTCAAATCTGGACTTCACCAAGGCTGCTGAAGTTGTCACTTTCCTCAGTTTCCTTCAGGAGACAGTCCTAGCCTTCGAGGGTCACCTCACAGACTGAGAGCCCACCCCTGACACTATAAATGATACTCTGCTGTGCTTGCAGACAGGAACATAACTGTCCTCTAAGAGGCTTCATCCAGCAGCTGATAGAAACAGATACAGAGACCCGCAGCCAAACATTAGGGGGAGCTTGGGGACTCTTGTGGAAAAGTCAAGGGAAGGACTGAGGGAGCCAGAGGGGGACAAGGACACCACAAGAAGACCTACAGAACCAACAAATTGGAACTCATAGGGGGCTCACAGAGACTGAATCACCAACCAAAGAGCATGCATAGGCTGGATCTAGGCTCCCTACACGTATCTAGCATGGTCTCCATATGGGTCCTCTAACAAGTGGTGTGGCGGCTGACTCTGACTCTGTTGCCTCTAGCTGGGCTGCCTTGTCTGGCCTCAGTGGGAGAGGATGCACTTTGTCCTGCTGCAACTTAATGTGCCAGGGTGGCTGGTACCCACGTGGGAACCTTCTCTTCTCAGAGAAGAGGAGGGGTTAATGGAGGAGTGGGGGAGATCAGGATATAAAGTGAATAAATAAACAAATTAAGGAAAAAGAAAAGAGCAGTTTCCATACTGAGGCTAGTGGACTGAGAAATTCTGAGCCTGCGCCTCATAGTAAAAGGAGATGGGGATGGGGGGTAGACACCCAATGGGACATGGGGATTATCATCATATCATCAGCATTATGTGTCACAGTGAAACCCATTACCTTGTAGAGTTAATTATGCAAATACAAATGGATAAGAAAGAGGAATTTCCAGGATAGTTCTTTTCCTAAGGACAGAGCAGAATTTGGGCAAAAGGATCCCTGCAAACAAGCCCTCAGTTCCTTGTCGGTACAGAGCCTCATTCTCTTTGGCACAGGCAACCAGGGTTAAATTATATTGCCAGAACATGTCATACGAATTGCTAGCAATTAAAATTTGCACCCAGACTAATGTCCTTCGCGGGCAACAACCCCAATGCCTGGAATATTCCAGCTCCCTCTCTCAATCTCTGGCCAGCTAGAATGTGTCTATGAAGAATGCCAACTCAATTTCATATTGACCTTGGCTCAATTTAATTAGGATGATGAATGGGATGGCGGAGTTAAAAGCACAGCCTGAGGTCTGGACTCAGCAAAATGGATTTCCTTTTCTTTTATTCCAGGTAATTTCTTTCTTTTTCTTTTCTGTTTTTTTAAATGGTCCTGGAGATGGCACAAGGAAAACTCTCCAGCCCTCTATTTCCTCAGCTCCATCTCTTGTTGAGTTTTTTATTCTAAACCCCTGCGTTTAGACTTAAATTTGGTAACCTTTAACCTTTCTTCCCCTACACTTCAATCTCTGCCATTCCCCAAGACTGCACCAGACAGCAACGGATAAAGCCTGGGAAGGACAGTGCTGGGGCTGAGCTTACGCTGGGATGCGGCACTCAGCTAGTTTAATCTAGGCCTGGGCTCAGAGCTCCTGTCTCCCTAGAGGCTGCAGACTCACCAAAGCCCACGGGCAGCGAGATCTTCCAGGAACAGTCCATGTTGCTGGGGTAGTTGCCTGGGAAACCAGGGCTCAGGATCACCCCTTCCATCTCTTCCACTGCTCCCCCGCATTGCGCTGACAATGAGAGTACTCAGGTTAGGTCATACAGGAGAGTGCAGGCTAGGCAAGTGTCCAGAGCCACATTTTAAAGCATGTCTGGAGTCATAAGTGAGAACCCAAAGGTTCTCCCTGAACATCTGCACCCACGGGGAAAACTGAGCAAGTAAAGTCAGGGCTAAATCACAGCTTATGATGCTAGGAGTGCCGGCCCTGACCATGCCCTTCACAAGCCAGAAACCTCATCAAGGACATGCAGGGAGTGACAAGCTCCAATCCAAGAGAGGTCCTCCACTCCTTATATGATAGCCTCTCTCTCTCTCTCTCTCTCTCTCTCTCTCTCTCTCTCTCTCTCTCTCCTCCCTCCTCAATCCAGTCTTCATGTCATTACACAAAGGATGGAGGGAAGAGAAGGGACTGACACACATTGTGTCCTCTTTGTGTGCTTACAACTGTACCAAATCTATTTTCTATGGGGCAGGGTGGCCAGCTGTCAAGGCACACCATGACCACTTAGCTGTGATGGAGGGTCCGGTCCAGAGACATCTGATTTCAAGTTGTGAGGGACACCTCAGCAGCTGTTTGGTTGAAAACTATTTTGTATTTTACATTCTATGAGGAAAGATTGTGTGACGAAGAAAGGGGCTAATCAGCCATGGAGACCCAGGGAAAGGTGCTCAGGGATGGAAATGCCAGGGTCCAGACCAGCCCCTTCTGGGCAGATGGTGATTAGGAGGCACACCAGGACAGATAAGTACCACCGCTATGTCACAGTGCCCACTGCACGTCCTGCGGGACCATGGGAGAGTTCTACGCCACCCTGCCCATTCCAAGCCCAGTTTCCAAAGCAGCAAAAAGGTACTAAGAACAGAACCCATCTCAGAAAGCTGCTATGAGGGGACCCGGGGAAGAATGTGCTCCAGTTGGTGTACGAGAGCTGATGTACACAGCAGACGCTGTGAGTGACAGCTTATGCTTATACTGCTTCTTGGGTCAAGCCTCTGGAGTACACTGGGTGAGCACCTAGGGCTTCCGGCCAGTGTATGTGACCCACTCTACATGAAAGTGAAAGCGCAGAAGTGAAATGCTGTCACACCAATGTGACCTTCCCTTAAGTCACTACTTTCCCAGGGACAAGTGGGGGGTGCTCTACGATCAGCCCAGCGTTGACAAACCTTCCCTTTCTGTTTCTCATTTCTCTTTAGCCTTCCAAGAAAGATTTCTGAGCTGGGGAAGATGACTCAGTTTGTAAGGTACTTGCTGCGTAAGTGTGAGGTCCTGAGTTTGGATGTCCAGCATCCGTGTAAAAGCCAAGTGCTATACCTATAATCTGAGTGCTGAGGTGGGGGTGGGGAGAGAAGGAAGGGCTCTTAGAGCTCATTGGCTAGCCAACCTAGCTCAACAGGTGAGTGCCAGGTTTAGGGAGAGATCCTGTCTCAAAAAAAATTTGGAGAGTGGTTGAGGAAAACATGCATAGGCACACACACCCATACCACATGTATATACAACACACACATACCAAGTGTATATACAACATACACCAAGTGTATATATGACACACATCAAGTGTATACAACATAATACCAAATGTATACAACACATATACCAAGTATGTATATACAACATACACCAAGTGTATATACAACACACTAGGTGTATATACAATACACATCAAGTGTATACAACACACATACACCAAGTGTTCACAATGCACACACACCAAGCGTATATACAACATACATACACCCAGTGTATATATAACACACATACACACACACCAAGTTTATATACAACACACACTAAATGTATATACAATACACATCAAGTGTATACAACACACACCAAGTGTATATATAATACATACAAATGCACATAGTCCAAGTGTATACACAGCACACACTAAGTGTATATACAATATACATCAAGTGTATACAACACACACACCCCAATTGTACATACAACACTCATACCAAGTGTATACAACACATACACACACACACACTCATGCACACATACACACACACACACACACACACACACGGAGAGAGAAAGAGAGAGAGAGAAAAAGAGAGAGAGAGAGAGAGAGAGAGAGAGAGAGAGAGAGAGAGAGAGATAATTAATGCATCCCACTGGACAGCTGCAATGGAAAACATGTTGCTTGGAGTCTGTCATTTAGGAGACACCCAGCTACTATTTGTTTCTTGCTTTCTTGACCTGACCAAAATTCTCTGCAGCATCCTTGTATCTGTTAATTTCCTCAACAATGCCTAGCATAGGCTAAGCAGTGAAGTCAAGTCAGGTCCTTATTTTATGTGCAACCCACAACATTACAAGCAGATGTGTTAGTCTGTCCTTTGACAAAGTCATGAGATAAACCCAATGTGCCTAAAAATACCTTCTGGGCTCTGGCTGGTTTTGTGGGACCAGAGTGGCCCTCATAATATTCTCATGTGAGCAACCTTGTGCTTTTTTAGTTGGTGGGCAGAGCCTTCTAGAAGTCAGGACAGCTTTAAATGAGAGTCAGAAATTACAAAAATGTCTTTCAGAAACTATTGACTTGGAACAAATCTAGAACATCAGAATTTCTTTTGGCTTGAACTTGAACACAGCATTACAGCTGGGAGCTCTGATCCCTAGGGATTTGGACTTTAGTGGATTTCAGAGTTCGTTCTCTTACCAATGCAGAGCGGAGGAGGGTAGTTCCATCGACGCACAGTCCCAGGCATGCAGGAGATGTGGGCGTGGCCCTGGAGGAATCAGAACAGAAGTGGGCTAGAGGCTCCCAGGGGCACAATTACACATATAACCCAGAACAGGGGCTTGCTCCAGGCCTCACGTTAAGGGACAAGACACACAGATACATGGGATCACCTTAGGATTCGAGGTAAGACAGAAGGCTAGAGATTTGGGGGGAGACCACTTATTAAGAACCATCACTAAAGAATTCTCATTACAAGAGGTTTCCTTGTGAGTTTCCTCTAATTACTAAATTCCCTCATGGGCCCTCAAAGGGAAATTAAATTTTCCCAAAGTCCAATCAAATCCGACTTTGCAGGAATGCATTCCAGGCTGGATTGTTCAAAGTCTTTACCATCAACAAAGTTTGTTTTCGAGAGAACAGTTCCAGGAGAAGATTGCTGTCCCCAGTGGGTATGGAGGCCACAGCCATCCTTGATGGTGATAGCTGTTCTGCCACAGGACTGGGCAATCAACTCAGGGGACAGAAGTCTGCTCCCTGCCCTTGGGTTTTTATTGAGGAGAGATAGATACCTGGAGGGCATATCCTGGCTCACACTGGAAAGAGACCACATCGTTCACCAAATAGCGCTCTCCTGTCTTCACCCCATTGCTGGGTACAGCCGGTTCGGGACAACTGCTCAAGCCCACCGCTAGACAAGCCAGAAGCAGGGAGAGAGAAGGTGGCATAAGCTTGGCAGGTTAAGGTGACAGAGGCTGAGGGTACTGTTGGCTCCTTGGGGTTCAAGGCTTGCACCTTCCTAGGCACTTGCCAACCTCTAGACCTGACATGCAGAGGAAGTCAGAATGTGTAGAACCGAGGCTCACCAGGTCAAAGCTGGGACAGGGGGTACCACCTCAGGAACTGTGGATGTTTTGTGCACCTGCTGAGCTCAGTATCAGGCCACCCTGGTTGCAGAATCCCAGGCCTCTCTGAGCCCCTCTAATGTCCTTCTTGTACCTTCTCTCAGTTTCCCTCCCCTTCCTCCACCCTCAGAAGACAGTGTCTGTAGCAGAAAGAGGGGCCACCGGAAGGATAGAAGAACAAGGCACAGTTAAAGACCGGGTACTTCTCTGATGCTTAGGGTCCAGTCAAAGTCCCCTTCTCCAGGACAGGTTGTCCTGAAAGAAGTTGGCTCACCAGGACTCTCTCCTTGCTCCTAACTCAAGGTCAGGGCAGTCCCTCTATAAAGGGAGCCCCTCACACTTGGCCCTCCGTGTTGAGCACTAGCCCTCAGGCACTGTAGGCTCTTGTCACAGTCTGAGCTGCTTTCAAGTCACCCAAACTCACAGGCACTGCTGACTCTTGCAACCTCTCCTTGAGACTCTGGGCCTCCTTGCCCAGATCTTCATGGCCATCATGGATAACCCAAGGACCGGCAAGAGTAGTCACACCCCCCATGATTCACTCTGTGGACTCTCAAATTCTCCCCTGCTCATTTTTCATGACTTAAAGTTTGACCCATGTTCCTTCACTCCAGCTTTACTAATCGTCCTTCCTAAGGGTGGCCATGACATCATCATCATGGTCCTCTCGGGAGGAGCTGCTCTTTCTGAGCCTGTCCCCTGAGCGAGGCAGGGTCACTGAGCGTGTCACCTCATTCCACCAGCTTGCTGAAGGCCTTGACTGCCATCTCATAGAGAGGGAGACAGTTGCTCGTATGTGTGGTCTTAAGCCACAAAATTCAATTCAGGTCCAGATCAGTGTGACACCAGGTCTGTCCAAGGGCAGTTAAGTTCTGAGGTCACATGAGCACATTCCAGCCTGAAGATGTACGAAGTAGACCCCTGTGTGCTGGTGGACTCCATGTACGGCTCATTTCTCTGTTAGAGCTAGGAGACTCACAAGGGCGTACGGCTTGCTGGATAGAGGTCTTCTCTCCTTCAAAGTGTGCTTTGCACCTAAGTAGGGCTGTAGAGGGGTCAGCAGCCGGCATGGCCATGTGAGCTGAGCCAGGGAGGTTTGAGAGGGAATAGCCTTCCCCTTCCTGGTGGCTCCCTTGAGAGATGCAAGCTCCCTGGGCAGCCTATAGGTAGCCAAATGTCCAGGAAAAAAGTATAAGGGATTACTTGGCAGCCCAGGGAACCTGCCACTGGCCTGTCTCCCGAGTCCTCAGCCCACTTTAGAGGTAAAACTCTGAGAACATTTTTTTTTCCTCCTGAAGAAAACTGACATGTGATAAAGTATACAAATTATAAATGAATATGCCATGTGTATCCTAGCAGTTGTTATATGTGAATACGCCAAGTATATCCCATGTAGTTGATATAGGTGAATATGCTATGTGTATCCTATGCAGTTGTCATTACCATTTTAGGATATGTTGTTATATTTTATGTATATCCTATGCAGTTGATATATGTGAATATGCTGTGTATATCCTATGTAGTCGTTATAGGTGAATATGGCATGTGTATCCTATGTAGTTGTTATATGTGAATATGCTGTGTGTATCCTATGTAGTTGTTATACATGAACACGCTATGTGTAGCCTATGCGGTTGTCATTACCATTTGAGGATATATGTTGTTATATTTTGTGTATATCCTATGTAGTCATTATAGGTGAATATGCCGTGTGTATCCTATGCAGTTGTTATAGGTGAATATGCTGTGTATATCCTATGCAGTTGTTGTTACCATTGAGAATATATGTGTGTTTAGTAAATGTTTGCACTTGTGTGGTCATTACCAAAGCTAGAGGGCATCAGGCTGGGGATACAGCCAGTGGTGCCTAGCATGTGCAATGTTCTGGGTTTCACCCCTAGTACAAACCAAAATAAAAAAGGAATACATGGCTGTCACCCCAGAATACAGTACTGTCTCCTTTCCCCATTCCCAGACTGCATATGTGTCTCTGAGATGGGGCTCCGGTGCTTAGAAATGAAGTCTGTTGGTGGCTATGTCCCAACCCCTCAGCAGTGAGACAGAGCCCTAAGGATAAGCTGTAAAGCAACTGGGAAACTCTTCCCTGTGGCTACCTGCTGCTTGCCTTGGCAGGGACACACTTACCATTCAGTAGGGGAGCTCACAGTGGAGTGACTTGAAAACCGCTACTGGGGAGGTGATGAGGACGGAGGAAGACTGACTATGTCTACACGTAGGCCTCATCTATAGGAGCACTATGGTGCTCAGGTGACAATGAGCATCCTGGGATCCAACTGGCCCTCCTTCAACCACCCGGAGAAAGCTCACTCTTCTAGGAGACCCAGGTGGTCGTCTGCCTAACATCTGGTGCTGGCCCCATTCTGACGCCATCAGATCTTTCCGTGTGCCCGTGTTGTCACAGAGAAAGCCTTCTAGCATTGCCTGCATTTTCTTATGTCCAAGATTATCTACTGGGGTCAAGGCTGATGCTAAGCGGTGCCCACTCAGGCCTATGGTATCTAGAGGGTTCGCAGGTCAGTGGGTCCTGGATTTATCCCGTTGTTGAGTAGACAAGCTTTAGAGGGCCTTCTCTAGTCCTTAACCTCTTCCTATGGTCAGTGGTAGGCTTAAGTGGAAAGGAGTGGGTATGGCCCACAATGAGGGTAGGGATCCAGTTTGTCCCCACCCAGAACCCCCCATACAGCCATGACCCTGGATTCTCACTCTTGTATTCCAAGTGGAAGCCAGCAGCAGACACACTGATGTCAGAGTAGAAGTGGAGATAGAGTTGGTTGGAGGTGCTGTTCAGGAGGGCGGGCACTGTTGTTCCTGGGAGAGAAGAGCAAGTGTCACTCAGGCATATCCTCCTGGATACCAATTCCTACCTAGTTGCTCTGTTTCTATTGCCTGCTGATATTCTGTTCCCAGGATCCCCCAGTGTCCCCCGATCAAACTTACTAAATGACAAATGCCAGGTAGACAATGAGCCAGGGAAGGGAAGCCATGGATGAGCAATGCCAATGACCTATGGTGCAGGAGATGCTTCTCAGTGAGAGGGCTGGGAGTCTGGGCCCTACTCAGCCATCTTCAAAATGATTTTAGCATGTACAGCGGCGTGGTCAACCCGGCAGAGCAGGCAGTTTACCTGGGTGTGCACGAATCATTTTTCAGTCTTAACACCTGGAATCTCTGTGCCTAGCAGATTCAGGCAACCAACCCAGCCATTGGATCAAACTACACACCATGCTCTGGTACATGCTTGCCATTGGGTGGGCAGGGGTGGGGGAATCTACTTTGGTGAAAAAAGTTGGGTTGCTCCTTTGAAAAAATGAGATAACGGTGATTCTGTTTCTCGATCTATGCTCCTGAGGACGGGCAACGTATGTGACGCCAGACCTTGCATGTGAATATCCACCCCAGCGTTAGTCACGGCGGCTTCAGTAATGAACGTGACACACAGATCTACTGAGCGGCGGGTGGGAATATGAAGAAATGGCCTCTTCACACAGCACAGCGCTAATTCCGACTGACGCTGGGTGAATCATGTGGAGGCCTGGCAGAGAGCCACATGGTGTCAGACTTCATCGTATGAACTTGGACTAGGGAAAGTCCGTGGGAATGGAAAGATCGGTGGTGGCCAGAGTCTGGGGGGTGGGGCAAGCGGGGGGATGGAGAGTGAATGAAGTTGGCACTCGGTTTCTTCAGGACAATAGAAATAAAAAAATGTGCTCTGGGATTAGTTAGAACTGATGCTTGCAGACCAACATGTACAATTACGTGGTCAGCCCAGCAGGGCAGACAGTTTCTCTGGACATGCATGAATCTTTTTTTCTATCTTAATATTATGGATTTCTGGGCCTGGCAGAGTCAGACAATTTCTCGGGCCATTGGGCAAAACCATATACCACATGCTGGCACATGCCTGTCATTGGATGGGCAGGGGGGATACCAAGCCTCATCCAGTGGTGATGATGATGATGGTGATGATGATGGTGATGGTGATAGGAGTGAGGATGATAAGGATATTGTCTATCACAACCTCCATATGGAAGCCTTGGATGTCCCATCTTACCAGAGAAACTCCCCAGCATGGTTACGGTGTTATCTGCTCCATCAAACACTTCTAGAGAGTCCCAGTTCTGCTCTGTGACAAAACTGATGACTTGAATCTGGACAGACAGAAGGACGGAGTTGTCAGTCACACGGCTCAAGTGCCTCCCTCCCTTCTCTTCCAATGGGCTATTTATTTATTTATTTATTTATTATTTACTTATTTTGGAGGCAGGGTCTCACATAGCTCAGGCTAATCCTAAATCACTATGTTGCTGAGGATGGCTGAACTTTTAATCCCCCTGCCTCTGCTTTCCTGGGGGCCCTGATTATGGGCGTGCACAAGCACACCTGGTATATGTGGTGCTGGGAATTGAACCCAGGGCTTTGTGTACTCCACGAAAGAACTCTACCATCTGAGCCACCTTTCTGGCCCCCTTCTCACATTTGGAGTATTCTTTGGGTTTCCTTCTCCCACTGGTTGTGTGCATCTGGGGTACTGATTGCTTCCTTGGCCTGGCAGGTTCTGGCTCCTCTCCCATGCCTCCCTGTGCTGCTCTTGCCCTGGGCATATGTTACGTAGCCCCGTGTGTGTCTGGTTGTGCCCTCCCTGCTTTGCTTGTGCTTGGTGATCTGCTCCTTTCCCGCTCATCAGCAATGCCCCCTTTCTCGCCTTAATGATCTTAGATAAACGTCTCAAACCATTTGAATGTCTCCTAAGAACCTTCCAAATTCACATTGCAATTGTAAGTCCACTTTTTCTCTGGGCCCTCTTGACTGGCTGGACTTAATTTCCTGTCCTTCCTCCCACAGAGATGCTGTGATCTTGAGATGGGGAGCCATATTTCTATATCCACAATGTGTTTCCAGTGACACAGGGACAAGGACGGAGCTGTTGTTTCTCCTTCCACATCAGTCCAACAGCAGCCACTTAACTGAGGTGTCTCTTTGCTCCTACCTGGATGCCAGCACCTTCGGGGACCATGATCTTCCACACGCAGTTGAGGCTGTTGAGGTATGGCTCTGGGAAGCCGGGGGAGAGGATGGTTCCCCTGCGCTCCGTGAGGTTGCCACCACATGGCACTGGGAAAAGACACAGGTTGGTCAGAGGCTCCTTGGCTGGTCTTTGTGGTGGCTCCACGAAAGCCTCTCTGTGCCTACCTCGGGGACTTGAGCTTTGGGGCTCTGCTGAGCCCCCTCCTGGGCTAGCTTCTCCTACAACTTCCAACCCCATTTCCCTCAGGATCTCCAGGCTCTGCTGGATCACCTGCAAGTGCTTGCCTCTTCCTTGCCCTCTGTGCCTAGCTCACTCTGTCAGGGTTTCCAGGAAGTTCTAATTCATCTTGTGCTGGTTTCTCCTGTAGCCCCCAATACCCCTCCACCACTCTCACAACCTGTAGGGTCCCTGGCCTTGCTTGCTGGGTCTCCTTTTCATGATGGCTTCTCCCTCTGGGACCTCTTGCTCTCAGTCTTCTTGGTGACTTGACCTCCGACAATGGTCCTCCAGTGGCCTGTACCTGTTCCTCTTTTCACAGCCATCCCTGTTCAGTTCCTTCCCCTGTCTGTGTTCACACTGCACCACAGGCCCAGGGAGTTATTTGGCCTGCATGGGACTTTCTCCTGGGTACTGAGAAGGGCTGCTGTGTGCCTTGAGGGTATCTCTGATGGTTGGCTGCATCCCTCAGGGAGAAAAGTCTACCCCTAGTCCTTCCCTTCCTCAGGTTCTCCTTTCCCCTCTGTCTTGCCCTTACCCACTTACCCACACTTACCCACACAGGTTGGTGCAGAGACATTCCACTGGGCCAGTGCCCCAGGTACAGGGAGGCACTCGATCTCTGGGGACCCCTGAAGGGCATAGCCCGAGTTGCATTCAAAGCGAATGATGGCCCCTACGGAGAAGTCACTGCCAAGCCTCTTTCCGTATCGAGGTTCTGGCACAGAACTGCACTGTGTGGCGCTGGTTCGGGGTACCGCTGTGGGAAAGAGGGGCACTCAGTGTCCAGGCTACCCCCCTATAGAAACTGGCCCATGGATGCATGCAGGACAAGGCTGGAGGGGGCTCTGGAGCTCAGGGCACCTTTTAAGGCTGGCATGGGCACTTTCCGGGGCAGGGACCATTTTGAGGCACATGGCTGGACTCAATGTTGGAAGCAGTTTCTGGGAATCATGATGGCTAGCAAGAGCCCCAGGGCCTAGACTTCAGTCTCAGGGCTGTTCTTTGCTTTCCTAGTGATCCTTCTTTCTTCCCAGGGCCTCGTGCTCCATAAAAGCAACAACCCTTTCTGCCCCCACTCTCTGAGGCATCATGGTGATCACTGGCTTCTCTTAAGCCCATGCCCAGGGTCTGCAGCTGACTTGAACCTAACGGTGGCTTGTGGGACTTATGGTGTCCCTTGTAGTGGAATTGGCCCCACACAGGGATATAGGTGAGCAGTGTAGAAGACACAGGGAGGGCTGTGCTAAGACACTGGTGGCTGTTGCTGGGTAAGGGTAGACTGGATTTGGCAGGTCAAAGCAAGAATGCCCCAAGCTACTGCTGGGTCTCAGTGACCTGGATTGAACACTGATTGCCTGCCGGACTCTTTTGAACTGGCCAGCCGGCCATTAGTATTACCCAGATTCCATACACAGCAATTGGTGGTGCTGAGGAATGGAATGGCTGGTGTCACCTCCCTGATGAAAGCCTGTTTGCCCCATCCCTTTACTATACACTGCAGACAAAACCAAGTTCCATGAAGTAAAAGGACTGGTCTGATGTCCCAGCACCATCAGACATGCATTAGACATTGTGTGTTGGGGTGGGCTGGGGGAGGGAAGACAGGGAGAGTAGAAAAGGAATTAACTTCCCAATTCAACATAGAATTTAACCCAGAAACCGTTGCTTGAGTAAACGGATGTCTACAACTGAAAGAAACTATAGCACACATTGTTCCCCGCCCCGAATCTTCATACGAAGGTGTAGATAGGAGGAGAAAGGTCTCTGTTCCTTGGGGCACAAAGTTACTGAGATGACTTCTGACCCTCCGAGGTCCACATCCTACATACCTTGGTAGACAAAGTGGAAGCCCCTGGCTGATACTTGACCTTTGGCGCTGAACTTAATGAGAACTTGGTTGGAGGTGGCCAAGGGCAGCGATTCTCCTGCCGAGAGGAAGGAGGAGAGAGGAGGACAGTGAGTGTGGCTGTAACTCTCCGCAGACAGAGTCCGGGTTGGGAGGGAAGGGCAGCCAAAACTAACACAGCGACTCCTTCTGTATTCCTGGACTCACTGCAACCCAACATGCAGCCTGCACCTTACAGCAGGACGCTCACAGACGGGGTCTGAGGATGTGGCTCAGTGGTAGAGTGCTTGCCTAGGATGCACAACACTCTGGGTTAGATCCCCCAGCACTGCATGAGCTGGGCAGAGTGGTGCACACCTCTAATCCCAGCACTTGGGAGGCAGAGGCAGGAGGATCATAAGCTAAAGGCCAACCTCCACCATCAGTTACGCAGCATGCCTGAGGCCATCCTTGGCTACATGAGATCCTGTCCTCTCCTCCAAAGCACTGAGATGGTTTTACATCCACTACCCGTGGTCACCGTGAGGCCGGCATGGCAGTGCTCAGCATCCTCGCTTACAAAACGAGATGAAGAGCTTTGGAGAATCACATGAGATCACCTGAAAGCTCTGGCCTTTCCCAGATCCCCTTGATGTGATAGACGTGTATGACACAGACTAGCACATCCCTGAGAGGAAAGGAAATGCTTGTCAGGACACTGAACAGGACAGCTCAGCGGAGGCTGGGACTGTCGTGGGCACTCCAGGGTGTGTCATCCTCCAGCCACATGGTGTAGAGGGTAGGGAAAGCTGGTAGGGACACAGGCTGGTGTGGTACAGATGGAAGGGGGAGGGGAAGGACAGTGCCAGCTGGTTCCACAGCCAGAAATACAGGCCAGTTCATCCCTCTCTTCCTGCAGAAGCTTGGGCACAATGTGGCAATGGGCAGTGACATGAACCCTCTGCATTTTGCCTCTCTGTGACCTTAGGGACCCCTGACTTCATCTTCCAAAAGGAAGTGAGATTTATAGAGGTTCAGGCTATGTCCACCTGGAAGAGGGTAGCAGGGACTCATTGAGAAGACTCCCTGATGCCTCTAGTAAGCCCCTTGCTGCTCACCAGCCACGGGGATCAGGGAGAATCTCAGCATGCTTAGATTTACATGTGGCCCAGAGTCATTTACCCTATCTAAGAGTCATTGCTCCAGATAACTTCTGGCTGCTGTAGCAGACGGAACCCTGGGAAGACAAAGTCTCCCCATTCATTACGTTGTCCTTCCCAGCTCTCCCTCGCTAGGGAGATGAGCAGAGAGAATCCCCGTTCTCCAGTCCTCCTAATATCTGTGAACGAGGACCTGAGGGATGGTCTCACACTTCCTTCCTGCTCCTGGGAAAGCACAGAAATCACTGACCACAAGAAAACTTCTAAGGAAGAGGCCACTGCAAGACGTCAAAGCAATTCTTTCATGTAAATTACAGTGGAGAATAGAAGGAAAGGTTTTCAGCCATGATTGCACAAGGTTAAGTGGAGAACAGCACCTCTGATGCCCAAGGAAGGTACTGCAGAGGAGGCCGTGAGATCCGCAAAGGCTACGCAGGAGGAGATGCTAGCTCTAATATGTGAGTTAGGACATCCTGACATGTGGCTTGTGGATTGTGCAGACAGACGTCCAGAAATGACGTGGACGTGACATTAGGGTACTCTCTCAGAATCTATAGGGAAAGGACACAAAGAGATCAAAGTCACGAGAGAAAAGAAGAGACACAGAAGTTAGACGGGAAAATCCAACAAGCAGATATGGGGAAATTCCAGAGAGAGAAGGAAGAAAGCCCCAAGGAAAAGAATTTAAGAAGAGAGACAGCTGCCAAGCTGTGGCTCAGGCTGCAGCAGCTTGCCAAGCAGCAGATGAAAAAAAGGAGCTTGGCTTGGAGGGAGGGCTGTTTAATTTCCTAAATAAGAAAACACGAGAGTCCCGTGGACAGTGAAGCATTGGTGATTCACAAGGACAGGGACTGAGCTTGGATCCAGGTTTGTCTGTAGTAGGAAATGCTGGAATAGGACAGAGCAATCTGCGCAGGTTTTTTCCAAGACCTGTAATTTGATTTGTAAGCAAGTTGGTGTTCCAGTGCCATGCCAGGGGAAGGGATTTGTGAATCTGCAAGGTGATTGGTGTGTATATGTGTGTGTGTGTGTGCACGTGTGCGCGCAGGTGCACACTCTGTGGTTCTGAGCCTCGGTGAAGGAAAGAACTGAAAGGGAGAAGCCTGAAAGAGCTAGCAAGGACGAACTGCTAGGGAATGGCTCAACAACTACTGTCAATGAGGTAAGGACCAAAGGCCAATGTCAAGACTTATCCTTGGGTGAGAAATTTATGACTCAAAATTAAGCCGGGCAGTGGTGGCGCACGCCTTTAATCCCAGCACTTGGGAGGCAGAGGCAGGCGGATTTCTGAGTTCGAGGCTAGCCTGGTCTACAGAGTGAATTCCAGGACAGCCAGGGCTACAAAAGAAACCCTGTCTCAAAAAAACCAAAAAAAAATTTAATTACTAAGATCATTAGCATAAAAGCCCAAGTACACAAATGATAAAATATTAGCACTGAAATTCAAATTCAAACAATCTACGTGGATATACCAGGGACCAGAGAAGGAAATCAAAGGAAAACCACTGAGGAGCAGGAAATAGAAAAGGGAGCAAATGTATGTAGGCGATGGCGCTTCTCACCCAGCAGCCGAGAATTAGTCTAGCTTCATGGAACTGGAGTTACAGATGCTTGTGAGCAAACGCCTAGGTGCTGGGAATTGAACCTAGGTCCTCGTCAAGAGCAACAAGAGATCTAAACCGCCATCTCATTAGCCCCAGAAGACACATTCTTAACTCTTGGGCAAAAAAGAGTATCAAGTATTAAAGTAGTATATCTCAAATAGTGCATATCAAAATGAACGGCACAGAGCCCAAATGAACACACTGCTCTGCGCATGTGCAAACCGAGCACACTACTGTCAACACCTGCATTCTTTCACAGGGAAAAGCACCAACGACACTCTCCACTCAGGATGTCAGGACAAGAAAAACAGTACTTTGAAGAAGCAGCAGAAGAGAGAATCTATGAAATAAAAGCAGCGGCTAATTAAACTAATTAAACAGTAACAAACTCCAGAGAAGCACCGATCAATTTGGAGCAATAAGAATTCCCCAAAGCAACAGAATCTCATAAACCTCTGGCACAGCTAAGCAGGGAAGGGGATCATGGACATGGCACTTAGAGCTCCAGAGGCAGGGAACATAGCACTGGAGCGAGGGGCATCAAAAAAAAAAAAACCCTCACATATTACATAAATGATATCACTAAAGTGAAGAGAAATTCTGAAATGAAGTTTACCAAAAGATAAAATATTAGCATTGAGATTCAAACAATCTACCTGGGCAGACCAGGAACATGGACGGGGTGGGGGCTGGAGGTGGGGGGAACCACTGAGGGGCAGGAAATAAAACAAGGAAGCAAATGTGATTACAAATGATGGAGCTTCTCACCCAGCAGCAGAGAATTAGCCTGTGCTATTAGCACTATTGAGGACGGTCCAGTGGGTTTATAAGAGGAATACACTCTGAATGTCAGTCTTAGAATTGACTAGCAAAGACCAGCTAGAAAAACATGAAGGGAGGGGAAGAGCCTGTTTATAATAAGAGAGCAATAAAGACTGCTAAAAACCTCCACGAGACAGCTGCGAATAAAGTCAGGAACAACAGACACAAATCACTACCGCTTACTGAAAGCGGCAGCTTCCCCTGCAGTTTCCAACAGGTAAATGGAGAGATGCGTCATAGTCCCAGATGGGGACAAGTGTTAGTATAAAGATGTATGCTCTCTCCAGCATAATCCATACATTTTGTGAAATTATAGAGATAACTCCTATGTATTTTTTTCTTGTTTTCCATCAGTGTCTCCTGTAGCCCAGGCTGACCTTGAATCTGCTATGAAGCTGAGATTGATCTTGAACTTCTGACTCTGTGCTTCCCAAGTGCTAGGATCACAGACCTGCATCACTGCATGGAGTTTTTGCAGTGCTAGGCATGGAACATAGCTGCCTTTATATAACATGCTAGGCTAGTATTCTACCAGCCGAGCTATACTGCCAGCCCTATACATGTTTTAAAACTGACAAAATATTTCTAGATAATATTGGGAGATTAAAAACAAGCAGGAATGGCCAGTATAAAAAAAGCCACAGGAGCTGGTTGTGGTATGGCGTGCCTGGGAGTCAGGAGGATGAGAAGCTTGAGACCAGCTTGGGCTAAGTAGAAAGACCTGGCAAAACAAAAACAAAAACAAAAACAAAAACAAAAAATCAAACAAAAATGTCAAACAAAAAATGAACACACTTTAAATGACCACACCTTTTAAATGACCACACCTTTTAAATGACCACACCTTTTAACGTTATTAAAGACCTGGATAGGTGGTTTAGTATTAAAAGCTCTGAGTTTGGTTCCCAGCATCCACAAGGCAGCTCACGACCATATCTAACTCCAGTTCTAGGGGATCTGCTGCCCTCTTCTGGCCTCTTTGGTAACTGTATACATGTGGTGCACTTCTGTACATGCAGTCAAAACTCCCCTACACATAAAATAAAAATAAATCTTTTAACAAGTTATTAAAGCACCAAGTACATTTATAGTTTTATAATAACTGAAACCTGCACAGGGAGAAATATATACTTGGAAGAAATGTATAGGGAAAGAGCCAAATACCCGTAATAATTAGAATATGTAAATCTGGCATTTTGAAAATCATATCAGGATGACTGATTAATTGGCTCGAGTCTCTGCAGCAAATAAAGAGTCAAAATAAAATCCAAAGGCGTTGAGGCAAAGAGATGGAACTAAAGAGGAGAAGGAGAAGACAGAGGGATCTTCATCTGCTATGTGTACAAGCAAGGACGTAAAAGAGGAAGGATCTATTTGACCTTTCAAGGGACACTTTAATTTTCTGATATCAAAACATACCCTGAAGAAAATTACATGGGAAATGGCAAAGTGGAGGGGGGAGGCTTTTCATATTGTGTAAGACTCCTATGCTATAGACTGTATGTTGCCCGTAGCCACCTGGGGCTCTATTTCATGAATAAAAAGATGAGGGCTAATAGAAAAATCGACCCAAATTTGCAACAAGGATGCATGGGCCAATAAACACATTATAAAAAAGGTCACCCCCTCACTTGCCATAAAAAAAGGCAAATTAGAGAATGATATACTACTTATACATTTCAAATTGATAACTTTTTAAAAATTACCTCATTTTTGGTGAGCAAAGCTTCAAGACATTTGTATTGGGGTTATTTGACGATCTATACAAAAAAGCCTCAATGATCTCAATGCATTCTTTTTTGAAAGATGTATTTATTTTATGCATATGAGTACACTGTAGCTGTCTTCACACACACCAGAAGAGGGCATCAGATCTCATTATAGATGGTTGTGAGCCACCATGTGGTTGCTGGGAACTCAGGACCTTTGGGAGAGCAGTCAGTGCCCTTAACCACTGAGCCATCTCTCCAGCCTCACTCATTGTATTCTTTAACTTAGAAACGCTGAGGTGCAGGCAGGGATATGAATAAAGGTATGTGTAATGCAGTGAGCTAATGTTCACAATGCAGAAGCAGCTAAACGCACAGCACTGGGGAATTTGTTCTATAAATCTTAAATAAGCATAGGAGAAGCTACCAAGAAGCACTAAAAATCCCATTATAAAAGAGCTACATAACGCTGGAGGAAAGTTCATGGAGAGTAATTACAGTGAAATACATATACTGTTTTATTCAATAAAAGATGTGAGGGTCTGTCTGAGTAGTTCTGAAGAGCAGAGGGACACACATTATATCCTGGCAACCTGACAACTTCTGAGTGGTGTTTATTTACAATTCTCCCTTATGGGGATTTTGGTTTGACCCCAATTTTTTTTCAGTGAAAACACAACATACTGATAGTGAAAAGAAAAGATGGGGTCTGGATAGGAGTATATATCAATCAGTTATGATTATGGAGGAGTTATGGGTCCTCTGTTATGTGTGGCCCTTCTGATGTGTAGACATTATTACAGATTACAAACCAGCACATTTTTGATCACGATGCTTATAGAACCTCGTTCTCAGCTTTAGTGCTGGGATGGCCCTTCCTCACCACCACCTCCACCCCATCCCACCCCAATCCCTTGATGGCCCTGTGTACCTGTGTGAGAGCCCGAGAGTGAGCTGAGGAGTCGGGAATGCTGGCTGTAGCCATCATGTACCTCCACGATGTCATTGAGGGCTGTATGGAAGAAGGCAAACTGGCCAAACACCACTGTGGAGGAGACATAGCATGGGAATCTCAGTGCAGGGGACTGGCAGGCTGCGGAGGGGTATGGGGAGGAGATGGAGGTCTGCTGGCTTTAGGGCAGGGGGAGGGCAGTTAGAGAGAGCTACTGGTGCAAGGGTCAACAGTTAGCATGGCTTTCTGCTGCAACATTAGCACATGACAACATTGGGCACAGGGACACAGACAGCTGGGGAGTCCCTGGCTAGTCTCCATAGAGGTCAAGTCAACATTCACACCTGCACCCAAGGTCATGCTAGGTGGAGGCAGCCTGAGTCAATCTTACTCTCCTCTACGTAACAGCTGCTGCAGGACTTGAAAGGGTTACTGGTAACATCCTCCATTCCCCCCCCACCTCCCCCATCTCAGGAACCTGTGAACACCTTGGCTTTTTTTTTTTTCTTCTCAAATTCCCAGCCAACCAGGTCAGCTCCTTGGGCAGTAAGAGGTGTGAGAGTGGGGACCAGCCACTGGCCCTGGCCCCGAGGCAGGAACATACAGCCATCCTACTCATCCAAAAGAGGATGTGGCACTCACCTAGCACCCACTGGGACCACACTAGTTACGTGTAGTGACTTCTGTGGCTTTCCCAGAAATGATTCATATTTTGTAGACCAAGAAGCAGAGGCTCAGAAGTTAAGAGTTCCTCAGACCATTCTGTTAATTTAAGAAGGGACCCCATGCCCCTGTCAGGAACTCAAGTCTCCATCTGGGAACAGCAGGGGTTTCCTCAGTCCTTTTCTCTGCCAGTCAGTGCTGAGGAGTGGGGTTCACCATGGACACAGCTCCTACCCACCTGACTGCACCTGTCTCCCGTGTCTTGTCAACTAGAGCCAGGTAGGTCCCATCCCTGCTTTGGCTCAGAATCTTCAGCTCATAGGAATCAGGACGTGTGTGTGTGTTTATATGGGTTGTGTGTGTGTATGTTGTGTATGCGTGCATGTTGTATATATTTTCTTTAGGTCATATGTGTATATGCTTTTTGTTTTGTATATATTGTGTGCTGGGGCAGAGAGGGAGGGATTCAGGCCACGGAGTAGACTGCTCGGTATAAAACAGTCTGCAGTGTGGAATGTAGCAGCCACTGGAGTAATCTTACTTCTTGAATATGGGCCGAGGAGGAAAGGGAGAACACGGGGAGAGGAATATTTCTATACCCTGAAAATGGGCACAACACTGGGTGACTGGGGTCTGCCATCCCACAGAGGTGAGCAGGATACACAGAGTTCCTGCTTTCACAGAGTGTGCAATTTAGTGTCTTCCCACCCAGTCTCACACTTCAACTAAACAAGAATCTCAGAGAGCTTTATTTAACTCCTAGGGTAATGGGGCAGCATGGAAGGGTGAGGCAGGCTACTTCTGAGAAGGGGATCACAGAAAGGTCTCTGGCAGCAGGATGTCAGAATGGAGCTGGGGGCAAGTCATTCCTGCCTGCAGGGGAAAGTCTGCTCCTCTTCCCTGGGCTCAGGGCTTGGCCTCACTGACAAAGAGGAGCTCCCTGGAGCACAGTGTCCTTAGCAGCCAGTACTCATGGACCTCGTGGACAGCTTTTAGCTGTGTGATGCTGACCAGGCCAAGATGGACTACTGGCAAAGGGCTGAGCTCCTTGCCATGAGAGCAACTGAAACATAGGGCACGCTGACTATCCATCAGGGATTCATGACTTCCCGCAGTGGAATCCTGTAGGCCTAAAGCTCCTGTCTCAGTGGGGGCGGGGCGGTGTGTGCACACATAGCTAAGGGTGCAGGTGCTGGGGCAGAGCTGTGGCTGAGGATGAGACTGCGAGTTGCAGAGACAGGAATGTGTCTCCCACCTGGGTGACACCAGGCCTCAGGGGAGCAGATGGCCCTGCTGGGTGGCACTAAATGCTTGCTGAATGATTCAAGCATCTGGGCACTGCCCTTTGCTCTTCCCATCCTATGTTTGTGAAGATGTACCATGGTTTGTTCTAGATGATGAAGATGACAGTCCTTAGTCCTTCAGCCTGGGTGTCTTGGGATCTGGAAGTTTCTCTGACTTCTTAGGGCAGATACTTGCCTCATGGGTTCCTTACTCTTCCTACTTACCACTGCTGGATTTTCCTCAGATGGGCAACGGGAGTGATGTGGTTCCCATTCCTCCTCCCTTACCAGTACCTTCAAAGCCATCGCCATCCCACCCCTTCCCTCTTTCCTCCTGCTTCCTCGGCCCCTCACACCTCGGCCCCCAGTAGGCTGGATCTGCTGCCCTTCTATTCCTGCCAATCTATGCTGTGCTGAGGAGACTTGGGGAACCTGGCCTTTATAAGCCACCAGTTCATGCCCACCCCCATGCCTGTGGATGCCCTTCTTTATCCTCTGGCCAGGAAGCCTCCTCCTGGTGTATCCCAGGATACCATGCTGCCCCACCTGAGAGGCACAAAGAGCTTGCCATTATGGAAGAAACAGGGGAGGAATCCAAAAACAGGAAAGCAAACCAAGGAAACCCTACCATAGTCCTTAGGCACGGTGACAAAATACAAGCAGGTCTGTCCACTGGTGTAGTTCTGGGGGTAGTTTGGGGACAGGACCACTCCATCCGAACCCACATACTGTCCACCACAGGGAGCTGAAAAAGAAGCCAGAGAGGGACCTGGTAACTTGGTGGCCTCTTATCAGCTGCCTGTCTTCTTTCAGTCCAGCTTGAGCCTCTGGCCCTGTCCTGGCCAAGGACACCCACTTGTCCTTAGCCTGAAATCTACTGAAGGACACACATCAGCCTTTGCCATGGAGGTAGTAACACTGGCTTGAGCCCGTCCTTGAAGGCACATGCTTGGGGCTTACGACTGGAGGCTTTCCTGCTTATATGTAGGACCTGGGCATGGTCTTTGATTCCATGGCTGATGCAGGCACTGGTGTTTATTGAGCTTCTTTCCTCGAACTTTACCTCCTGGGGACCACACAGCCAAGCTGTTCCCATTCTTGGTGCCAACTTCCACACCTGGCCTTGGTGCTGGCCTCTCCCATGTACCCACGCTGAGTCTTCATTGTTTTTTAGTTTGGGTGGCCCCCATGCTCTTGGGGGTTTTGACACACAGGTGACAACACAGATCATCTTGTGGCCTTACTTTACACGGACATCACTCACAATGTCCTCAGCCTCAAGGGTAAACCCAAGGTCACCTTTATCCTCCCTCCCTGGTATGTACCTCCTTGGGTAGCAGGCTACAAGCCTCAGTTGAGTGTCCATCTGAATGGGAGTAGGCACACTCAGGAGAGATGATCATCCAGAGGGACTGAGACGTTGGGTGAATGATGAAGCCATTCCCCTTTGTTGTAAACTCATTTGTCAGACCCTGCTTGTGTCACAGAAGTACCCCTGAGGCCATGTCCTCCTTCCTCTCCCTCACCACAGACCCTTTGGCCCACATCCATCATAAGGAATCCCTTGGTCCTTAAATCCCCAGGGTCCTGGCTGTTCTCACCTGTGCAGACTGGCCTCGGGTTGTTCCACATTGGCTTCCCATCAGGCCCGAGGATGCAGCTCAGGGTGGAGGCACCCTCAACCTCGTAGCCCCCATGGCAGTAGTAGGTGATGGAAGAGCCGAGCTTCAGGTCGGAGCCCACTCGAGTGCCGTTCTTGATGGTGCCAGGGTCAAAACATGACTCTCTTGGGTTTTCTGAAAATCCAGACAGATGGACAGACAGAGAGAGCGAGAAAGGGGGCGAGAGGAATTCATTAGTGACCTATGAGCAGGACAGAGGGTCTCAAGATGCTCAGTCCATTTCCCTTCATGTCTAGAAACACCTCTACATTTTATTAGGAGATCTGAAGTTGAGAATGGTGTTCAGGATTGATGCTCTTCTCCTTGGTCCTTGCTATGATCCACAGAGGAGGAAGCGGGTTCTTTGCCTTGGGTATCCATTTTTATCTCCTTGATGGCTTCCCCAAGGGGATCAAGTACTGCTCTGGCTACAGTGAGCCAAGCCCCTGCCAACATCCTGGGGGAAGGCAGAGGACTCACAAGAGAAGATCAGTGCTCAGGCCCAGCCCCTGGCTCCTCTCTCACCTTAGACAGCACAGGCTAGGTTTCCTTGGCTTCCTATCTCCAGCCATATATCTGGCAATAGACAGTATTTGAAAACATTATGGGTAGAGCTGACTACTGCTCTGCAAGGCTCACAAAAGGGCACTAAACCCAGAACCAGGGAGGAAGTGGAAAACCTAACCCCTACCTCTGGTTGGATGCCCCAAACCCCTGTGATGTTCAATTTATTGAAGTAATAGTGTTTTCTGTCTGGCCACAAACTCTGCCCAGACAGGCAACTGTGGACGTACCCAACTCATTTATTCTTTTTGACACCTCTCTGTACCATACTTAATGTTTCCTAAGGGCTAGGAGTACTAGCTGGAGTCTGAATAGCTGAAGGAGACCTAACACTACGATCTTTCTTCCCATAGAAATCCTAAGACATCCTGGAAGGCAGCCCTTCCTCCACTTGTCATCCGGACTGTCACCTAGGCAGTGGCAGCACACTGCTAAGGCCAAATGACACAGGGAACCTGTCATTGGCCCTTGGGTTTTGGTTAGAGTGTTGATGCTGTGCAACTCTTAACATGCTAGCCCTTGGCACAGGGGCTCTGACACGGACAGAGCTAAGGAGGGAAGAACTGGAAGAGAAGATGTCAGAGTTCAGAGATAAATGGCTCAGGAGGAATTTTGCTGAGGGCAGTCCCTGTCACCTGGGTACCTTTTAGAATGCACACACACATGGCAGCCATTGCTCCAGGCTGTCACTTAGCTGCCAATCAGCCTGTTGAGTGATGGGGCAGGACCCCCAGGGCCTATAATCCTGTCATGTCCATCAGCTCTTACATTTGAGCCCTCCTAATGGTCCCGTTCTTCAAGGCATCCCCACAGAGCTGAGCATGCAGCAGTCCTGGGTGTATTGCTGGGACTCACTGGGCCCAGAGAACCTTCACTCGCCTGGCAAAAGGCCCCTCTTCAGCTTCCTAGTGTGTACCATGGTACATCACCCTGACCCCCCCACCCCCGCCCCGCATCAAATCTGGCCTTTCCTTATGCCTGAGGCTCTGGCTAGATTAGAAATGGCCACTGGACGAATCAGATTCAAATCTCAGAGATGTGATGACCTGTCACCATAAATTCATAATGAGTCAAATCGTATTTGAAACTAAGAAATTGAAACCAAGCTCACACAGCCTGAATCAGCTGTGGTGCCTGCATTCCATTTCCCCTTCCAGTCTCAGTGATGGAACCCAGGTGTGACTGACAGTTTGCAGGGACCAGGTAAGACCTACATATCCCAGACTCTTGGGCAGCCAGGTCTGGCCTAGGAGATGGAAAAAATGCAAGTAAGACCTTCTATTTCCCTTAGAGGAGACAAAATCCTTCCAGGTCTACACAGTCCTGCAGGTGTCCCCCCCCCCCCGTCATTCCCTCTGACGTCACTGCCTGTTGTTCCTTTGACGACTTTCTCAATACACACAAGCCTCTGTGCATAGTATGTCCCCATATTTGGATAGGTCCCTCTCACTGTTTATATTGAATGAACCCATTGACTCCAATCTTTATGCTACATATACTCCTGGTGTGGCATCATTCCCTGGTGCACGGTTGGCCTACTCAGGAGACATATACTTAAGGGAAACTGACCCTTCCATATCCAGAAGTCCCTAACTGTACATGGGTCCCCACTTGCAGTAAGGGCTCATGAACCCCTTCCTACACCATGCTAGGATGACTGGCTCTTTCTAATGTTATCCTGTCTGGGTGGGTTTCTTGAACTTGGCTTTCTCCCTGACAGATATGCTTCTCTTTCATGATAAGATGCATTCTATTCTCTTGATAGGCAAGACAAGGACATTTATTTCCAGTGACTTTCAAACTCCTGGAAGATGGGGACAATCACTTAGTCTTCTTGTAGCCCCAGCAACTTAGCACCAGGGCCAGCCTTGTATGGTACAGAGAGTGGGCTACTTTGTCTGGCTGAACAATGAGGGACGTGGCCATCCAACAAGCTCCAGGAGCCAGTGTGTATTCACATCTGCACACATTTCAGAAGAGGACGGGTTTTCCATCCTGAGTGCTATTACACTAATAACAACGATGACAGCCCACCCACGGGGATGTCACTTTGTCAGTCTCAAAGCCCCTCCGAATCTGTCATCTCGCCTCTGTCCTCAGCCCTCAGCAGGCAGAGCACAGTCACACTCCAGAAGCCACATGAAGGATGTGGTGATCAGAGAGGCAGAATGGGTTCTCCAAGCCATTCAGCTAGTGAGAGATGGAATGGGGATCAGAAATAGACCTGCAGCCCGCCCGAGCTTGACTGTAAATAATAGAACAGGATGACCAGCCATCACCATCATGGTCATAAGTGAAACACAAGCTACCCAAAGCAGCAACACAGAAACAGCTTCTTTCTGGTCTTCACAGACGAGCTCCATTCCTGCTCTTTCTAAAAACAAAATCCTGGAACAATAGTCAAAGCGTTCAACCAGTCAGGGGAGTGGTTACAGAGGTGGGATGACGACTAAGGAGACAGAGACGGCTCAAGTCAATGAAGTGCTTGCCCTGCAAACATGGGACTCAAGTTTAATTTTTGGAATCTTGTGTGCAAATTCTGGGTGTGAGATTGTGTGCCTGTAATCCCAACATGAGGCTAAGATAGGTGGGCTCACTGGCCAGCTAGCCTTGCTTATATAGTCAGATTCAGATCAAGAAGAGACTCAAAGGATGGAGAAAGCACTCTCGAGGATGAAATGTGAAGGGTGAATTCTGGTCTCCTCATGCACCTTTATTCACACACACACACACACACACACACACACACACACAGGCACACACACAGACATACACATATACAGGCACATACAGACACAGGCACATACATACACACACACAGGCACACACAGACACACACACAGACACACAGACACATACATAAACAGGCACACACATTCATAGAACCAAGCACACACATATACATACTCACACAGACATAGGCACACACATGCACCGACACACACACAAAGGCACACACAGACACACACAGGCACACACAGATACACACACACACACAAACACAGGCATACACATTCAAAGACTCAGGCATACACATATACAGACACACACATACACAGACACATACACAGGCACACACAGACACATACACAGGCACACACATTCACAAATTCAGGCACACACATATACAAACACACACATACACAGACACACGGGCACACACATGTACAGACACACATAGACACAGACACACACACACATACACAGGCACACACATTCACAGATTCAGGCACACATATATACAGACACACATACATAGACACATATACACACACACACAAATGTATGTACATCAGAATGTATGTTTGCTTGTCCTAAGATGGGAATATGGAGAATTGTGGGTACAGGTGCTCTGATTGGTCCTCAAAGAAGACAGGTGTCACACTAGCATTAATGATTAGCTTGACAGAATTTAGAATCGATAGGGAGATGAGCCAATAGGTATGCCTGGGGGGACTATCTTGATCCTGTAAATAGCATCATTCTTGTGCTCTTTCATATATATTCAAAGAAAAAATATATATATATATATATATATATATATATATATATATCCACATATATACAGTCTGTGAATATTAACTATTTGTAACATAATTTTTACTGCCTATATTGTAGATGGTGTTCTAGAAGATAATAACTTGCCAAGTTCACAAATCAAGGAAGAAGTAGCGCTAGGATTTGGGTAATGCTGTCTGGGATAATTAAGGAAGAAGAGGAAGTCAAACGAGGACTAATGGAGCAGAAAAATGTGGAGTGCCTTGGAGCCCTGAACACCGTCTTGACTATTAATAACCTCTGCAGAGCACAGGGTATTTGATACACGCCAGGCACGGTACCAACAGCTTCAGTGCACAGGATCATTGAGCTTTGTAGCTTTGCTGTGTGGGAATTTTCTTGCCATTATTTTATGGATGAACAAGTGGGGATTTTGAGTGGTTAAATAACCTGCCTAAGGTCATCGGATTGCTAAGCAGTAAACAAGAATGTTCAATCCAGTTAACTGGCAGGGTATGTTCTTGGCCAGGCAAAGACCACAGCTGTCTTTGAGAGGTTTTATTGACACATGGCTATGCCCATTCATTTATGCTTTGCCCCTTGGTGTGTTAACATCCAAAGGCATAGCTGAATGCCTGTGATAAACAGACCAAAAATACTCTGTGTGTGTGTGTGTTTCACATGTGTGTGGTATATGCACATTTGTGTGTGGCATGTGTACATACTTGTGTGTGGGTATACACCAGAGGAAGACATCTGGTATTCTTCTCTACCACTTTCTGCCTTATTCTCTTGAGACAGTATCTCTTGTTGATCTTTAAGCTAGTCTGGAATTTAGGCAAGCCTTAGCACTCTTCCCATCTCTGTCCCTTGATGCACTGGGGTTATAGGTGGGTGTACAGCCATGCCTGGTTTTTAGTGTGGTGCTGGGATCTGAACTCAGTCCTCATGCTTGCCCTATATATGTTCTTACCCACTGGGTCTTCTCTCTAGCTCCCTGGTTTTTATATAAGTGCTGTGGGATCCGAACCCAGGTCCTCATGTATGCAAGCTCTTTACTGACTGAGCCAACTCCACACTGCACCTCCACCATGCCCTAAGTGAGTTTTCAACACATGCATATGCCCATTCCTTTATGTTTTGTCGATGGTCATTTGAGCCCTACAAGAACAGAGCTGAGAAGCTATGACAGGGAAATATTATTTAAAATATGTATTATCTTTAAGAAAAAACACATCAACTCCTTCTTCTGACCCTTATTACCCACTGGCCTAATTCCAAAATGTGACAGAAGTACTGAATGGGAGAGCCAGAAGACAAACAAGGTGCCATCAGATGGTAACTAGTCTACGATAGAATGCTAGTATCGAAGCATTAAGATTCTAGATTTGTACATGCTACCCTGTCTGTATGGGTGGAGATAGCTTGACTTTGCGTGCATGTCCTGTAGGTTGTCAGTGGGTATCTAATATGTTGAGCTGCTGGTAAAACCTTTTAGAGGTCGCACCTCTTGGGAGGTAGTCAGGTCACGGAACCACTGCCTTTGAAAAGGATCAAGGTAATTTCAAGGGTCTCTCAGTTATAGTGGGCAGTTATAGACACAGAAAGCCTGGCTCCTGAGTCTTTCCAGCCATCTGCCCTTCTGTTTGGCCATGTCATCTCTGATTCATGGGTTCCCTCCACTGTGGTGTTGCTCCCTCTACCTCTCAGAGAGGTCAACCAGAAGGCTAGAATCAATCTTGGACTTTCAGCCTAAAACTGTAAGCTAGAGAACTCCTTTTTCTTTAAAAAGTACCAAGCTTTGAGTGTTTGTTATAGCAACAGAAGATGGGGTAAGACATGGTCAGCTTCCCAAGATGGTTGGAGGTACTGGCTGGGGACTAAGGAAGCCTGAGACTTAACATGAACCCTCAGAAGGTGGAGGAATGACCAGGAAGGTGTTAGCCGACAGGTACTGAGGGAGATTATGAGAGTGAAGTAGAGTTAGAATGAGTCTTGTAGAGAAGGGGAGAAGAAGATTAGTGATTTGATAACAGAAGCAGTGTAACTGTGCTCTTTTAGCACCAGGATGTGTAACTATGTAAGACTAAGCCATCTGGGGTGGGGTGAGTCACAGGGAAGATAAATATTCTGCAGGCTCTCTGTGGTCTAGTCTATTATCTTCCCTTCTGTACTGTACTGCTGCTTCTTGGTTAGGCCTGCTGGCCCTAGCCTTAGGGCTCTCTACCACCAGACTCTTACCTGTGTAGTCAATAACGAAGCCAGCATTGCTCACAGATGCGTCACTGCGGAAGGCGAGGAAGAGGCTGTTGCTGCTGCTTTCAATGCGGCTGGGGAGCTGTGAGCCATAGAAGCTTCCTATGAGAGGGCTGAGAGAGTCCCGTCCATCGTAGATGTGAAGAAAATCATAACCAGGCTCCAAGTTAAATCTGGAGAACAAAAATAGCCCATCCCCACCCCCCCACTGAGGTCAAACAAGGGCTTTGGTTGAGGCCTCCCAGAAAGCAAGCCCATCATCCCATGGTACCTTGTCCCCAAAGACTGAAGAGGATGAGGCTCCAGTGTCATCCCAGTCGAGAGAGATGATACAAAATGTGGCTTGGGGACACAGGTGTAAGATTCTAGTCACTGAGTTTTCTCAATTCTGTAGCCAAAGGCCTCAGGTTTTGCTCGTGCAGGAAGAACAGTAAGTTGCCAAGTCCAGGTACTAAGGGACAAAGCTGGCAGGTGTGAGTCCAGGGCTCTTGCCTGACTTCACTGTCATACTAGTTTGTACTGACTTTTCTAAGAGCACAGAACTGCCCAGGGAGCCAACGCCAGTAGGAAGGGACCTGCCACCATGAAAAATCCTAGTTTTTCTCCCTCTATCCCATGCTAGCCACGGCACTCTTCAGCATCTGCCACCACCTGGGTCCTAGCATCACTTTCAGATGTCTCTCCCTGAGCTACCTGACCCTAGTGTGGGATGAAAAGCCATCCTAACTGAGAACAGGAGCTCATGGATATAATTTATCGCTGTAGGGCAGCTAGCAGGGGGTATCTAAGCTTTTGATACTGTGACAAGATGCCACCTGCAAATATGTCAGGCCACAGTTACAGCTATTGTGGGACACACGAGGCCCATAGGATGCAGGATGGACACACCAGCCTAGAGAGAACGTAATGGAAAGTGACAGGAAGAAGTGGATTCTCAGCAGCCCTCATGCTGTGTGTGTGTGTGTGTATGTGTGTGTGTATTTGCTGGCTCACCCCTTTTGGAACTCTTCGTGGTGTATCTGATAACTCTTAATGTTGGCCTGCTCTCTGATGCATGCTTCTGCTCTTAAGCATGTGTCCAATAAAGGCAATTTTTACTAAATCAAGTGTGAAGAGATGAAAAGAACTGACAAGTAAATGTGCTTTCAGAGAACAGATTTCTGATGCAAAGGCACTCGTGTCCTGGGATGGGCAGGGACGCCGAGATGGACCATTCATTCAGTTGGACTGAGAATGAAGTGGCCCTTCTACCCTTTAGTCAAGACATGTGACGTAGAGAAGGGCCACAACCTGGGTAGGTGGCAAAGAGGGTAATGTGAGTAGGGAAACAGAGTGGGTATCTAGGAAGCAGATGTGTGTCCTCTATACGGAGTCTTTCCACACTGGTGTTGAGTGCAGGGTTGTCTCCTTTTTCTGAGTGACATGGTCTCCTTAGTCTGGAAACAATCTGTTCTTTCAAAAGTCCTCAGAGAAAGGTTCTGGCTGAGTCTGTCTTGGCCACAAATTATGGAATGGTCTCCTCTCCCTCTCTCCCTCCCTCTCTCCCTCCCTCCCTCCCTCCCTCCCTCTCTCCCTCCCTCTCTCCCTCCCTCCCCCCTCTCTTTCTCTTTCTCTCTAACTTTTGAGACAGTTTCACATTGTTGCCTAGGATGGCCTTGAACTCAGGAACTCACTACTATCCTGTTTGAGTGCTGGACATGCAGGCATGAGCCACCATACCCTCCCTGGTGGAACCAGCATTTTTCCTGCCTGTTCCTCCCCCTGTCTTCTTCATGTCATTGGTTTTTTATCTGAACCCTCTCAAGATGCCCAGCACCATGCCAAGGACAGGAACACGCCAGACACATGCCTTGCCTTCCTGAAACAGCTGGTGCTGGAAGTGGTGGACGCTCTGCTAACGTAATAGACACTACCAACGTAGATTGTCATTAGCAGTTTGAGGTCACTGAGAAGCTGACTTTCAAAGTGGGGCTGCATCCCTACCCCCACATTTCAGATCCAAGCAGGTGTGACTCAAAGTGTCCTTTAAGCCTCTCCTGGAATGAGTGTGCTTCCCCTAACTCTGTGACTGGGAGGGCAAAACAGGGAAGATCTTCGGGTAAAACTTCTGTGTCCTAGCTGTTCTCACAGTGGAATGTTCAGCAGAAGTTGCTGCTGTTTATCCAGTTATATAAGAGTGCCTGCATTGGGAAAGAAGTCAGACATCTATCCATGCCAAGTTCAGCCATGGGATGCTCCCCCATTGAGCAGAGCTCGCTTGGTACCTCCAGTTGTCTCAACTTGCACAGTTGGTTTCTGTATGATGCTGTGGATGTCTGATTGGATGATGTTCTCTCTATCTGTTGCTATTTCTTCTTTCACTTGAATATCTCACCAGAAGGGACACTCTGTCCTTCCTGGGACAGACTCTATTTGGAACTCAAGCTGGCTACCTTAAATGGGCTTCCCACTTGACATCTGCCGGGCACTTTGAGCACCTGACTTGATCAGTTTGCTCTCTCACTTCTTATTTATTCTTTTACTTTGGTTTGCTGCACACTTAATAAAGTCACTCTCTCAGAACAAACAACATGGCTACCATAGGTCACACTCCTGACTGTACAGAATGGTCAATAGTGTATAACATAGGGTCTATAAAATGTTCAGTCTCCAGCAAGGGACACATTCAAGCTTCCATTGTAGTCCAGCCTGAGCTTATCCCAGGGAATGAGATGACCCTCAGCAGTGGGACAAGGAGGGGACACAGGAAAGTCACCGGGAAGTAGAAGCAGAAGTGAGGTAGGCATGAGAGAGGGAGTCAGGAATCCACCCAGCACTCAGTCCGACTGGAGCTCTGGGCACAGAGTGGCTGGTGGCCAGCTTGGAGAGGTGGATGTTTGCTGTAGAGGCAGACCTCAGAAATTCAAACTCACTTACAAGGAGGATAGATTCATTAAGGGATTAAAAAAAAATAAAGGGCCTGTTTGCTTCTTTGTTTTGCCCATAAGAGAGAGTACCCTGGAAGGCTACACGGGACAGAGTGGCCAGTGTGAAGACTAAGACACTGTTGCAATGGAAGATGATCAAGGCAGGAGCAAGTAGGATGAAGATGGAGACGTGAGAATTTACTGGCACATGTATATACGTACCATACAGTGGTCACCTATACCACACCCCATACAGTGGTCACCTATACCACACCCCATTCAGTGGTCACCTATACCATACCCCATACAGTGGTCACCTATACCATACCCCATACAGTGGTCACCTATACCATACCCCATACAGTGGTCACCTATACCATACACTATACAGTGGTCACCTATATCATATACCATACAGTGGTCACCTATACCATATACTATACAGTGATCACCTATACCATATACTATACAGTGGTCACCTAT
>NW_021621113.1:1600190-1604916 GCF_004785775.1 Grammomys surdaster | reverse complement strand
CATACACCATACAGTGGTCACCTATACCATATACTATACAGTGGTCACCTATACCATACACCATACAGTGATCACCTTTGGGCATTGTTCCTCAAAGAGCTGTTCACCTTGTGTGTTGACAGAGAATTTCTCACTAGCCTAGAGCTTGCCAAGTAGGCTAGGCTGGGAGCCTCAGGGAGCAGCCTATCTCTGCCTCCCCAGTGCTGGGATTACAAGCATGTGTTGCCATGCCTGGCCTTTCAAATTCAGACCCTTAGGCTTGTGTGGCAAGCACTGACTGAGCCACCGCCCCAGCCCATGCTGGAGTCTTTTATTAGAAAAGTTCCTAATGGGACTGTTGGGGCAGCAGCCAGGCTTTAGTAGCCCAGAAGGCCACTGGAGGGAGGAAGTAGGGAGTGGGTAGGGTAGCTCTATGGAGTACTGCCCGGGAATGGAATGAAGGTGTGGGTACACGGGTTAGGTGGAAAGGTCACGGAGACTTGCAAAACATAGGTATGGAGGAAGGCACTGGGGAGAGGGCCATAAAATGTGGTAGAACACAGAGACCCAGGTTAGGGCTCCTTTGTAATCAGCAGCTGCAAAAGTGTAAGAGAAAAAAATGTTAGCTGCCTCAGAAACTATTGCAAGGATCCTGTAGACACAGGTCCTGGGGCAGAGAAGATAGCCAGTGGATGCTGGAAGCCCTGCCCATCTCCATCTCTCTCTTACCCTTGGACCTGAGAACTCTGCCACACATCTGTGAGGACTCACCTGGCCACCCAGGACCTCAAACCTTAAGGTCTCAAAACCCTTGGCCTCCCAGCCCGGGAAAGGTACATACGTGTTAAATACCAGGGCGATGACGTAGTCCGGAGAGACGGTCACTTTCCAGTCACACTCCTTGCCTGGTGGGTAGGGTTCTGGGTAGTTTGGTGACAGAATGACTCCTGCTGGTCCAGTTAGGTCTCCCCCACAAGGAGCTGAGGAGAGAAGGTGAGGAAAAGTCTGTCTCCTTTACTCGGTCACTTAAAAACAGGCCATTTTATACTATGGACATTTCACCTCGGTAAAAAAGTAAAACAAAACAAAACAAAGAAGTAAAAACCAATTGTTGTTGTTGTTGATGATGATGATGAGACAGGGTCTTGTGTAGCCAAGGTTGGTCTCTAATTTGTCATGCAGTGAAGGATGATTTTGAATTCCTAATCTTCCTGCCTCTATCTCCCAAGTGTTGGAATTACAGGTGGTTTGCCACCATGGCTCATTTGACATGACGCTGGGAATTGCACCTAGGGCTTTGTGCAAGCTAGGCTAGCATCCTATCAACTGAGCTGTATCTTCAGCTCTCCATAAATTATCTTAAAAAAACAAAAACAAAAGACTGGTTCTTCCTGGCTGTGGCCTTAGGGAAATTATCTAACCTGCATATTTTTCTTTTGTGTTAAAAGGAGGCGATGTCTCCCTTAGTGGGTGTCTGTGATGCTTAGTGGACAGGTCTCATGGTCAAAACGGTGTCATTGTTGCATTTCAGGCATATGGAATACATGGCATCTTCCCACTGTCTTACGAATTCAGGAAAGCCTCGTGGGTATTTACTGCATCTTCCTTGTGCAGGATATCACAGGGAGTGGGAAACACCATCATGTTTGCCTGCCAAGCACTCTTGGTCTCCTTGGCTGCCAGTTCCGCTGGCATCTGCTTGGATAGCAGATGCCTTCCAGCTTTACTCCTTGCCTAAGGATGAGTACCCACCTCATCAGGACCAATATTCCGTGATCCCTCATGAGTTCACAGGGGCCACCCTCTCGTGTGCTGGTGGACTTCTCAACAGATAGGGAGCTTAGGGTGGCCAGGGATCCAGCAAGCTATTTTCCCAAGGGCCTCCTTCAGCCTTTACAGGTCCCAAGCATCCCACTGGACCAGGCTGTGGTACAGGGTGCCGAGCAGAGCGGATGCTGGGAACGTAAGTGGGCAATGACTTCATTTGGAATTCAGGGGCGCCATCAAGGTCAGCAGTGGATGGTGGGCCAGGTGGAGTGCAGGGAGCCGGAAGAGGCGACCAGCATACCCAAGACAGGCATCACAGTCGAGGGGACAAAAGGATGCAGCAGAGGGTCAAAGGGTTGGCCAGGGAAGTAGCTCCTGGGTTGTGCTAGAGCTGAGCTGTTGCATTGCTTACAGACACATTGTTGAGTTGGTCGGCTTCCTCAGGGGTGCAGAACAAAGAAAAGGTCCCCACTCAGGCCACAGAGGACCTCATATAGGTGAATGTTAGCCTGGAAGACTCATGAACAGGGCATCTTTTCCATAGAAACATACATCCTAGGAACCATGTTGAGTCCCTCTGGGCAGGATGTGTCACCTCAGATGAAGTGTTCCCTCATGAGGTCTCACTGACAGTTCAGTGAGTTGAGGGTGAGGATGGAGGATGCTCTCCTGGACTATACACAAAGAGGAAACTGAGGCCCAAAGAGGAGGAGTAATTCACCTTGCCATTTTAAGACCCAAGCCTGAACTTACTGGCTCCTCAGTCTATCTCCTCCTCTCTCCAGAGTATAGCCTCCAAAACGCTAGTGGTCCTGGGAGAGAATAGTGTCATCCATTACAGGCTCATAGGAGAAGCGCAGGTATGGAGTCTCCCCTAATGGATCCCGCATTGTTTGTTCTTTTCTCAACATTCACCTGAGCACACGGTTGTGCAGGGCCCAGCTGATTAGGACCACAAATCTGGGCTGGGATGTCCTAACACAAAGAGTGGCTTTGCCAGACTCAGTCTGGAATGTAGAAAGGCCCTGTCTCCAGCCTGAGTGTGTGTGGGTTATTCTCCGGGAGTCTGCATGATGTCACTATTCTGGGTCAGGATTCTTACTTCAGTTACTCTCTGCCAGATCAGGTCTCTCAGACTTCTGCACACAGGGTGAGTGTGGGTGTTTCTAAAATCTCCCATTACTATTCTGCCGGGCTCTAAAGCACCCCTGGGGGGTCAGGATTTCATAGCTCAGCTTTGACATGGCTTTTGTCTGGATGACCCCTAGTTCCCCTTGTGAAGAAGAAGCCAGACTTGAACCCCAGAACTAGAGCTCTAAGCTCATCTGCTGACTTTACTGGGATCAGTGCTAGAGCTAGCCTGGCATCCATCACGGACAACGCTCGACAAATATTTGCTTTCTTTCTTTGTTTCTCTCCTGTAAGACAGGGCCAGCAAGGCCAGCGAGCTCTCTTTGTGGCAGACTGCCAAGGAGCTGGAAATGAGGGGCTCATCACCGGGATTTCCAATCTGTTTGTGAGAAGAGGCACACTCCCCGAGGCCATGTGCGGAAGACTGCTATGAAAGCGGAATTAACCTCCCTGGCCTGCTCAGTGCCCAGCTGCAGCCTGTCAGCTCAGCCCAGCCCAGTCCTTCTCAGGGTACTGGTTCAGGAGTTACTTTTCTGGAAAGTATATTAAAAGGGTCACAGCCTTGTGGACAGGGGACACTGAAAGGGGACACAGAGGCCTCCAGATGCTTCTCAGCAGACCCACTCCCCACCTCCAACTCCCGTCATGGGATCCTGGCTCAGTGCAAGGAAGGGAGCCCAGGGATTTGAAATACGAACCAAGCAGGGCATTGGGGGCAGAAAGGAGGGAGACAGCATCTGAGGAGATGAAGCCTAGGTATCTTGTCTGTCTATAACACCACCAGAGAAATGTGTTTTCCCTCACAGGCGAGGATCCCGGGATAAGACTGGTATATTTCCCCAGTGAATGGCAGATCTTCAGCCTGTTCTTGGGTCTGATTGTCTGCACACTCGCTTCTTCACAACACCGAGCTGGTTCCAGGGTCTCTTTGGTTCGTAAGCTAGCCCCATTTCCACCAAGGTACAGGATTCAATGTCTAAGAGCTGGGTCAAGTCAAGGCCAAGTCTTAGATATCAGGGTAGCCCTTACCATGGAACCTTCCAGGGTGAACACAGCTGGGAGAGGTCTCAGGAAGTCCCCTAAATCTGTCTTTAGCAAGGAGGATGCATTGGTGGAGGGAAAGCAGGGGGTTCATGCTCAGCCTGGCATGGGCGGGAATCTTGGCTCTTGTGTTTCTTAGCTTTGCAATTTGGGACAAGATATCCAAATTTGTCTATTTTGGTTTCTGTGGCTATAATGAGGAAATGGTGCTAAATTCGGAGAGCTTCAGGGAAAAGCTAAATGGGGTTATCTAAGCAAACGTGTAGTGTGAGCCCAGCTCACGTTCGGAATCGGTGGCCATCCTCTCTCTCTCTCTCTCTCTCTCTCTCTCTCTCTCTCTCTCTCTCTCTCTCTCTCCCTCCCTCCCTCCCTCCCTCCCTCCCTCCCTCCTTCCTCCCCTCCCTCTCTCCCTTCCTCTTTCCCTCCCTTCCTCCTGTTTGAGACAGGGTTTCTTTGTATACATAGGCCTGGCCATCCTGCATACCAGGCTGGCCACAAATTCCTGGATTTGCCTGCCTCTGCCTCCTGAGTGCTGGGATTAAAAGCAGGTATCACCACTGCCCAACTGGTTTCTGTACTCTTCTGTGTCCACCAGCCATGGGCACAGGCAGCAACTGAGTTCATCATTTCACCCAGAGAGAAAAAGAGCCGCAAGTATGTGAGCACCTGGGGCATGTGAGCACCTGGGGCATCTGAGTACCTGGGGCATCTGAGTACCTGGGGCATGTAAGCACCTGGGGTATGTGAGCACCTGGGGCATGTGAGCACCTGGGGCATCTGAGTACCTGGGGTATGTGAGCACCTGGGG
>NW_021621113.1:1544115-1595190 GCF_004785775.1 Grammomys surdaster | reverse complement strand
GTGAGCACCTGGGGCATGTGAGCACCTGGGCATGTGAGCACCTGGGGCATGTGAGCACCTGGGGCATGTGAGCACCTGGGCATGTGAGCACCTGGGGTATGTGAGCACCTGGGCATGTGAGCACCTGGGCATGTGAGCACCTGGGGCATGTGAGCACCTGGGCATGTGAGCACCTGGGGCATGTGAGCACCTGGGGCATGTGAGCACCTGGGCATGTGAGCACCTGGTGGTTAGTGTCCCTCTTTCTGCCTCTGCCTACAAGCCCCCCCAACCTACCCGTCTCAGGTAGCTGGGGTGGGACAGGATAATGGTGTCTCTTCCTTTATAAGCAATGAGGCCTTGGGCTTTATTATTATTATTATTATCATCATCATCATCATCATTATTATTAAGAGCCTTCATCTGTTGAATGTGGAGACTTTAAGACAAAGGGTAGATCTTGGGAACCCTAATCCAGGCAGTCAGTAATTCCCTAGGAGAAGGAGAAAAGGGTCTCTCCTTTGTCCCTGGAATCTGCTGGTCTTCTGACCCAGGATGACCCATCCAACCTAGACAATGGTCTGGAGACAAAAGACAGATCTGCCTGGCTCAGCACTCTTTGAGATCATTTTCAAAAGTTCATGGGATGTGTGTGTGTGGGTACGTGCGTGTGCGTGCATGCGTGTGTGTGTGTGTGTATGTATGTATGTAAGCATGTCTGTGTACCTCTGTATGCATGGCCATGACTGTGTATACATGTGTGTGTGAGTGTGTGTAGGAAAGCTGGATTTTCCATATCATTCTGCTGTACCATTCTCTCGGACCCAGGCTCAAAAGGAAGCTGCCTGCTGTGTAGAGGAGCCCGGTGCTCACAACCCTAAGACTGGAGGAGGGAAGCAGAAGCCCGAAGCTCTGTACCAATGCATGTGGGTGGGCTGGGCTGCCAGAAGAATCTGTTCTGGATCTTCACACAGCTGATCTCTGCGCTTCCCTGCAGAGCATAGCCTGGGTCGCACTGGAACACTGTGGTATCACCGGCTTCCCAGCTGTCACCACTCCGACTCCCATTCTGTGGGACTCCCGGGTCATTGCAAGAGGTTGCTGTGGACACTGAGGGAAGAGAAGAGAAGAGGGGGTGGAGCCGATTCAGTGTCTATCTGTCAGCCAGGCACACAGCTCATCAGCTCTGCTGACTATCACTGCCCTTGACAGTGACCACTACAGTGGAGCTAAGTCCTTGTATCCACCAGCCGGACCCATGTACATCAGTGTCACGTCACCACTGGACAAATACCTCACTGGGCATCTAACACAGTGGTTCTCAACCTGTGGGTCGCGACCCCGTGGGGGGGGTCCCATATCAGATATCCTGTAAGGTAGACTTTACATTACGGTTCATAGTAGTAGTAGCAAAGTTACAGTCATAAGGTAGCAACAAAATAATTTTATGAGTGGGGGGTCACCACGACTGTAGGAGCTGTTATAGGTTGAGAACCACTGATCTAGCAGGAGGTATATTTTTAAAGCGTGGTTGTACCGTTATGAGTGCAGACATGAATTCTGTTTACAAATACTAACATTGTTCCACCGGCAAAGCTTTGCTATCTCACACCACGATCAGTTTGAATGAGGGGAATACAGTTTAAACATCACAGATCTAGGCAAAAGAGTTTGGGAAGGATTTGGGGGTGGCCTGCTAGGGTTGCCCACAAGGGTCACAGGAGTCTGCTGAGGTCAGGTCTCTCCCTATGTAAAAATAGCGACAGACCCTTTAGACCTGCACCATGTTTAGGAAAAAAAAACAACAGATATTTGTAGCCAGTGGCAGAGCTGAGCTCAAAATCAACCTAAGTGGCTAGTCTGTACTAAAAAGTCAGAACAGGGGCTGGACAGATGACTCGGGAGCAGGAGCACAAGGACCAGAGAACCCTAGGGGAAGTCGTGTGGCCATGGCAGCTGGCCTAGAGTCCCAGCACTTAGGAAGTGGATCAAGGGATCTCCGAGGCAAGCTGATTAGCTACAATGACTGAATTGGGATGCCTTGGGTACAGGGGAGATTTTCAGCAAGTAAAGCATAGCATGGGGACTTCCGGTCTGGGCCGGAGCATAGAGCAGGTCACAGGCAGCAGCTCTGTACCCAACCCCAGAAAACCAAGAGAAAGAGGGACTCCCAGGAGCTTTAACTCAGGCAGCATCCCAGGTAAAAATGAATCACCCGTGATGTCTGCTGTTAGAAGTTCTAATCCAGATGCTGGCCTCCGAATTTACACCACTCAGACCTTTGAAGGGCCACTGACAAGAACATCAAACAGCTAGAGATTGACATCACTAAGCTGAAGAAATCCCTCGTTTTGCTGTCTGAAGAGACCTCCTAAAATCGCAAAGATCCTTATTGGAACTGATTTACTCTATTACAATAGAAAAGGCTGTGTACAGCTCTTGACTGTGTACAGCCCTTAAAGAAGAAGGTTGCCTTTACATAGACAAGACAGGGAGGGTTAAAGAGAGCATGAAATAGGTCAGTGAAGGCCCTAAGAAAAATCAGAGAGAGACAGAGACAGATGAAGGCTGGTACAAGAATTGGTTTTCAGCCTCTCCAAGGTTGTCAACCCTATTTCCTCCCATCTTGGGACCATTATTTGGGTTCTTTTTGCTTTTTTCTGCTGGTCCCTGGCCCTCAAATAGGTGGACTAACTCTGTGATACAACAGATAAATAATTTGGTAGCAAAACCTACTCAGATATATTATTATAAGTTAGCTATGGAGGACCACAAGACTCAAGATGAGGTTGTTACTTTATACAGGGTGTTCCCAAAACCCATCTCCACCCAACCTAAAAGGGGGAACTTCTGCCCCTAGACCAAGCAGAGAGGGGCCACCAAGAACCCCCTCTGACAGGCGATCTGAATTCTTGCTTAGGCTGTGAGGCTAAGCACTGCAAGGGAATATAAATAAAAGATAAAAATATCTATCTGAGTTCCCTGAGGGACAAGCCTGACTGCATAGGGGTTGATGTCAAAAGTATCCCCTCTCCAGGGAAAAGACATCGGGACGGGTATGGCCCTCATGCCTCACTGGACAATGACAGGGGGACTGGAGCCATTACAAGGTCCCCTTCAAATACTGGAGGTCAGGCCTCTATCCCCGCCTTCGCAAGTTTAGAATTGCCACAGCCCTTCTATACTTAGAGAAGGGAGGAGATGTCAGGGGCAGCCCTGCTTACACACTGAAGGCCTAAAATCAGCCATAGGCCTAAAATCAGCAATAGACCTGTCATACATGTATACTAACACCAAGTCTTGGGTCTCAGTGGAAAACATTGAAACAGATGGCTATAAGCTAATGTCAACAGGCAGCTTTTGTGGAAATTTACAAGCCTGAGTAGTCATAGACCTTGTAAATAGGTAGCCTTGGCAGACAATACCAACTTAGATAAGGACAAGCGAGTCATAGGCAGAGTCATAGTGACTTGAACCTTCACCCAGCCGATACCCGGTTCTGAAGATATCTGTATTCCCCCTGAATACCCACACTCCAGTGTCATTGCCTTCCCCACATCCTGCCTTTCTGTGTTTATACCCCTGTGTGAATGAATTACGATTTGAGAAGAAATAAATTATTAAAAAAAAAAAAAAGCGTAGCATGATCCAGAAAGACACCTAGCACCAAACCCTGGCCTCCAAACCAAGCCAGACATCCGTACATACCTATGTACGAGAACATGCACGTATGCATACATACAAATAACATATGTGCATGTGAAAAAGCGGGGGCAGGGCTCAGCATTACAGAAGAGGTTTGTGACCTGGTGCTTGACTAAGTCTAATAGGGGTGAGTTCATTGAGTAGCAGGGGATAGAAGGGTGAAAAAAGGAATAAATGAATAAAGGACTGAAGGAGGGGGGAAGGAGGGAGGGGGGAGGGAGGAGGGAGGGGGGAGGGGGAAGGGAGGGGGAGGGAGGGGGAGGGAGGTCGACCTAAGGAAATTCAGCCGACGTGGTGGCATAACATCACTGTCACCCCTGGACCAATTCCTGGTGGAGGCAGTGAGTAATGGGCCAAGGGGGGATGGTGCTGTTGCTACAGCTGATGACAGAGGCAGAAGGAGGTGACAGTGGTCACTGGCGAGGGCAGAGGAAGAACTGAGGCAGCCATCATACCCTAGCTGCCTCCTCAACCCTGAGTAGGTGGCAGGACCTGTCCCTGTAGCATTTGCTCTGCAGATCCCAGAGGCAGGAATTTTCTGGAGATCCTGTGATTTACCTTCAGCTCCCTAGCCCACAATTGGGAGACTTTTACTTTACACTCCAACCAAAGGATCTGCTGTGACCCAGAGTATAAAGTTCACATTGACTTTTACACAAAGGCATGAAGCCTGCAATAGATCCATGGACTGTCTATGCCTTCTAACCCCCCCGGGGGAGATACACCCATTCTGATTTGCCACCAGAAGCACTTTAGTGGCAACGGCCAAGGAGTGGAAGCCCTGAGAGCCTGTCGCCAACATCACTCAATACAATATCTGGGATTGCATGACCTGCTACCTTTGACTCCACAACACCAAAGGCAGCATCTGACAAACTACAGCCCACAGGCAAATCTTCCTCTGTGCATATTGTCACAAATAAAGTTTTATTGAGGCATGAGCAATGGTCATTTGTTTACATGGTATCCTGCTTTCAGGCTTTGGAGGAAGAAAGTGAATTGTAACAAGCCACAAAGGCTGAAGGACTGGAGTCTGACAGAAAGCTCTGTCAAAGCCTGCTCTGTGGTATCTTATCTCCCCTTCTTTTCTTTTTTCTTTCTATGTCTCCTTCCCTTTGTTGTTCCTTCCGTCTTTCTGCTTTTCTGCCTCCCCTTTTCCTTTTGAGAAAATGATCTGAGAGTTGAACTATGGGCTTCTTCGTGCAAGGCAAATACTTCACCAGGACTCTGTGTTGAACATTTTACATTTTTAGACAGGATCTTACTAAGTTGTGCAGGCAATCCTTGAACTTGACCTCCCAAGGTCTCAGCCCCTTGGGTGGCCCAGGACCACAGCCTTGTGCTGCCATTCCTGGCTGCCATCCTATTTCAAGCCCTCCCCTTTTGGGGATGCAAAACCCATCCCTTATTTTTATTCATGTTAAATGACGCTCCATCACTATGTTCCAGCCACAGTGCTAAACATTTTCCCACATAGTTGCCCATGTCCCTCCCCCTTCCTCATCACAGGACCTTGCACACCTTCTGTCTGTCTGGAATGACCCCACAACCACTCTCCACTGACAGCTCCACTTTGATGTTCAGTTTTCAGTTCATACCACTTTTTAGACAGGCCTCCTTCATGCTCTTTCTGGGCGTATCCTTTACCCTCCCCGCCCTGTTTTCAGCAGAGTATCCTGTTCTGTTCTTGTCCCAGCACAATCTGTAACAATCTTGCTAATTTACTTGTTTGCATCTTCCTTGTCTTTCATTCCAGCATCTCTCTGCCAACAGAGACAATTCTGCTCATCGCTCCACCCCCAGGATCCTCGGTACTCAGCCTGCGACAGTGCTTAGCAAATATTTGCTGGATAAATGAATGAATGAATGAATGAATGAATGAATGAACAGATCATCACCGTTTGACACTCGCTGGACTTATTTAGAAAGTCAAATAAGAATTATCTTCTGCCTTCCCAATTAAAAACAGACTTAGCTTTCATCCCCAGCGTCACGGGGTGCTGTACACATGTAAATGATTCCCTGGGAGAAAAACAGCTTGCAGTTCTGGCCACACTCAGAAAGGTTATTTATATGGTAGGCAACAGAAATGCAATGATTAAGCACCAGGTTTGGGAATCTTGGGCACATGGGTTTCGATCCAGACTCTGCTGCTTATTAACCCTGTGACCTTGTGTGAGAAACCACACAGCCTGTATCTGTGGTGTGGATTAATAATAGTGTCTGTGGCATCACGTTTCTGTAAAAACTCTTAAGAGATCTTAAGATCTAGTGGGGAAGCTTAGCTGCTGCCTGCTCTGAAGATGGCTGAGATCATGCTGCCCGCTACCTCTTGTGGGTCTCATAGTCTCTCTTGAATGTTCCTGGATTTGAGCAGCTTGCCAAAGCCTCCAGGGAAAGGCTAGATCCTCCAGGTACGGACAGGATGTTAGCTGTTGCACAGTCGTGTTTACTTAATAAAGCCAAGCTTGTGCTAATCGTCCCTGGCATTTCTGCCCAATCCCTCATCAAACATGCACTACCAGGTTCACGTGTGGTAAGCCATTCCCTCTCCCAAGAGGAGCCCTGGTATTTGCTAACTGATGACAGCAACAGAAAAGGTGACCTTTCCTGAACCTCCGGTGTACTCAGAGCACAGGGGCCAGGTTGTTATGGCCTTTCTGGAGCCTGGGCTAGGTAGTTGTGATTAGTCTGATCAGCATAAGATTGTGTAGGGAAACCCTGGTATCACGGACTCACCCCCCAACCCCCAGCTCACGTATTGATGACTTCATGTGTTGCAACACCTGCTGCATACATGGACTCTATGGAGCCTGAGAGGTCTGACCTAGCCTTCATACTTTAAAAGAGATGTGTGATGCCAAGGAGATGCCACTCAAGATGGGCAGGAGGGCTGGCATTGGCTGGTGCCAGAGAAACAGAAGCAAGATGCTCGGGGGTGCCAGAGGCTGCAGTAACTTATTCAGAACAGGGAGATTAGGAAGCAGCAGCTTTGGAGACAAACCTTGAAGGATGACTGACTCCTGGGAGCTGGGCCTGGGCAATGCATGATGCAGCTGTGGGAGTGAGCCTTACTTAGGTGGTTCACACAGGAGAGTGCCTGGGGACCATCCTGTGTGGCTACAGTGAGGACACACAGGAGTTCGGATAATGCAGATCTGTGGGATACTCATCTGGAATCGTGGGCTTTTTTATGTCGTTTCATTTTAAGCCATCCCTGCCAGTGTGGGCACAGTCAGAGAACGTGCACGTGTGTGCGTTAATTATTCATGCTGCTCCTTCCCCAAGAGAGTGCCCGGGAGTCTTCCACACTCTCCCCTCTGTATGCTAGGAATCTTCTCTTGCTTCTATTGCTCAGCCCAGCAATTGCTAACGTTTTCTCCATGAAATGCCAGTCTCCTGAGACAGCCTCAAAAAAAAGTCATTCATGGTCAAATACATTTGGAATGTGTGACTTATCAGACATGTTTTGAATTTATGAGTGTGTGAGCATCTGGAATGCTCTCAGAAGCTGCATTAGCTTTCCAGATAATATGCTTAAGTTTGCCCCCACCAAGCCTCTTTCCAACATGGCTGGATCATGGACATTTGATTTTTTTCAGTACCAATTAATATTCCATGCAGCTTCAAGAATAGACTGGAAGTGCCAGGATAGATGACTGCAGATATACTGTGCATGCAAGTTACTAAGTCCAGGTTCCCTCAGTATTCTGGAGGGACTTGTTCCAGGCATTCTTCCAGCCATGAATACTCAAATCCAGGATGCTTAAGTCTCTTGAGTAAAACTAACCCATGTGATCCCTGGTGTATATAAAATCATCTGTAGATTACTTCTAATACTTAATATATAATATGCAGATAGCTATTATACAATATGATTAGAAATAACTATAAGAAAACAGTCTGTATATGTCCAGTATAGATGTGATTCCATCCCTCACACACACCCAGAATTTTTGGTCCAGGATTGGTTGAATCCATGAAATCAGAACTCCCTCTGCCTCAGTTGCTCAGGAAGTTGAGAGACAGAAGAGAAAGTCCAGAGATTCCGAGTTCTGGGAAGATCAGCCAACTCAGGACCTGGGCATTTGAATATTGCCAGCTTTGGGAGGCTCTTTGTCATGCAGTTCCATAACTGGCCACTGCTGCGCACACTTAATTAAATTGAGATTACTGAGATCACTCTCATGCTTGGCTTCCAGTCCTTTCCAAGACCTGCACTCAAAAGGGAACCAGAGCACACAGCATGGACACTACCAGAATCGAGCCCTACACCAGTATGCCGTGGGTCTTTCTCAACATCCCTCCATTCACCTCAAGGGACCCCATTCTACTTCCAGAACCCACTCTTTTCTCTCAGTGTTCTTTGTATCCAAGATGTCCTATTTCCTGCCTCCTGCTCATTAGGGTACATGGAGCTTCTGAAGTCCAGCCTGCTAGTATCTGTCCACAGCTTTGACCACTCCATCCTTCAGATACTTTCTTTTCCTCAGTTACTTCTATTCATCCTTCAGGTGTGAGTGTGGATAACACCTTTTCTAGAACATTTTCCCTGATGTTCACAGTGGCATCAACAACAAGGATTTCTCCATTCATCTGCTTCTTAGGACCTGAGTATCTCCCAATCTGCTGGCTTTCCTTACCCAAGTAAGCTCAGCATGCATGGAAAAAATTTTCTGTGCACTCAGGGGCACATGCACATACACTGTGTGTGTGTGTGGTGGGGGAGAACACATGTACATGTGGAGGCCACAGGCTAACTTCTAGCATTATGCATGTATTGTTCTGAAGATGCTGTCCATCTGACTCTTTTTAAAGAGACAGTCTCTTATTGTCTTGAAATATACTAACTAGTCTAGGTCAGCTGGACAGTGTGTTCCAGGTATCCTTCTGGAATTACAAGTGTATGCTAACTTAGCTGACTTAGCAAAAAAGAAAGAAAGAAAGAAAGAAAGAAAGAAAGAAAGAAAGAGAGAAAGAAGGAAAGAAAGAAAAAACCCAAACCAAACAAAACCAAAACAGATTCTGGGGCTCCAACGTACGTCTTCATGCTGGTGTGGCAAACATGTTACTTCCTAAGCTATTTTCTTGGCTCCTCAGCACAGATATTTGAATAAACCATGAGCCAAATACACAGCAGATGGCAATGTCTTTCCAAGGATGGAGGGACGGAAGGTGGGAGGGGCTCGAGGTGCTGGCAGTGGGCAAGCACACACCTGAGAACTGAATGGCGAAGCCCTGCTTGCTGGTGAAGAAGTCCGTGCTGAACTGCAGGACGACAGAGTTGAAGGTGCTGTGCAGGTCCTTGGGCAGCATTGGGCCACTCAGCTCCTTGAGGAGAACCCCACTTTCCACAGGTCCATCCCAGATGCGTAGCACATCGTGGACCTCTTCTGTGTCAAACACAAGGAAGTGGAGCCTGGACAGAGAAAAGAGACAGGCGGTCACTCCAGGCCCTACCACTTTCTCCCTAAGAACTGCCAATCAGGAGATGTCACAGCCTAGGAAGATTTACAGGAAGAGGGGAGGCATTGTCTGGAAGCATCCTCATGCTTCTGGCTGGCTGGCTCCATCCACTGGAGCTCCTAGTAGTGAGGACAAGGGTGAGAGGGTGTGGATTTCGTGATGTTGGCCTGGCCACACTCCATCCATCCTCATAACTCGCCACAGCCATCAGACCAAGCTCCTGAGTGTAAGTCCTTATAATTCTAGATTGAGAGGGGGCAAGAAAGGATATGATTCATTTAAAAAGTCAAGGAGGCTGGTGAAATAGGCTCAGCCGATAAAGGTGCTTGCCGCCATGCCTGAAGACCCGAGTTCCATTTCTGGAACCTTTATTGTGGATGTAGACTCTCTTTTGGCATCTGCATATGTGCCAAGGTGTGTGGGTGCATGTATGCGTGCACACACACACACACACACACACACACACACACACACACACACACACACATACACAGAACTAGGTAATCCGGTATCTGGGTGTCTGAGCAGAGTGCTGAAGCTGTTAGCTACAGACAGCTTAAGTGATCTCTGCAAAGTGGTGCAGGCCACTCCGGGGCCTCTGTCTGTATGGGGAGGCACATGTCCCCTCAAGCTCTCAGCCCGGTAGGGACCTCAATTCATCTCAGACAAAAAAGGGTTTAGGAGCTGAGGTTACTATGGCTACAAACCTGGGTAACATGACTATGAGTCCATTTCTGTTCACTTTGGGGATACATTGAGGCTTTGGAAAACTGTCAGAGACAATTAAAAGAATTCCTGTGGACTTGAGCCCAGTTCCACTGCCTACACCTGAGGCACTCTTGTCACAACTACCAAAGCAACCCTGGGTCATTCATTATGCATGAAACCCAGACTTCACATAGATGGCACTGCTTTCTACTGACATTGTTTTTTTCTCTTCACTTGTTGCAGTCACGTTAAGAAAATATATCTGTTTAAATTATAAAAATGAGACACACGAAAGGCAGCAAAGCAAATGGTATGAGATGCTTTGAAAAATGTGAAGTCTCTCTCATGCAATCAGTTGACTCTCCTGTGCTTTCCAGTTACTATTAGCACATATCCTTCTAGAGTTTCTCAATGTGCACACACTCATACTGTTTTCCCCAGCCTGGGCTTAATCTTCCCTTCCCTTTTGTCTTATCTCCCTTTGTGTGTGTGTGTGTGTGTGTGTGTGTGTATTTGTGTGTGTGTATGTGTGTCTGTGTGTGTATGTGTGTGTATGTGTGTGTGTGTATCTGTGACGGGGTAGGGAGGCTGACTGGCTGGCTTTGAATTCACTTATGTAGCCAAGAGAGACCTTCCTGTCTTCACCTTCAAACAGGTGTGCACCTCACCCACTTTTGAGTGGTGCTGGGATTGAACCCATGACATCATTCATGCTAGGAGAGCATTCTATTCACTGAGTCGGACCCCTGTCCCTGATTTTAGGTCACTTTCTTTCTTTAATAATATATACTATGGGCATATATACCAACTTAATTGTTTTTCTATAGAAATGGACAATCCAGTCCTAGATTCTCATTAAACTGCAAGAAACACACTCATATTGGTGACTCTTTTCTCATTCAGCTAATGTCTCAGCAGACTTGTAGAAATAATAGTTTAGATGGGGTGGGGGAGGGGAGTAGAGTATCTAGATTTCTCGCTGATAAAGGTTGTTAAATTATCCTCTCCTGTGGTTCTATCAATCTCAGTTCCCCCCAGACATCACTGGACTGCGCTATTCTCTGAAAACTCCACCCTTTCAACACACCAACTATTATAGTGTCGCAAATATATTCTGCATTAAAATACTCTCCCATCTGCTAAACCAAAATGGAACCTCACTGGTATTTTGAATTTAGATAATTTAGTATTTTACATAACGTTAAAACTCTGTGCACACAGTTTTGGGACATTTTTATCTCTTCATATTCTTTATCCATCTTAATTAGGCTACTTTATCTTTAAAAATTCTGTTTGCCCACCAAGCTCTTTATTTGTTATTTTTTACCTAAATTGGTTCCTATATTTTTCTATGCTAGTATTACGTGCTCGTGTCTGGTGCCTCTATTCACTTTAAATTTTGTTTATGGAATCTGTTGCAGTAAGGAGTAACTTGAATACATTTATCTTTTCCATTAAGTATACAGGGTCTCAACTTCTCTACCATGATTTAAAAAAATCCCAGTCACAGGGCTGGCAAGATGCTCAGTGGGTAAGGGTGCTTGCAGCCAAGCTTGACGACCTGAGTTCAATCCCTGGGGTTTACATGGTGGAGAGAGAGGGAGAGGGGTGAGCGCCAATTCCTACAAGCTGTCTTCTGCATTCGTGCAGCAGCACAGTGCAGTTATGCAAACAAAAATAAATAAACGTAGCACTGTTTTTCTTTTGGAAAATGCTTAAACTGCCTGGGATGACAGTAAGAGCCAGGCGTGTCAGGGAAACCCTTTGCTGAGGATGAGGGTGCCCCTCATCCTCATATGAGCATATGTATGAACTCATAGAAGCTGTAATTCCATGTCCAAGACCTGTACAGGGCTTGGCCATGGATGGGGCGCTCATGAAGTCTCACCCCTAGTTGGGGAGCTACTGCCAAGTTTCGTATACAGGCGCTGCTAAGAGAACTAAGCCAGTTAAAACAGCAGCAACAGCGGCAACAACAACCCAGCACAGGAAGTTGGGAAGGAGAAGCAATGGCAGGAGACTAGGAACTGGAAGGAAGGGAATAGAGAGAATTTGATCAAAATACATTATATGCACATATGGCATGCTCAAACAAGAAAAAAAGAGACTACTTTAAAAAGACGAAGAAAAGAAAAGCAAGGAAATACTGAAAAAATCCAAATTGTCCTATTTTCCCAGACCTTTCAGCTCCATACTTTGAGATGGAAAGCATTAATATTTACCACTGTTATGTTATCTCCTCAGTGATAACTTACCCCGGTGCCTATCTGAAGGGGCCACCTCTGTACGGGACATGTTGAAGCCCCTATGGACTCTGTGGACTCTCTCCTTTGCAGCAACCAGTAGATACTTAATGTGCTTATTTGTCTTCTCCCTCCAGCCTGAGTGTGGCTCCTGAGAGGGTGGGGCCAACCTTTCCTACTGTGACTCCATGCTCAGGGCATGCTTGCCCGTTCAGAGGGGGCTTGTGACCGACTCCTAAGTAAACACTCTAGGTTCCCTTGACCCATCCCAATGGAGACTCTGTGGCCTTGCTGAGCCCTCCTTGCCTGGGCAGGCTGCTGTTCCTTGTGAACCAGGAGCATGGTTCTTCAGTTTCCTTGAAGTTGCCCCCAGCCTCATATTTTGGTGTTCTAACACGAAGAGGTCCCCCTCATCTTCTTCCCCACCCCAATGTAGTCAGTTCTTTCTCCACTTTACTCTCTCAGATCAACTCTATGGTACCAAGTTCCAAAAACAATGCCAGTGAGATATCAACTGGAACCGGCCACACTGATTATTACGGAAGACGAACATAGTTGTCATTAACGTCCCCAGGTGTGGACAGCCAGATGACTTGGCTGAGCTGCTTCTTTGTTGGTTGTCTTCTTTGCATACTTCTTGGGCTCACTTCTCAGCAATCTATAAGTTTATGAGTTTTTGACTTGATTATAAATGAGAGTTTGCTTTTATTTCACAGTCTAGACAAAGGATGAGTAGAACGTGAACTGTAGTTACTACAGTATTATCTCTCAGGCCAGATGCTGTCACTCATAGACTTTGACACTGCCCCCACCTCCTGGAGGAGGCAGTTATGGCAGAGGGCCTGGCATGGCCAGAGAAAACCTAGCCATAACTAGTAGCATACATGAGGACTACACAGAAGCAAGGCCATGTTCGATTTGCTCAGCCTAGCTGATCTGATAACCACACATAGCCAAAAGCTTCACATAGATGAGGCTGAGAGGAGGAGGAGGAGGAGGAGGAGGAGGTGGAGGAGGAAGAGGAGGAGGAGGAGGAGGAGGAAGAGGAAGAGGAGGAGGAGGAGGAAGAGGAGGAAGAAGAGAAGGAGGAGGAGGAAGAGAGAAGAAGGAGTCCTCTAAATGCTCAACCAATATATGAACAACTGAATGGATTGAATGTCAAATTTCAAACCAGGGATGCCATTTCCCAGGAGTTGCTGTGGATACTAACACTCCTATACATGAGCCCACAGGGGTGGCAGACGCTGGTGAGAGAAATAACGGCAGTTTCTGAAATAGAGTAACCTCTTTAGAACAGAGCAAGTGTAGGACCTCTCCAAAGGGTGACATTTAAGCAAGATGGCAGGCTCAGAGGGAGCTGGCCACCAAGGAGCAGGCTGGGTTAAGAGGTGGCAGGCAGCGTCCCCCAGATAAAGGGCAGCATGTACAAAGGTCCCAAATGGGAAGCTGCCCCGGGGCATCTGGGCAACAGAAAGGTTGGCATGGCTGCGGGGTAGCAGGCAGGAGCCAGGCCGGCTGGGACGCTGTGGGCTGGGGAAGAGTTTAGATTTTATTCTACTGGCTAAGGGAAGTTGCTGAAGGATCCTAAGCTGAGGCCTGACAGGGTTTGGCTTGTGTTTGAGAATCATTCTTGCTGTACTGGTGAGAACAAGTAGATGCAGGCAAGAATAGACACAGGGGCCTTGGCCGGGGCCAGCAGCGACCCTTCTTAAGATGGGGCTTGATGAGAGGCAGGAAAAGACTGTTTTTGCCAAGTTACTCATGTTCTTAGTGAAGATTTCCCTAATCCAAAGGAGATCAAAGTCTGTAGGTGCCTATCAGAGCTTCTGATCAATGGAGATCAGCCCAGGCTGCCAAACTTGGCCTATCTGGGCTGCCTCCTGCAGGTGAGAGGTCACGTCCATCTGTTGGCTTTTCGAGGACCAGTACTGGTTTGACAGTACTGTGATCCCAGGTGAGGAGGTATTAGGATGAGATGGTTGGTACCTCTCCCTGTGGGTGTCGTGCCCATACACGCACGTGCTTGCTTGTTTGGGCCATAGGCCATCTCTTGGGAAGAGGGATGAGGTGTAATATGTATAACCATCTTCCTTCAGAGATTTCAGGGTGTGCAGAGCTGACTCTGCCCAGGAGCCTGCCGATCACCAAAGGAGACAGCATAAAACACAATAAAGCGAGTGCCTGGTCCTGAAAGAGTGCCATACACCAGACGCTATTGAAATGACAGTGGGAGAGAGTGCTAAGCTTTGCAGATCATCTCCTAACGTGATGATTGCCTTGTGGGTGCTTCCCATAGCCTCATTGAAAGCTGGTGGGTTAGAGCCTCACTTCTGCCATTTTGCAAAGGTTTGAAAGTGAAGTTCCAAAGGGTTCGACTGACTGGACAGCAAGGAAGGATGAGGAACCCATGTTGAAACCAGGTCTTCCTTGGCCAGCCCTGTTAAGTCTTTTCCTTAACCTCGTCTTCTAGATTGCAGATGCACAGAGAGCTCCAAGGTGTCTTTGAAGCAGTCTTAGAGGAAGAGATAAGACAGACAGAGAGGGGGGGTCAAGAAAGAGAGTGTAGCTTATACAGACGCATGAAGGGAAGACAAGCCAGTTGCCTGCCTGGGCCCAGGCTCTCTCCCACCCTTCTCTTCCAGGGCCGTGGAGGTTTCTAGGCTGGACATCTGACCCCATACACTGCTGATCTCTATGGTCTACTACAGCCTGCATCTAGATAGCCAGGAGGGTGTTGGACTGTTACCGGAGGATTCCCTCCCTTACTCTCAGGGGAGTTTCTATGCAAATCCTTCTTCAACTCCTCAGTGCTCTGAGGCTGAAGGAAAACTGAACACATGAGGCTGTGGGGCACTGCTCACTCAGCTGGCTTCTCTGTATCCACTGAACATGGAAAGGCATGCAAACAGGAGGACGAGAGAAAGCAAAACACCGTGGTGACTGGAGCTGTGGATTTCACACACCCTCTGACTTGGGGGAGGTGGAGGCAGGAAAAGCACTGTAGGCATTGTCAGGGACCTGTCACCACAGCGTGAACCTGACAGACCCTGTGGGGAATCTGCATGGTGAGAGCATGGATCCTCACTTCAGGGGAAAGTGGCATGTTTGTGAACAGCTGCTGGAGGGAGGGGCTCAGAAATCACTCAGTCCCCAGGTGAGAATGCAGCTTAACTGATCCCCAGGGACACAGAAAGTGAGCAGGAGGGAATCATGCTTGTTTTATGGAACATCGCGCCTCTGAGTCACTATTACGCCGCAGAGATAGTGACAGCTGACTCTGGAATTAAAGCATCATGCTATTCAAAGAGCCAATGCTGGCCAGATGACTGGAGCCTCCAAGCCAGCAGGGCTGTTGGGTACTAGCTCTGAGGCCTCGGTTCCTGGGGTCAATTGGAACTCAATTCTCTTCAGAAGTAGGGGAGTGGAGCTGGGTGGACTTCAGGACCTCGAACAAGTGGTGTGATCTTCTAGGCTGGTGACTGCTAGGTTTTTTTTTTTTTCTTTTGGATGTAGACTTCTTTTAGCCCAGGTTTCCTTCTTATATGCCAAGTGACTTTGGACCAGGAGCCTTCTTTGCATTGTTTCCTGTGAGGGACTTCCTAGTGGACTGCTCAGCTTCTAGAACTGTGAGTCATATGTGTTTGTTGCCTGTTGCCCTTCATCTATGCAGCTTGTGGCTGTCACTTGGTGTCACGCTTGGCTACTTTTCTTTCAGAACTCTGGCTCCGTCACGTGCCCTTCTTCAGCCTGAGACTCTCTAGCTTATCTCCTGTGTGGATGCTTTTCATTTCTTGCAGGGCAGATGCTGCCTTTGTGGATTTTAATTGTGATGATGTCATTATTTTCTTCACCTCCCTGATTGGTTGCCATCGTTTCCTTTCTCTCTCAGGAGCTCCTCTCCTCCATTAACCCGGCCATCTCCACATCTTACAATGAAATGACACAAGTGTGGAATGCCTACCATCTATTCTGTTTTTATTTTTTGACACCCTGGGGTGGAATCAAGGGCTAAGTATCCTAGTTAGCATGAATTATCAACTCGACACAGCCTAGAGTCATCTGAGGGGAAAGCCTGGACTGAAGACTTGTCTAGATCAGAGTGGCCTGCAGGCATGTCTATAGGCAATTGCCTTGATTATTAATTGATACAGGAGGACTCAGCCCACTGTGGCTGGCACCATCCCTAGGCAGGGAGTTCTGGGCTATAAAACAAAGCTAATTAAACAGAAGCTCTTGAGTGAGCCAGAGAGCAATCCAGAAAACAGCTTCCTGATATGGCTTTCACCTTGAATTCCTGCCCTGATTTCCTTCAGTGGTGAGCTGTGACCTGGAAGTGTAAGCCAAATAAACCCTTTCCTTCCCAAGCTGCACGTGATCAGAGTGTCACTGCGACTGCGTGAAACTAAAACACTAGACAAATGTTTTGCCATTGAGCTACAACCCCAGTCTTGGTTCTTTATATTTCTTTCTGTCACCTGGAGTATTAAAAAAAATAAACAAAAACCTTTATTAAAAAAAATGGCTCTGTTTCTTTAGAGAATCAGTTATTTCTTTTTCTCATGTGCACTGTTCTTTATGAAACATCATGTGCATGTATCTTATTTGTGCATTATTGCTTTTTCATCTGTCACTTTGAAGGGAGAGATCGCTATGGGTCCAGTGTGCCAGCCAAGAAGGCAGGTGGTGCTAATTCCCCTAAGAGACATTAGAATTCATGCCTGGCATGCCTGGGATCATATGCTGGCAGCCAGCACAGAGTGTGTTCTGGATAATTCAACCACTCAGGGTGGCTTGGCTGGCTTATCATACTTGGATAATTTGAAGTAGTTTGTGTTTCTTTCTCTAGAGGCAATCCATGGAAACAAAATCACCAGAGCATACTGTTGCTCTTAAAGCCACATGTACCATATTTATATATTAAAGCCACACTAACACCAACCAGGCTGTCTACCTCTTTTCCTTCAGAATAATGTTCTGGCTCTTTCAGCCATTTCCTGACCCAGTGTAAACTTAAGACTGAAAAGCGATGCCTGCTGGGTGTGCTTATCTGTGCGGTTCCTTTGGGTGGATTCTCTCAGTGTGCAGCTACATGGGCTTTCTCCGTTTAAAGTTTAACTCACTGTTGCTCTTTTAAAAAGAAACCTTCTGGAAGCTGCTGAACCTAAGGCCAATGTTCCTGGCAAGATCTGTGAACACAAGCCTTGCTTCCAGTGCCTTCTGCCTCTTCCAGGCCAGCTGTCTGCTTGCTGGCTGACCACTGTGGAGAACAGCTCTGTCCTATGGCAGATCTGAGAGAGTAGCAGGGGCTCTGGGCTGCAGGCACAGCCAGGTATTTTGTCTGGTCCAGCATCCTTGCAGGAAGACAAGCTCCACTGAGCAGGGAAGCTGGTTCCTCAGAACCTCCTCTTGGCAGCCCTGCTGCTGGGTAGCCAACGGCTAGAAATGAGGTTCACAGCATACCTTCACCTTTGTCATGCAAGTTAAGACTAACAGAGTTTCTTACTGGCCAAATAAGAGGATTACAGCTATATGAGTATTAGGCAAAGAATCAATGTCCAATAGCAAGAAGGTCCCTACTTTCCATAGGTCCCAGACCCCTGCAGGGAGGGCACACCTATAAAGGACCATCATCTGTGCCCCCCTGATGCTGAACTATATAGCCCTCTATTCATCTAGAGCTACCTGTCCCAACTGTACTTGTATGCAAGAAACTCTCTTCTGAATGTTACCACAGTTGGCAAATGGTCATACTAGGCTCGTTTCTTGTTTCCTAACTAATTTCTATCCTAAGTTTCTACCACTGATATTCCTGAAGCAGTGAGGTCACTTTCCCACTTCAGACCATGAGCTCTTTAAGCATGGCTATGTGCATCTAAGCTTTCCTCTATTTTGTAAGTCTAGGAGGTCCTGCCTACCAGGCTTCACAGTAAACAACCTACTCTTGTTGTTGTTGTGTGTAAGATCTAGGCATATACTTGTATTAGTGTGTGAAGGGGTGTGTATGTGTGTATGTGTGTGTATGAAAGTGCACACATGGATGTGTGTGTATGTGGGCACACGTGTTAGTATAGAGGCCAAAGAGGTTCCACTGAACCTGGAACCTGACAATTCTGTAGATCAGCAGGCCAATGAGCTTCAGTGATCCACTGTTCCTTATCACTGGAATTACCATGACTGACATCCACTGCTGAATCTGTGTTTTACATGAGTTCTGGGGGTCCTACCTGAGGCCTTCACACTTGTGGTGCAGGAGCATTATCCACTGACCTGTCTCCCCAGTGCCACTCCCTCTGCTCTTTTAAGTACAGATAGAATAGCGGTTTGTTTCTAACTCCCTGCTTGCAAGTGCTACCTAGAAGCATGGCCCAGACAGGTCCACAGTCTAGAGTATCACATTAGGCTGGAATCTTGACTCATTTGTACTGTTTCCAAGCCTCTCCTCTGCTCTGGAGACTGTAAAGACAAAGCAACTTTGGTTTTTCTTTTTTTTTCTCCAGCTAGTTCTGTATGTATGAATGTAACCAGGGTTGCCAAATGGTCATACTAAGTCCTTCTCTGGATTCCCTGAGTTTCTACCATTGATCTTCCTGAATTCTATATCCATCTGCCATGACTTGTAGGAAGGCGTCTTTAAGGGTATTGGGTCTTCCCAGGTAAACACACAAACCCTCCCTTAGCAGAGGCTTCCAGGCCCTTCCCTCTCCTTTCTTCTAGAATGGAACACAGATATTATGCCCAGAGCTGAAGCAGCTGGTCAGATAAACATGAGATTGAAAACCTCAAAAAGGCCTAGCAGTAGGCGAGGTCAAGGTGCCATGGATAGCTGGGCCAGGCCTGGATGGAACCTTAAGATTCTTGTTTTGGAGAAAAAAAGAACTCCCAATCTGCGAAGCTAGCTTTAATACGTTTTTCTATTTCCATTCCTAATAGATATAATTTCTCTCTGAGACCTTGAAGGGAAAAGACCGTCTTATTTATACTTACACTCTTGATGCCTGGCATGGTGCCTGGCACTGGGAAAATGCTACTCCGCTTTTTTAGTTAAACTGAAAATTGTTACTTTCCTCAAAATGTTCCAGCAGTTTCTGTTATACTGAGAGCGGATTCAGTGATCTCCTAGTCTCAGGGCCCTGCTGATCTCTTCCCCTGTTATACCTACCCACCATGCAACTCCAGCACGGTGGGCTTTGCTCCTGGATTGGGTCATTGCTACTCTCCCCCAGTTGGAAAGATCTCCTTCTGCCCTCCAGGAAAGACTTTCCTCTCTGCCTTCTGTCCCTGTATCCTCTGTGGTCTGGGCTAGTGGCATCCACCAGCTGTTTGACTGTGGCCCCTGAAGCCATGGTAGAGCCTCAATCTGTTCTTTATGCTGTTCCTGCACAACATGATCAAAATCCTGGTCGGAGGGGTCTCTCTCTAATGCTACTGTTTAAGTGTAGCTGGGCCAGGGTCAGAAGGGCAGTGGAAGAGCAATGGCTGGGGAGACAAACACTGGGGAGCTGTGTGGGCCTCCGGGTGCTCCTCTGGAAGACAGGACTGACAGACACTGGTCTGGAGCCTGGCATGCTGCAGATGCCTGATAGAGGGAATAGAGGGGCAGAGCCACGTGCCTAAGCCTTTGTCGCCTTTTCTTTTCTTTCTGAACTGTCCCATCAGATCATAAGAGGGAAAACTCTGGCCCTACCCTGGAGATGGAGAGGAAGCTGGAACTTTATGGGGTGAACCCCATGATCCCTGCATTGATACCAGGTGGAACTGCAAGGAGGGAGACATGTCCTACACCTTACTGTGTACAAACTCTCAGGCCTTGGTGGGGCTCTTGGGCACCAGGAAAGAGCACCCACTCTTTCCAAAGAGTAGTCTCTGTATCCAAAGGAAAGGTTAATCTGCCACCTTACTCTTGCTAAATATGCCAGGAAGGACCTATTCTCCAGCCTGGCTACACCCAGAGTGGGGTTGGGGGCTTGGCTAGGTTCATCCAGGTGCCCAGCTGCCCGTCTTGGAGTTTTCCAAAGAGATTACTCTTGCTCAGCTTTAGTCTGAACTTGGCAACAGGTCTCTCTGGGCACACCCAATACTTCAGCAGGGTGGAGTCAGGTGGTCCTGACCTTCTGTCTGTGCTCTCAGGAGCTGCATCCATTTCATACCCTGCCACCCATGACCTTCAGGAGCAGGACGTATAGCCTGCAGTGTTTAAGGGGCACACTGCCTAGGTAAAACTGACAATGCTCCATCCCACTTCTGGACAGCTACTGTTCTACGTGGTTTATACACATTAACTCTCTTAACCCACCCAGGGAGACAGTGCCCCTAATCACCATTCCACAGGAGATCAGAGAAAGACAGCGTTGAAACAGGGCTACAAGCTGAGCAGCTAATAAGCATACAAGTAGCCCTGTGCCTGAGTCCAGCTCCTAGCTATGACTCAAAATGGTATGATCAATGAAACTCGTGGGATGTCAAGAATCCAGTTGAATAATCAAGCTGAACGGCCCAACTGCAACATGAGGTCGATGCTGGAAAACAAGCGACATCATATAACAAAACAAAAGTGGTGTCCTCGGAGGGATGCAGATGATGGCACGTTGATAAAAACAAATGCAGGCTGTCAGGAGCAGTTGGAAAACAAAAGGCTTGAAGTGGAAACAATAACAAGGTTTCTAGGATGCACAGAGAGAGGGGATGGAGATGGGGAGAGAGGGATGGTGATTGAGAGGGGTTTGTGACCACTGGAAACAGAACGGAGACTCTTTTAATGGTAGAAGAAAAACAGAGCCAATTAAATTAGATCAGCTAAGGATGGGAGAGTCAAAACCTGAAGAGCTCAGCAGAGAAGCATAGCTTTTGTTCGAAGGAAAGCAGGCTATACGAGATGTAAGAGAAATGTAGAGCTTGGAGCCTTTTCATATCATAAGCATCTGGGAAGATGAGCAAAACAGAGAGCTCACAAAAGTCAAAAGGGTACAAATGCAGAAGAAATAAAATAGGAGAGGCCAGGACAATGGTTCAGTAGGTAAGGTATTTGCTTCAGGACTGTGAGGACCCAAATTCAGGTCCCCGGAACCCACAGAAAAAGCCTTACACTGCAGTGTACTCCTGTAACACCATGCTGGGGAGGCAGAGCAAGGTCCCCGGGCCTGGATGGACAGCCAGGCTAGCTCTGTAGGTGGGCTCAGCTTCAGATATAGTGAGAGAGCTCCTTTCAGAGATTTCAGTGAAGAACAACCACGGAAGATACCCAGTGCTGATATCTGGCCTCTACGTGCAGTGCACACATGTGCACGAGCACACACACACACACACACACACACACACACATATACACATACACACACATACACACACACACATACACACACATACACACACACATATATACACACATACACACACACACATACACACACATACACACACATACACACACATACACACACATACACACACATATACACACACACATACACACATATACACACATACACACACATACACACACATACACACACATACATACACACATATATACACACATACACACACATATACACACACACATACAAACACACACACATACACGCACACACACATACATGCACGCACATTCCAAATTCAGGTCATGCAAATTATATAAGCACTTACTGACTTTAACAAAATTATTAAATTTTTCCTGAATTTTAAGTTGAATAAGGAAGTGTTTAGAAGTGATCCCAGATAATATCTGCTGCGTACAAAAGAGAAATCCTTTTACCCCCAAACTTCTGGAAGCAGTAATCAATCAAGAGTAGAGGAGGGGCAGAGAGATGCTGTGTGGACAGCCAGCCCTCCCACAGGCCACCAAGGGTGCAGAAAGCTGATGTGGCATCTGGAGGGAAATTCAAGGTCATGTGTGAACATGTGCCTTCAAAGAATGTATTTCAAAGAAATAGTTGGATATATGTTCAAAGATTCATGTACACGTGTTCATTGGAATGAAAATCTGAAACTATTCACTTTATCCACAGGGGAGAGGTTCTGTCAACTATGGCTCAGCACACAATGGGCTTCTCTGCAGCCTTCAGCCAGGGGAGTGATTTCTTAATATTAACATAATAAGATCATGCCAGTGGTTAAGTGCTATAACAGAAAAGCACGTTGCTAAGGCAGGCAACGAGGTGGACTTGTTTAAGAATCTGCACCCGCTGGATTTGCTTTGTGTGTGTGGCTACACAAGATGCCTAAAGGAATTAAAAGTGAAAGGGGGCCAGGGGTTACTTTTAGTAGAGTGTATGGAGGAGTAAAACATCACACAGTGAGATGTGAGGACTCTGGACTTATCCTTTGTGACGTTTGCTACTGTGGCATTTTGAATTTTTTTTAAAAAATGGCTATCTGCTTTTTGTTAAAAATAAAATATGGGCACATAGGTGCCATAGTATGTGTGTGTGTTGGGGTACGGGGGCAGAGTGCAGATAGTTTATGGTTCTCTCCTTCTACCGTGTGGATCCCAGAATCAAAGTCAGGTCATCAGACCGAGCCATCCTGCTGGCCTCCTATTTTTTTTAATAGAAAAAAAAACTATAACAATATTCAAGTAGGAAAAAAAAGGCCTACATGGGACTCAACCACAAAGGGTCCCTTTGGATCAGTCAGTTATTAGTTCCTTTCACTTAGCGGCTGGTTATTCAAGCGCGGATGAAATGGAGGGGTGAGGCGTGAGAGGGAAAAGGAGAGGGTCAGAGAGAGGAGAGAGGAAGAGAGAAAGAATGAGGGAGATGGGGAAGAAAAGAGGGAAGGAGAAAGGACCAAGGGAGGAGGGAAGAGAGGAGAGGGAATGGGGAGATAGGTGCACACATCTGTGCAACGTGTACAAATGCAGAAGGATGGTGGAGCTGGGTGGGGACTCCATGTGTGGAGTGTCCTGTCCCTCAGTTTCACTCTCAGCATCTCTCAGTGTGGCTGGAAGACCTCCCTACTTAGCAGTGGTCCCTATGGAGGTAACTACGGCTGTGAGAAGGTTGCCTGAGTGAGGGCTGGTGGTATCTTTATATTCTTTGTAAGTTTTTATTTACTTGTTCTGTATGTGTACGTATGTGCCATGCCATGTTTGTGGAGGTCAGGAAGTAACTCGGAATGTTGGGGATATACAATGTGGAAGCCTGTCTCTGTGTACTCAGTTGTTAATTCTGTACCGGCAGAGAGTTAAATGGTGTCAGGATCTTGCTCTTGTTATTTCTATGGCGCATCACGGGTCTCAAATATTTTGTAAATGTTTGTTCCTCCTTACCTGCCTAAGGAAATCTAGAATTGTATCCGATAGCCTGTAATAAAGATCTGATGGCCAATATCTGGGCAGGAAGTGAAAGATGGAACTTCTGGGCAGAGAGAGGGATGCTGGGAGATTTGGCCAGCAGATCCAGAGGTGAACATATGGGGCCAGAGCAGAGCAGAGAGGTAGAGATGACCATGAGGTGGGACATAGTGACTTAAGTTTAGAAAGTCAAGACTGCCCAGCAAAAGGCCTAAACTTTAAAATACTGAAAAGCCTCTGTGTCATTAACTATATCATTGGTGGATCCGAGGTGGTCCTAGTATGGGGAAGTCAGTTTTCTCTTTCCACCATGTGAAGCCTGGCAGTTGAACATGGGATGTCAGACTTGACAACAAGTGCCCTTACCCACTGAACCATCTTGCATGTCCAACTATCTTCATATTCTATGTCCCTTTGCTCATGTGCACACACATACACAGAGTCTTGAGTGTGTCATGCACATACAGCCCATTGCATGCCACCCTATTTCTTGCACAGTTCTGGAGAGGGCGTCTACTGTGTTGGCTTTGACCTGAGCCTCCTGCATCCCCTCTGGTTCCTGGCTGGCTTTTCTCGGCAGTGAACTTGTCCTCCCTCTGCTCCCAGCCCCACTCTTCTTTCTTAGGTTTTTCCCTGTCACCCTTGAATCTGCTGCCTGTGAACATCTCCTGCCTCTTTCTGCCCCTATTCCAAAGCTGTAATTCCTAAGGAAGAGCTGGAAGAACCCTTGTGGATGCCAATGTGGGCTATGCTTTCTCTTTGGACAGTGCTGGTCAAAATACTTAGAGCCTAAGCATTGGAATCTCTCCAACGGACTTTTGAAATGTTTCAGCCAAATAGTGATTTTCAGAGGAAAGAAAAAGACAGAAGAGATAAAGTCCCAACCATCCTCCAATAGTGGCACGTGCTGGTTATTGCTGTCCCAATCTTTCTGTGTGTTTTAGGTATTGTTTCTTGCAGTGTCAAACTGGGGAATGAGAAATCATCATTTTTTCGTATTTACTGAGAATGAAGTGAGTTGGCAGGAGCACTTAAACGTCCTCTGAGTTTGGTCCCTTCTTCCTCATCTCAGTTGCAGCTGCTTAGTACAGGTCTTCTCACCCAGAAAACCCTGGAGACAAACTCCTTCAAGGACTCCCCAACACAGCCTGTCCCTTCTGCCCACTAAACTGCCAGATACCCAAACTAGGCACACAGTCTAAGGCCCTCTGCTGTGGTAGCCCTTGCTCTGCCAGCCCCTTAATCATGGGACTTCATCTCGGCCGAGAATCACTCCCAACTCCCATTCCTTTCAGTGTGTGGGGGGAATGGATATGGGAAAAATACCTTGCCTTGCTGGGAAGCTACTTCTCTGCCTCTGGCCTTCCTCTTTGGCTACCTGGCAACTTTCTCACCGTCTTTCAGGGCTCAGGATGACTTTCTGCGCCTCCTGATCTGCCTTCACACTCCCTTTCCCCTCAACCTTGTTTTGTGCCTGCCTGCAGGATTCCTTTTTGAACAAGAACAGAGACTCTACATAGTAACAGAGTTGTCACACAAGGGAATGAATGAATGAATGAAAGAAAGAAAGAAAGAAAGAAAGAAAGATGCTCCATTCAGGAAGGTCAGGAGAACTGATTTGCATATGCATGCCATAAGGCCATTCATTCTCCAGCATTCACAGCTTGGTCATTATTTGCCAAGGCTCCACTATAGAGTCACAAACCACACAACTCCCTGTACATCCCAATCCTTCCCGCTCAGTCATTCATCGGAGCCTCCTGGCTGTGAGTGTGCACATAGGGGGTCATCAGCAACTTAGCTTTCCCAGGCTGTCATCGCAGACAAGTGGTGAGAAACAACACGGAGGTGTCAGCTGAAGTCCTGGTGGCCCTGAAGGCTGGAATGAAGTGCTCAGCTGTCACTCTGACATGTCAAAGGCGCTCATCAGGGGTCAGAGAGTCTGGTGAGTGCCAGGAAGGTCATTCCGGCAGCACTATGACTTTAGGACATCCTAAGTTCCCGTGTGAGTCACTGGCATGCCATGGGATATAGTTCAAAAACGTGGACAGGGTGAGCACTGTCTTTCCTTAATTCTAAGTGAATGGTGCATACTAGGGACTATGAATGTTTATATCTTATTCAGTAACACATTCACATCTCCTACTGAAAACCCTGCTAGTCACAACCCTTTCATGGTTCCCTCTTTACCTCTAATCCTCCTGTGAGCTCTCTATACTGCCAATAACCTTGGTGAACCAACTCTGCTCAAGACTTCCCATGACTTTTCTTATTTATTGGCATTTAAGGTTCTTCATAACCAGGCCACTCTAGTCCCATCTGGCTCTTATCCATATGCAGCTCCTATTCCAGCCCACCTACTCTCTCAACCAGCCCACCTTTGAGACCTCTGAGCATACTGTCACTCCAGCCTGCTCTTTGCCTGCTGCCTTCTTTGAACTATACAGCTCAAGGCTCACCCTGGCCAGCACTGTGTTATAATGTGAAGATCTGGAAAGATCTGGGGCATTCTCCAGTTTCTGTAGCCTGCAGAGCTTAGGCACACGGCACTGTCTTGTGATTTCTTAGCTTCCCCACGGACAAACAGACGACAATCAGTAGAGTTGTTGGGAAGGGGTCACTAGAAAGACCGCACACCTGTCAGTGGGAGATGCTCCTTTGTTCTCTGATGGCCTGCAACTCTAAGGAGTTCCTGACTCAGAGGCTGATTCGGGAAGGGAGCTGTTTTGGGAGGAAAATATACTAATGCCAGTCACTGCTGGCTTTTGTTACTTAATTCCCCACAGCCCTGAAATATAAAATATGAACACTTCTCATTTTACAGATGAGGAAGCAGAGAGGAAAACAAAAGCAACATGCCTAACTCACACAGCTCAAGCAGTCCCTTGATGACTGGTACCGTCGCCGGGATCCAAACCTGGGCTGTGTAGCTTCAAGCCTTGGACCCTGAGGCTCTGTGGTAGAAATGTCCCAGCAGTGAGTTGTGTGGCCTTAGATGCAGCCCCCAGGAGGCTGAGGCTGAGTCCCACATGCCTAGTCCAAATTTAGGGCCACTGTGGCCACTGTTGATCCCATAGTTCTCTAGCAGAGGCAGGAGTGTCCCAACAACAGCTAGAGGTCTGTCAATGACGCTGGTGACAGCGTCAAGTGACAAGTGGCAAGTGTTTCTTTGTTGGCTCTGGACACTTACCCAATGGTGCATCCGGCGTCTGCCTCGATGGTCCAGATGCAGTTGAGATTGTGTTCATAGGGAGCCGGGTACCCAGGCGACAGCACCTGCCCTGACACTTCTCCTCTCACTGTCCCTCCACACTCAGCTGAAAGAAATTGCAACAGTATCATGGGGTGGCCTGAGCATCCAGCAGTCACTGAATGATCCCCAGGTCCCTCTAGCTCATTGCAGGTGGTTAAATAGAACATGCAAAAAGCTCTTCAGGTGAGATTAGTAGGCAGAACCAGAAACACGTTCTTAATACTCAATAATAAATGACACACTACCCAATTAAAAGCTAGGCAAAATATTTTAGTAGACATGTATCCAAAGACGATCTATGAATGGCCAGTATGAACGTGAGGAGATACGTGCCATAATTTGGAATTGTTATGACGCTGTGAATCAAAACCACAGTCACCTCATTCCCACCAGGATGGTTATGACTGACAGGCGAGTGTTGGTAATAAAATGTCTAGTGTGGGTGAGGCTGTAGGGGAACGAGGGCCTTCATATTGCTGGTAGAAAAATGTACAATGATGTAGCCATTTGGGGAAGCAAGCTGGTAGGTAGTTTCTTAAATTTGTTAAATATAAGTCACCATATGATATAGTAACTCTTCTCTCAGAAGATGTGAGAACATATGTTCACATCAAAGCTTGAATATAAATGTTCTTAGCAGTGTTATTCTTAGTAGTCAACAAGTGAAGCTAACCCAGTGTCCATTTTGTGGTATCTCTCTAACAGAATATTAGTCATCCATAAAAAAGAATGTACGGACATGCGATTTGGAAAAGATAATGCTAAGTAGAAGAAACCAGACACAAAAGAATACACACAGACACACAGACACACAGACACACACACACAGACACACACACACAGACACACACACAGACACACACAGAGACACACACACACACACACACACACTACCCAGAATAAAAGAAATGGAAGAATGGAAGGTGTACTGTGTTTACCAAGGCTCAGGTGAGTGAATATGAGCAACCGCTAATGGGCAGAGTAGACTTTTTTTTTTTTTTTTTTTGGGAGGAAAACTGTTCAAAACTGAGGGGAAATGATAATACAGGCCCAGGGATGAACAAAAACAACTGAATCGTGTACTTTCAGTGGGTTAATAGACTTGTAAATGAAATAGCCCCCAAGGGGAGGACTAGTTGCCTACTCTATGACCAAATTCCTTGGAGCTTCTGGAGGCAGAGCAAGAAGGAGTTTGTACCTGGTGGTGAAGCAAGGGGACCTGCAATAGCTGCCAGGAAGCACACAGCTGACTAAACTCAGTCTTTCTCTAGGTCAGGGCCAGCGGAGGAGACACCACCAAACATCTGCCCATCCTGAGCAAGCACTGGGGCTTGGGAGGAAGAGGTCAGGTTCTCCCAGGTGCAGGATGGAGAGTTAGGAAGGGAGGGTGTGGATTCAAATGCACCTTGAAGGAGGAGCCAGACCTGAAAATATTGGATGGTGGCTGGGGCAGCTGAGAAGGACAGGAGGAAGAGACCTTGCAATCAGAGAGAAGAGGAGAGGTATGGATGTACAGTGGTGGACGACAGGGTTAGGGATCTGGGCAGAAAACAACGATGTATACCAGGCTGCTGTGAGCACACACTGCTGCTGGAAAAAGTGCCGTGTGTACACATGTGAATGAACTCTCTTGACAAAGGGGAGGGAGCAGGCTGCAGGAGAAGCTCAGAGGGACCCAGAGGATTGAACCTCAAGGTAAGGAAACCAGTGGAGAGGCCTGGGCTCTGCATCAGAGTAAGGCTCTTAACCCATAAGCCAATGGCTCCCTCAGCCGCAGCCTCCTCTAGTCAGGTCTACTTCCAAGACTCCCTAAATCTGAGACATTTCCCATGTTGCCCCTATTTTGTCTTCCATGCTAGAGTTTCAGCTTGGGACCTCTCCACCTCTCAGCTGGGACAGTGCTATCTGAGGGTCCTCACAAGAGAAGACTGTGCCATACTTTTGGAGCAAAATCCGTACCCTCTGTTTGTCTTTCCTTTGGCCTCCCTGACTCTAGAAGGAGCCCTGGTCCTTCCAAGAATGATTAACTAATTCCATAGCCCAGACAGCCTCTGCTTGGGCCAACAATATGATAAACACCGTCCCTAAGCCACCATTGTGACACCTTCCCCTGCCCAGGTAAAGTGGATACTATAGTCTTTTGTGTCTCCAGCCCAGTGTGGACGAAGTGAGTATATCGCAGGTGCATTAGAATAGCGTCCGTCTCCCCTGCCAGACCAGGCTCTTGGCTGCAGAGACCTTGTCATTGACCGCACATCGAGTGTGTGGTAAAGTGCTGGGCACACAACAGAAGTTTAATAAGTATTTACCGAGTGAATGGATACATGGCTCAGTGAGTAGAAGATTATTGCCTCCTAGGAAAATTACTGTTTCTGAACCAAGGAAGCATGAGGGAAAGCGAAGAGATTTGAGGCTGAGCTGTTTAGCAAAGGGAGCAAGTGGTTAAGCAAGGAGCTAACCGCTGGAGAGGATGGGTCCAAAGTATCAGAGGGGAGACTGACCTTCACCCGTCACTATGGCTGACGAAGCAAGCATCACTCTGACCCTGAGGCTCACCTGGGACCCCTAAGGAAGGGATGAGGGAGAGACCTATTTCCAGTAAGTGTTCAGGAGACTAGCCCCTTTGTTCTAGCCTCCCTGTTGGGCCTCCATTCTGTGCTGCTGCTGCTGCTGGGGTGGGTAGTTCCAGCTTGCTTGAAAGGCAAGAGGTAAATGAGCCTGTGGAGGAGTGAGGGTGAGCACCAATCTGCTTGGGAGCTGGAAGCTGGGAGAGTGGGAGGCCGTGAGCCATGACCTTGGCTTCCACCTTCGAGGGTGGGTGTTTGGAGACAGGAGCCCTGGGGAGAGCTTCACAGGGACCTAGCCTTTTCCTTCCCCTTGGGGTTACTTTATTCAAGGGGTAGCAGGAGGGCAGGAGGGCTGGAGCATACCAGCCTGCAGCATTCACTAGCAGTGACTCCTTGAGGTTCCACTCTTCCTGGCCTTCCCTTTTCTCCCCATCCTGGAGCTTAGGCTGCCAGACTTGGTTTGTGGATTTGCCTTATCGACAAAGGAAACACTTGAATATTTACAGATGCAACAGTCACTTCAGTAGCCCATTCTGAACTCTACCCTCAATATGGTGTATACACACACACACACACACACACACACACACACGCGCGGTCTCACTTTTTTAATTGCAATGAGGATGTCTCACTGAAGAGACCTGGCTTCCAAGGCCTAAGACCCAAAGTATAAATAGTCTTCCTAGCCCTGTTTGCCTGGATCCTCTAAATCCACTGTAATTGACACATTGGCCAGTAGAGGGGTCTGATAGGGAATCCTTTCTGCAAAGCAAACAGTTATCTTGTGGGAGTCACCATCTCTCATTTGTTTTGCTTGCTTTGATTTGCTTGCCCTGTGGCACCACAGTGCTGTCTGTTTATCCACGTGTCTCTCTGGCTGGCCTGAGTGGTCACTGAATTCTAAGCACCTAAGAAGGGCCTTGAACATGAAGAAAGACGGGAATGAAAAGAGGAATGGTCACAGATGGTAAATTCCTATTGCTGTAACGCCAGTGCTGGAGCAATGGGGACAGGAGGGTCCTTGGGGCCAGCAAGCCTAGCTCAATTGGCCAGCGCCTGGTCTCTCCCAGTGAGAGACCCTGCCTCGACAAAACAAACAAATAAACAAATACCCCCAAAACTCCAAGTGAATGACTCATAAGGAAAGACACTGAGGCTGACTTCTGGTTTCATACACACACACACACACACACACACATGCCTATCTATGTGTGCACATGCACACACACATACACACACACACACTTGTACATGCACACATGCACACACACATGAATGAAAGGAAAGAGAGCAGAGACAAGCCTACAGCCTGTCTCAACCTCAGTAACAAAGGAAGAAGACCAAAGGGCTGTTTATGGGCTGCTACTGTCTACTTTCTGGGTTGAAATTCTTCATCTTGACCTTCTGTGTGACATGTGGAGACCCCATTACAATGTAGTTATCCAGGGGAACAGGAACAGCCATGGTCACGAAAGTTTCTCACCATGCTGTTCATCCAGTTGGCCCTGTGTATACTCAGCTAGACCATCTGCATACCCAGACGCCTGCCTGCCTCTTTCTAGCATGTGTGGTTTGGATGGCACTCATGGTTTCCCCCAGCGGGTCTTTCCTTCTTATCAGATCTACCTGTGTTGCACAAGTGCATTGTGAGTGTTGGGCAGAGGAGGCCTGACTGGCAAGATCTGGTTTGGGGGAAACAGGATGAGGAGGGCCGTAGAATTCTGAGCAGCGGGGAAGTGAGGAGGTCAGACAAACAGAACAGTAGTCGTCTGCTTGTTTTTCCTTTCGGCCTTGGACCACTGTTTTCTGGTCTTGTGAAGCAAGCACAAAGCCTCCTGGGAACGTCTGCTGACAACTCAAAGGGGCCACAGGGCTTAAGAAGGGAAGGTGCATGCTCACACCACTGTCTTTTTTAAGCAAAAGATCAGATCTAGCTCATTACCTTAGTCTTCTACAATTTTGCTAAAAGATGGAACATGGATCCATTTTAACTATAGGGAAACTGAGACCTGGAGTGAACCAGAGGCTCATTTGAGTCTTGGTGTAGCAGGAAGCACTGAAGCTGCTTCTTCATTCAGTCAGAGACACCCTACCACTTCTCCACTGCCTGTGCTGGAACTCTGGGTATGTGACTTGGCTCGGGCCCCACAGACTGCATGTGTGTGACAGTGGTAAGCCACCATGTGGACTGTACTGCCTGTGTACTGAAGTGTGAATTGGAGGAAATGGAGAAGCCACAGTGCTCCCTAACAGACAGAGTAGATCCTGGTTGATGGCCCAGGGCCCTGGATGTCCTTGCTGACGCCAAGGCTGGAGTTCAGATTAGGGAAAGATCAAGGAGTTCCTTGAAAATCAAGAAGCATCGTACCGACACAGGTTGGCAGCGGTCGGTCCCACGTCCTGCGTTCACCACTCAAACACATCAGTTCCTCACTGCCCCGGAGACTGTAGCCAGGGTCACAGTTGAAGGTCACTGAGCTCCCTGCAAAATGACCTCCGTCGTGAACCTTGTAGCCGAACTGTGGGGTCCCTGGGTCCTCACATCGGATGAGCTCGAAACCTGGGGAAGGCAGAACAGTAGCCATGGTAACAGAGCCCCGTTGCTTCTCTCCTCCCCTCCAGCTTCTGTCCGGTGGTGCCCTGACCATCACTGTGGGTATGTCAGCCTCAGGCTCCTGACCCGGTCCTATTTTTCTGTGGAGGGAGTATTTCTCTGCTGCTCTATGCAAATAAGATGCAGATTTTAACAGTGTGCATGCTTGGGGCTGGATGTTCTATTTCTTTGCTTGACAGTGTAGCATCCAGTGAGTGGGATCTGTGGCTTCCGTTCTGCTCACTGGGATGCTGCAAGGAGACCCAGTAGCACAGGGAACATCGCCACACAAGCAGCTGTGTTGAAAGGACTGTACGAGGAGAGGCTCCCATGGGCTCCCACTTTACTCCATGGGACTCCAAAGACCTTGCCTCTCATTTGTTATTCATAGAGGTCTTGCAGGTGGGTGTAATTATGGGCGCTCTGCAGTTGAGAGCCTTGACTTGGAAGGTTAACTAAATTGTCTGAGATTCACACCGTTTTCAGTTAATAGAAACGGAATTCAAATGTGACTCTATTTAATCCCGTTACACGGAGCCACTTCTGAAACAGGAAAAGATCCCTTCATGAGACATCTCTGCACCTAGGTGAGGGAGATCCCGAGGTGGCCCCACTGGGCTACTGGAGTCACTATAACATAAGTTTGCCAATCTCAAGTAGTGAACAGCCCACTGTTGCTCACCCTCGAGTAATGGTGAAGTTATTGCCACAGCTGCAGAGTGATATTTGGCATCTCAAGAAATTTTATATGCATTTTCCTCTCACTCCCGCAGCCAATGTCCCTTCTGTCTCTCTGTATCTGCTCTATGAAGTTCTTAAAATGTGTGGCCTTTAGTCGGTTTCTTCTGCCCAAGCTCATGTTTAAATCAGTAGTTTCCACCCTTCCTAGTGTGTAACCCATCAGTACAGCTAATTGTGTTGTGGTGACCCCAACCATAAAATTATCTTCATTGCTACTTCATGACTATAATTTTGCTACTGCTATGAATCATAATATCTGATATGCAGGACAACTGGTATGTGATCCCCCTGCAAAAGGGTCATTCCATCCCTAAAGGGGTCGAGAATTACAGGTTGAGAACCACAGTTTTAAAGCTTCATATATGTTAAAGCATGAATCGCTTCTTCCTTTTGGTTGCCAAGTAATGCTCCACTGTATGGACATACCGCATTTTCTGTCTCCACTTGTTAGTTACTAATTGGCCAACACACACGAGCATGTATTCTTTACGTCTACTGGGCAAACAAGTTCATTTGAATAAAATGGAAACATCTGACTTCATAGTCTACTCAGACCCAAGAATGACTTACTAGAGAATTGAAGTTCAAAGCCTTTGCTGGTGTTTTCTGCATCTGTGATGAAGTCAAGCCATAGGCTGCTGGATGTGCTGTTCAAAGTCACCCCCAACATCTCAGAGCGGCTGAAGACCCCCAGTAAACGGGCAGAGTTGTTAGTGCCATCATAGACCTGGAGAGCAGAGACCCCAATCCAATGACATTAGAGTTGCCTGTTTCAAACAAGGTCTTCTCACCCTGCAGCCCACGTTTCCAACGTTTAACAGCTGCTAGAGTGGTAGGTAGCCATCAGATGTGGGAAAGGTAGCAAAGTGAAGCTAGCCCCTGAGTGAGCTGCCTCTTTCCCCTTGCTGTTAGCGCTGTGCCCAGTGTGTCTGTAGTCTCTGGGAACCAGTTGCTACTCTAACCGTCCTGTGGCAATCTGCTTGTTTTCTTATTGCTTCAATGCTACTGGCCCACTCTTCAGCAGCCTTGGGAGGCCAGGCTGGGGCTGCTTGATTTTCCCCAAGCCATCTGTTTCTGTAGACAGCTAGGATGAAAGCACACGGCATGTGTGCATCACTCAGTATAAACTCTTGTCCTTCCAGTAGATGACACAGACATTGTCCTGGCTGCCTGTGACAGTGGCCACCCTTGACTATTCTACTGGGCATGATCATTAGGGTGCCAAGAGGATGTAGTTAAAAAATGACCACCATGTTATGGTGCCCTGCCTTTCCCCAGGGCCAGCCTCTGCCCCTTCCTGGCATAATGAGAGATCCAGCCAGGGCCTGCTGGGTTTGCCAATAGGGGAATAGTGCTGGCATCTGGCTTCCCTCATTCCCATCTGTCCCCTGAACTTCTGAGTACCAGCAAAGGCAGCAATCATCAGAATAATGAACTGGCTCCCCAGGTCTCGAGGTGGCTGCTCTTTTCTAGATAGTTGTACAAATAACAACAGAAGTTGTGATTGAGTGAGAGACCCCTGGCGCTTTGGTAAATATCAAAGATGGGATCTATGGGTGGGAGATGAATGTTTGTGCACGGCACACAATGTGGTGCCAGCTGCCAGCAAATTGGAGCAATATTTCCGTCCTTCCATCTCAGAAGCCAAGCCACCCTTCCCGCTAACAACAGTGCTGTACGGTGCAGGCTCTTAGCACCCAATCTCTTTCCCGACTCTTCTACAAGAATCCTGGGCTTCCATTCTGAGATGACACCACTTCAAACAGCTGAGACCACTGCTGTCTTCAAAGTGTTATAAAAACATCATTTAAAAAGTAAATGTGCGTGTGTGTGTGTGTGTGTGTGCACGCACTTCACAATGTGGGTTAGAGGCCAGAGACAAGTCTTGGTATTCGTCTCACCTTCTATCACATTAGAGGCAGGATTTCTTGTTTGCCCACGTTACTACATACACCAAACTAAATGGCCTGGGAGCTTCCAGAATTTTCCTGTCTCCACCTCCCATTTTGCTGGATTACAGATATACACTACCACACTCAGCTTTTATACAGGTTCAAAGGATTCTAACTCAGATCTTCATGCTTGCACAACAAACTCTTTACCCTCTGAGCTATCTTCAGTGTCATAAAAACATGGTTTTTAACTCATGAAAACATCTGTTGGAATCAATGCTGATGACTGGTTAAGAAACCAGATACCCAGTGCTTCTTAGCGGGGAACAGAACATTTGAATGTAGGGTTGTTGTACCTGGAAATATCAAACCTGGTCAAAATGAGTCTTTGTATCCAATTTCCACCTAACAAGGAAAACTGAGGCTAGAAGTTCAGCTAAAATAATACCCTGGGCAGGTGGAAATCAGAGTCAGGATGCAGAAAATGCTACAGAACAAGCAAGCAGGTGCATCCCTCAACCAAGAAGCTAGAGAAGAAAAGGGAAGAGAGACAGGAAAAGCTACAGGTTAACAAACAGCCGTCAGCAAATCCAGCATGCAGATTTTACGTGGAGCCTGGCTCAAATAAACTGTAAATCCAAAAATATACAATGACATTTACGAGATAATTTGGAGATCTCAACATTCCCTGGATGTATGGTGGCATTAAGAAATTATTGTTAATTAATAAGTATAACGGGTGTGGGATTTTTTCCCTCTTAATCTCAAAGCATAATTTGTTCTAACCCATTAAGGACCAAAAGGTTATTTGTATCATTATGATAAAATATTCATTGCAGAAAAATGTATAAAACAGAAAAGCAGAAAGAAAAGAAAACAGGTTTTGAACCTGTCTTGTTCCTGTGGAGATCATTCCAGGCTTGTATGTTCTATGGAGTGTGTGTGTGTGTGTGTGTGTGTGTGTGTGTGTGCACGTCAGGCTTTAACTCTGAGAGCTGGGATTCAGATGTGAGCTATCATGCCAGACTTCAAAACCTTGCTTGTAAAGAATCCTCTCACCTCCAGTTCGAAGCCCATCTCTCCTGAACATGTAACTTTGCATTCGTCCATCTGCTCAGATTCATTTGTGACTTTTCTCTTCAGTCTCTTTAGTCTGTCATTCCTGCGCTCTGCCCACATCAATTTAGCAATGTGGTGGTGGTGTCATGTGCCTCTAACCCCGGCTCTAGGGAGGCTGGTAGGACCCCTAGTCTCCCTGGCTAACCAGTCTAAACTGGTAAGTTCCATGGTTAAAGGAAGATGAACGGACTGAGACATTGGCCTCTGGTTCTCATATACATGAGCACACGTATGAGTACGTCCGTGCACGTATGAGGAGTACGTCCATGCACACAAACGAGACCAAGCTATAAGTGCACATGGCAATCAGGTCCTCCGCTTAATACAGTGCACATCATTTTCAAGTCTTTAAGTAGTTTTCCACAGCAGCTTTAAATAGCCGTGGGGATTTCCAGCACAAAATTAACACCGTCTACAGCATGATTACTTACTTAGCAGCTTTCAGAGGACTCGCCGAAGCAGGTAAGAGACTCTTACAAACACCACCAATAAGACAGTCAGGCTTTACCTACAGTATTTTTGTCCTAAATCCATTCAGAATTTATTTTGCATACTATGCAAGACTTTACCTTTCTCCCTGGTCCATTAGTTATTCAACAAACCCCCAGGTAGGGGAGTGTTTACTTGTTTTTGTTTCTAAGACAGTCTCATAACGTAGTATTGGCTAGCCTAGAACTTGTTATGTACAGCAGGCTGGCCTTAAGCTCAGAGACCCATCTTTGCTACCCGCTATGCGTTTGGATTAAAGGTGTATTCTGCCATTCCAGGCTTCAAAACCCTGTTTACAAAATATCCCACCCATCACCAATTAAAAACCATCTCTATGAAATTCTCAACTGTCTCCTTTAGAAAGGCACTCTCTCATATTTACTCTCCCAGGTATACTGAAGGTTTTTCCAAACTAATAAAAGAAAACAACGCCCCTTCAAAGGAAAGTCCTGTGCCATTCATTTGGACTGTGTTATATGAAATGGGCTGATTTGAGAAAAAGAAGTATTAACATTAAATCTTCCAATGCATGGCTCCATCTCACGAAGTTGTCAATGCATCATAGAACGATTTTCTACTTATTTATGGGTGGCTTTATATTTTTCCTCTGGTGTTGGGCATCAGATCTTTATATACATGTGTATGTATTCTAACAGGCTAGTAGATCCAAGAAGTAGATCTTTCAAATATATATATTTCCAACAGGCTACCATTTGATGGGCCAGTATCAATATATAGGAAAGATGGAAACATCTTCCTGAGAAACCCCAGACAGTCTATGTGCATCTGGCTCACCTCCCTACATGCAGAACTTTACACACAGGATAACACACATGCAAGCAGCATTTCTGTGGACATCCCTGCATGTCTGTTTGGAAATGTGGGCTTCAGTTCCTCCAGAACAAGGAATCTGGCTTTAGGGCAGTCCCTGCCTTCAATCAGGCCGGATCTCACCAGACTGTTCACCAAAGAGGGAGGCTGCCCAACCTCACACTAGCTTCGTCCAGCGGTTTCCCTGGCTTTATATCCATGCCAACACTCAGTGTTCTTGGGCGCTAGGCTTTTTTCTGGTTTGGTGGAGGCGGAACAACATCTCATTTTCATTTACATTTCCTGGTTCACCACCCAGACTTCGCAGGGCCAACGGTGTGTTCACCGACAATTCTACCTCCCTCCTGTGACTTCCGGTTCATATCCCCTGTTCATGGCATTTCCCAATTTATTACAGTTCTGTCCTCTTCTTTTTAAGTCAAGTTTTATAATTTTCTTGTAAAGATTATCCACATGTTGCAGGACAAATCTCTAGATGGTTTCCAGTTTTTGCCTCAATAACAAATGAGAATTTTATTTTCCTGATTACACATTTTAATTGGTTGCAGAAACACCAGCTGCTTGGTTGAAATGGTCTTATTGGTTCTGAGAGCTTATTAGTTGAGTCATTTGTGTCTTCTAAATAAACGAGACAATTTTCTACTCTCCTTTCTAATTTTTATAGCTTCCTTTGTTGTGTCTGGGTCTAACTGTAATGGCTTGGATCAGCAGCACAATACTGAGAATGGTTGGCAGTATCACGGCCACTGGTCTTATCTCTCGGCTGCCTGGAAACCTGCAGGAAAACTGCCCATTACACTTAACGCTTATTGTGGTGTTTAGGAAGGCCTTTCTGCTGTCCTACTAAGAAGGTTCAAGTCCCAGTTTGTGTCTTTAGAATGTTTTAAGAGTCCTGACTGGGGACTGGCTTTCATCTAAGGATGTTTTGGGATATTAACAGGGTCCTCCCTCTCTCCTTCCTCCCTCTCTCTTCCCTCCCTCACTCCCTCCTTTGCTTTTTTTTTTTCTTACCTACTCCTAGGATATTAGATGGAAGCATAAGAAAGACTCAGTGTTTCCAGAGTTTAGACCTAGACAATGGCAGTCTCATGCAGGGAGTCTAAACAATAACATCACAATGTTTTCTATTGGGTTAACACGGCCTCACGATCTGGCATCCTGCCTGCTTCGTTATCTTTGCATTGATATGCTGGCTGGATTCAATCTGATTTTGTCTAGGGGTTTTCAGATCAATGATCATAAATAAGATTGGCCTAATAGGGCCATGCTTCTGTTTTTGTTCTTTAATTTTTAGCTTTTACACTACAAATTGACAAGCTATATCCGTGTGGAATATGGAACAATGCTATGATTTATAAATAAAAGGTAAAAAATTAAATGAAGCTAATCAACATATCCAACACCTCAACTACTGCTCTATTTCTATGTCTGTCTGTCTGACTGATTGACTCTGTCTTTGTCTTTCTCTTTCTCTCTCTGTCTGTTTCTCTCTGTCTCTCTCTGTGTCTCTGTGTATGCACGCATGTGTGTGTGTGTGTGTGTGTGTGTGTGTGTGTGTGTGTGTGCTGTCTTCTTTAAGCCTTCTCTATTTTTCTCCTGTCTTTCCTTTGAGACATAGTCTTACTATGTAGACCAGGTTGGTCTTGAACTCACCTCCTGAGTGCTGGGATTAAAGGTGTGTGCCACCACACCCAGAACTACCTTCTACTTTCTTTGCTTTCTGTTTCTTTTCTTCCTTCTTTTTTTCTTCTTTTCTTTCCTTCCTATCAGATTGGGACTTCACCAACTTGGCTAGGCAGGCTGGCTAGCAGGTGTCAGGGGCTCCCTGTTCCAGCAACCGCACTGCAGACAAGCACCAGTGTGATAGAGCCTGGCTTTCGAGTGGGCTCTGGGGATCTGAACTCAGGTCCTCATGCTTGTGTGCCAGGCTCTTTGCTGAATGAGCAGTATCTCCAGTCCTGCTGCTGATTCCTTATCATGAGACTGTGAAATATGCAATCTGTTACATGGGACTCTACCCATCACTTTGTGTGACAGATCCCCAAAGCAAAGCTCTAGTCCTCTCCCCAAGTAGGGATCTGTACCATGTGACCATCCCCTGCCTCCCCCAACCTCTCCTCTGGCCTCTGTGGACCACCCATCCTCCCTTTAGCACTTATGCTTTCACTTGTCCCATTTATATCGGGAGGTCCATCTTTATTTTCCTTTTTTCTGGAGAAGCTTGATTACTGTAGGGATTAGGCCTGTAAACTAGGCCTGGACTATAGCGTCAGAGAGATGGTATAAGGGGGTTTCAATTTGTTAAAAATAGTTTCTGGTTTATTTGGGTTCATTTGTTCTCTCTCTCTCTCTCTCTCTCTCTCTCTCTCTCTCTCTCTCTTCTTCCTCCTCCTCCTCCTCTACCTCCTTCTTAGTATCAGTATTTTTTTTTTTTGAGACAGTGAATGTTTCTCTCTGCAGCCCTGGTTGATCTGGACTCACTCTGTAGATCAGGCTGGCCTCAAACTCACAGAAATATGCCTGCCTCTGCCTCCCAAGTACTGATATCAAAGGTGTACACCACCACCACTACTACCCAACACTTTCCAATATCAGTGCTTTTAAAAGTACTCTAATTAGGCTGTCATGTGTATTTTAGTGTGGGTATGTGCATGCAAGTGCAGTGCCAGCAGAGGCCAGAAGGGGGTGCTGGATCTCTTGGAGCTCAAGGTACAAGCAGTTATGGCTGTAAGTCAGGTGTGCTTGGAGCTCAGCTTGGGTCCTGTGGAAGATCAGCAGGGACTCCTGGCTGCTGAGCCCATCTCCTCAGGCCCACACATTAGCATCTGCTAATCTACCAAACACCTGGTCCCATTGCTTTTGCTTTCTGATTTCCTGGCTCACAGTTGTTCCTACTTCCTTATCACCATAATCCAGACACATCTATATTTATATCCCCTTCCTCATCACTTCCTTTTGTGGCCAGTCCTGCTAGATTTATTTTATTAATCACTTTTAAAAAGAAGAATTGATTTTGCTGACAATACTACTGTTAGGTTTTTTTCCTGGTAATTTCCTTATTTTATTTTATTGATTGATTGGGTTGATTGGTTGATTGATCGACTGAGATGGGATCTCAATCAGGTAGCTCATGTTGGCCTGGAGCTCACTGACTAGCTCAGGCTGTCCTTGAACTCATGGCATTCTTCCTGCTCAGTTCCCAGAAACTTGAACCACCATGCCCTGTTCCTGCGCTTCTTTAGGAACAATCTTTTTCGGACTGGGTATACATCACCTGCCATCCCAGCACATGGGGGGCTGAGGCAAGAGAATGTAGAATTTGGGGGCCACACCTGGAGATGCTCCAAAGCAAGCAAGCAAATATACACACAGGTATCTGTCTGTCTTGGTCTCTCTTTGTGTTTATTCTGTCATCATATTCAAGTCACTAAGCCCTTGTTTATCTTTAAAGTGGGTGATATTTCAGAGACTCACAGAGCTTTATTAAATTTTTTCACAGAAACTCCTGCAGTGACTGTACTACACACACACACACACACACATATGTATATATGTATGTATGTATATATAAATATATATACATGTATACTGTAATACATATGTATGTATATATGTATATATAATTTCTAGTAGTCATGTTATTTGGCACATCAAATTTTATTGTGAATTGATTGAACATTTCATTAATATAAAAGAATTCTCTTCTTCGTTTACGTTTGAGACGTGAAGCCGTCCTCGAGAGCGTCCTATAATGAGCTGATTTCATTTTTCAGTGTTACCACCCCCCTTCATTGTCTCTGTTCGGTGTTTTAATTGGATGATCATGTTTTTCATCTCCATGCAATCTTTCCTCATCTGAGAAAGCTCTGTTTTCATTATTGCCTATTTTGTGCCATAAATACAATATTCTCTCAACTCCTGTGAAGAATACCAATTAGGAGCTTTTAAAGTATGTTTCTGTTCTTTGTGGCAAACTGAGGGGCAATTAGCTCTGATCCCTCAGACAGGTCCCCTTCTCATCTGCTGAATATTCACACATATTTGGTTAATTTCCTTGTTGGCACATCATTGCAGAGGGAGAATGGAAATGGGAGAATATAACCCCTCCCCTAGATTTTAAGGGGGAGCACAGGAGCTGAGCCAATGATGCCCCAGCACACAGAAGTATTTCTAGTGGGGGACTGTTGGGGATGTTGGTATTCCCTTATCTACTGAGCCTGAAGACTCTTGATCATCTTTCCCTGGAGGGTCAACAGAAGCCAAAGAAAGGTAAGATGTGGTACAAGGATAGAATTGGGGCTCTGAGTGCCATCTTTCCAGCCCTCTTTTGAAATCTACGACACTCAATTCACAAGCTGTGAGTCACCAGGGGATGCCCTATGCCACGTTACTGTGAAGCAAATAAACACTCTTCAGATACAGTACCATGCTCCTGAGCTTCCAGCCTGGAGAAATGAGAACTAGATAAGCTTATATCTTTAATCTGTTAAAAAAAATCCCTTTAAGTTGTATATGAAAGGTACCCTTGCCTGATTTTCAGAATGGGTGGAAGTCTAATCAAACTTCAGGGATATTTTAGCTTTTAGGGTAATGACCAGGTCAGAAGTTACATACGCAGAACAAACCAGGTCAGAAATACAACCCCTCAGGTTTGGGGTTATCAGTCAAGTGCATGAAACACATTGGTACTATCTTGAAAGACACACAGTGTGGAGAAGGTGACAGATTTCCATGTCTGTTTAGGGCTGCACCAGTTGACATTGGAGGCACAGGTAAGGAACATATGAGCAGTGTGGAAGGTGACACAATTGCACCAAGGCAAGGGGCAGAGGTTCTTAAGGGCAACTCTCATGCTCTGGGCTCCTTGCATACCCATGATGAGGTTGACCAGATGACTGGTATGGTGCTTCTGCTGACTGTGATTGCAGGGCAGCTCTGAGTCCCACTTGGGAAGCTATGACTGCCAGTTTCTTTGAGCTCTAAAACAGTTTTGTTATATATTGATGTCCTGAGTTCTTTCTAACAGTTTAAAGAGTCCTGGAGGTGGGAGGAAGAACTAGCTAGGACAGGAAAGGGACAAACAATGTCATCCTAATCTCCTTGCCTTCCCGTTTCCAGAAGCTTGCTCTAGAGCAGTGTTTCTCAACCAGTACCAGTGCTTTGACACTTTAATACAGCTCCTTATGTTGTGCTGACCCCAACCATAAAATCATTTCTGTGGCTACATTATAACTGTACTTTTGCTATAAATTGTAATGTAAATTATCTGATATGCAGCATATCTGATATGTGATCCCCAGGTAGAGAACCACTGCTCTATAGGGTTCAGTAATTTCAGGGCTGTGTGTGTGTGTGTGTGTGTGTGTGTGTGTGTGTGTGTGTGATGTATTGAGAATCAAAAGCCACCAGCATGCCTCAGTGTCCACTAGGTTATTTTATATGTGCTTCAGTTATTTCATGAGGAGTGAGATAAGCGTGAGAAACACTCCCACCTTTACAACACAGTGAATGAGTGTGTGTGTCAGAGAGGAGGGAGCGAGTGTGTGTGTGTGAGAGAGAGAGAGAGAGACAGAGACAGAGACAGAGAGAGTGGGGAGCAAGGGGAAGTGAGAGAGAGAGAGAGAGAGAGAGAGAGAGAGAGAGAGAGAGAGAGAGAGAGAACAGGGGGGATGGGTCAATGTACCAACTGTCCATAAACATGACAGTCATTGACAGTCATTTAATGGCTCCTCTTTCTACTTCCCAGAGTAATGGCCTTTGGCTATTCTGAATGTTCCTCATGTCGGTATTTCTCCAGCTGCTGAGAATGAAATCGTATTAGGATAAGCTAGTAAAGTTCCTTGGCTTAGGATGAAACTGACTAAATCTGGGTGATGCTTTCCATATAATCCATTTTATTACTGCAGTTCTTTAGTACATTCTCCAAGTTCAACTGTTTATTACCCACACACGAATGCCCCACACATTATCAGCGACAGCCACTTAAGCACACACAAAGAAATCCAAGACAGATGTCTCTCAGGCTCTTAATAACTCCCTCTATCATCTGAGCTTTGCCATTTCTTTCCCTAATGAGCTCACTTCCTTCAGCCTATTGACACACAGAGGCCACTGTCACAGTGATGCTACTGCATGCTCAAAGCATATGTAAGTACGTGTGCACAAAACATGCTGATGTGTGGTACAGATGCAAGTGAAACAGATGTACCAGGCCAGATACAGATTCACAGACATGTGTATGTGTACATAAGAAAGTGTGTGCACACACACACATACGTTATGCACTCACACATATACACTATCCACCCCAAACATGTATGCACATGTACTATGCACATATCTACACACAAATATACACTACACACTCCAAACATGTGTACATGTAATATACACACATGTGCTCACACATATACCATACACAAAATATGTACTCAGGCACATAACATCTCTACAAACAGTACACAGACACTACACATAACATGTATACATGTGTACTTACAGATATACCATACAATATATACACATATGTATTCACACACTGTATACAACACATACATATGTGTTCTTATAATGGACTACATATGCAACATCTGTATACATGTCATGTATGCACATGTATGCATACATACCATAAACACACATATATTCTGTCAGCTCTTAATTGTTCAGATTTAAGGTCACAGTCCATAAAAAATCTGATCCATTGACTGTTTCAACTGAATTCATCACTATTTTTATTAAGCGTGTGTATATGTATTTGTAAATACACTTTTATGTGTGTGTATGCACGTATGTGTGTGGCATAGTGTATGTGTAAGTACATGTTTTCTGTGTCTGTGCATGTGGGTATGTGCTTGTGTACTGAGTGTGTGGAGTGGGGTCAGTGGCAGAAGTCTTCCACTGTAACTTTTCCACTTATTGTTTAGAAGCAGGTCTTTCACTGAACCTGGAACTTACTGATTGGCTAAGCTGGCTGGCCAGAATACTGCTGTGCCCCACAATGGTGGGCTTTCACATGGTGTGGATCCAAACTCCTTATGCTTACACAGCAGGCACTTTACTGACTGAGACACCTCCCCATCATTTGATCAGTCCACTCATACATCTGTGAGGACAGACAGTTCCTAAGCAGGTGCTAACATCACACACCCCTCCCTTTTGGTCTTCACTTCCTCCCAGGTGACAATACCCATCAGGACTCAGGGGAAAGTGGGAGAATTTGGGCCATCCACACAGGGACAGATGGGGAAGTAATCACCCTTTGTACATGGTTTCCTACACATCGTAGGAAATCAATTGCCATTACCTTAAGGAGGTCTCCTTCAGCGAGTTCAAATGCCTTGGCTTTAAGCTGAATCCCCTTCCCTGGCTGGGTCTGGATGGAGTAGATACATTCGTGGTTGTTATTGTAGTTCACAGGAAAGTTGGGGGACAGCAAAGTGCCCTGAGTGCCCGTGACCGAGTTCCCACACTCCGCTGGAACGACAATTAGAATATCCACAGATTAACCCACTCACACGGAAAGCCACTCGCAGCTCTGCATAACCTCACAGGGACGCCGAGGCTGCCTGCCTGCCCACACTCTCCAGGACAGCCTGCCAAACTTTTACCAGCACTAGCCTGCCTACAGTTCTGCATGTTTTCTCCATCTTTCATTCTTTGCTTGTCCCTTCTCTGTAGAAATAAAAAACACATCACTGGATGCCTTCTTCTTTCACTGTGTTAGTTTATAAAGCACTGGTCCCTTACATCTGTTGGTATCATAGCAACAAAAGGATGCTAGGGAAGGAGACAGACAAACCTAGAAAGAGGAGAACTTTTAGAATTCAAAGACAGGAACTAGGAAGTAATGAGATTGAATAATAATCACTAACCCTTACAGGCCAAGAGTCATAAATGCCAGACCATTGAGGCAAGCACAAACCTTCTTCCCTAGTTTAGACATAAGAACCTGTACTTAGCTGCTTGCACCTAGTGTCAATCCAGCAAGAGGAAGGGTTGGTGATGCCACCTCCTTGGGCCTGTGTTAGGGGGCCTAAGGCTCGGAGAAAGTTTCTGCCCAGGCCTATCAAACCTCTGCATCTTTCGCCAATCAAGAGAACGATCTTGCCTCTGGAAACCATGTTTCCTCTCCTGCAGAAACAGTCTTTCCCACTACTCACAGGCCTGTGTTTATAGTGGGCATCGCATTCTCCTTGCTTTGTTAGTATTTCCATCTCCTCCCCTGTCTTATGATTCGTTGGGGGACTGTCACAGTTTCACCTCTTCTACATGTGGACAGTGCCTGGCTGACTCAGGCTTGGTGGCAGGGCATAGCTGGGGGCCCACCCTTCAGTGGGCTCTCTAGAATTACTGACTGGGAGGCTCCCTCTGTAACTCCCTGTGTCGAGGCACCTGCCACATTGTTCCCTGCTTGCCTGTCATTTGCATTCATCTCCTATCCAAACTCTGTGCAATGTGGGGACCAGGACCATGCTTGAAGAAGCCGCACATTTCCAAGGCCCACATCTGTAAAATAAATATTTGTTGAATAAACGGATGAATGGAGGAATGTGGCCATACTCTGATCCCAGAAGAGGCATGGGGCTAAAAATAGTCAGATTCCAGAAGGGTGGAAACAGGAGTCCAGATGGCAGGCTCATTACTTGTCTGGACAGATGGAAGGTTTGGAGCATGTCTCTCCGGTGGTTGGTGGCACGTCCACTTTCGCCTGCTGCTTCTCTGCGCCCTTACTCTTGGCTGGAAGGACCTTCAAGTCCACTAAAAGGCCACTTGCCAGCTCTAGTTACCCTAAGCTGGGAGTGTGCTAGATGACACCCACAGGGCACATAGAGACCTTCAGAACTGAGTCTCCACAGGCTTTGTCATATGCTTGTCCTCAAAGCTACTCTTAATTCTTTGAAGGCGGACATAATCCCCCACTAAGCACCACTGAAGTTTCTAGTTATCAACGGTCCCCGTTCCCTGGCCCCTATTCTATTCTCCGATTTAGTTTCCCAAGACTTCGCATAGGACCCTGTTTGTTTATCTCAAAGGAGACGTGGTCCCTCCAGTGCTTGAAAAATCCAGTGAGCACAATGAGCAAATATTGGATAAACGTGCCAACGCGGGATATAAAACTGAAGGGACAAAGTGGGTGGACATGTTGGGATAGCAGCTGCTGACAGTCTCTGAAAGCATGTTCCTAGACTGCATAATTCCTGGGTGCCCTCAGTTGAGGCTTGTGGGGGAGGGATGGCTGCTGAAAGCTGTGCACAGTTTAACACAATGACTCAGGCTATCTGAAGCAGTGCCCAGTGCCTCTGGACTTCACACTCTCCCCCCTCCATCTAGGCAGGGGGACGAGGCGCCATGAGGTGGGCAGACTTTGGAGGCAGAGAAGTTATAGCAGCTCTCTGGGTGCTATCTGGACTGTAAGAGTATCCTCCTGAGACTAGAGAATGAATGTGTAAGGTTTGATGTCTGAAGCAGGCGAGCATAGAGGGAGTGGTCCACGTGGTAGGCCTTCACTCAGCGTAGTTCTTCCTCTTGATTCCAGCATATCTGCCTCCGCTGGGCATCCCATCTGCTCTGGGACTGTCAGGGTTCTTATGGGGAAGTCCTAGTTATTCAGGCTCATGATGCTCTGACTGCGCTTCAAGCCCCTTGCTCCTTTCCCAGCTGATGACAACCAGCTTCCTCAAACATGGCCTCTGGCAGAACTTTAGACTGCTGTCCCAGCCCCTGTTTCCTGCATTCCAGCTTTCTGTCCATCTCTGGCCTAGTAAGGCCCTCCCATCTCACCCATACACCCAGCACACATGTAAGATGGGACGCAGGGCTGCTCATCTCATAGGTGGCCAGTCCCTGCCCAACGACAAAGTCCTGACTCCCTGCCAGAGCCTCGGTTCTAGGTACAAGAGAAGGAACAAAAGGAGGAAGGGATGTGACACTTGCTTCTGGGAGAGTTTCCAAAGAGGCAGGGGAGATGAACAGATGCCACCACGGGAAGCCAAACATGGGCATCAGTAGAAACAAACCAGTGTAACAGAGAAGCAAACAGGCACATGCCCAAGAATGCGCTCTGCTGATTCAGACATCTGTGACTTCCGCTGCCCCTATCAGACAAGGTCTCAGTAAGGGCAGGGGCTGTATTTTATCCATCAGTCTGAGGCTCCTGAGGCAGAGGGTTAGGTCTTTTCCAACGCATTGGGGATTCCAAGGACAGGAGCACATCTCTTGTTGCAGACTGGGGTCCCCTCTCAGGGTCAAGCCTGTCTCTCCCACATCAAATGCAGGAGGCCCTGAGGTCAGGGGCTAGATCACCCTGTCACACCATGCTTTAGGGCTTGGGGCTGTCTGTACACTCTGTGGCTGGGAACATTCCTGGTGGCATAAAGTAGGCTAAATCATTTCTGTGACACCTCACAGTTAAGGTGGCAAGTAGAAGCATCCTCATGGGTGGGCAGGCCTGCCATAACTCTGGCAGGAGTCTCTGCTGCAGGGCTGGTTGTAATTAGAGGTGATTATAACCGCCGCGTGTTATTAATACCATGTGAAACAGAAGACAAATGCAATAATGAAAATATTGTGTGGTGTCATGAACAAACAGTAATTGGAATAATGAGTTAAAAGATGAGTCGGTGTAATGAGACTGGAGAGGCAGGAGCTCTAGCTGGCTGAGCATCTGGGGGCCCGGAAAGTCCCCCCGGGAGGCAAACTCTAAGGCCCTCACGGAGGGGGGGTTCCAGATGCTAGGGCAGCTGCTGGTGGTCAGGTCTGAACCAGACCTTCCCCAGGGTGAGTTCTGCAGCAGCTTTGTCATCTGAATGCTTTCCCTTCTGAATTTGCAAAAGGTTATCGACAAGCTAATGACATGTCGTTAGTCCATAAATAAAATGATAAAGATCTTATTGGCAAAATGACAATTACGTGGCTCCCTGTGGCTTATGGGAATGACATCATGCAGAACATCAGACGTGGTTAGCTTCACTTTATCAATGAGGAAGCCGGGTAGGAGGGTCTGTTGGTGCTAACGGTTTGGTAGTTGGCAGAGCAGAGGCCTGACCTTGACTTGTGCGCCTGCTCAGTAGGGCCTGGCCCAGCCTAACAGCCTGAGCCCTTGTCCTCTGCAGAGCCCTGGGCCCCATGGCGTTGTCCAAGGCATGGCTGACCTCACGGTGTGCTTGCTTTTTACCTTTCCCCCTTTCCTGTGTTCGCGTTTGTGCACTTGCGTGTGTCTATGTGTGGGAGTCAGAGGCCAGTGTCAGCTCTACTGTTCGCCTCAGTTTGTTTTTGACACAGGGCCCAATAAACCTTGAGCTTGACAAAGTACTAAGCTAAGTGGCCAGGGATCCACTTGATTCTGCCTTCTTGGGGCTGGGGTAACACGTGTGTGCCACCATGCTTGGCTTTCTTATGTGGGTGCTAGGGATTGAACTCCAGTCTTCACGTTTGCAAGACAACATTTGACTGGCTCCACCCTCCTTCTTTCTTCTTCTTGCCTCTCCTCCCCCCTCTCGTCTTCTCCCTCCCTCTCTTCTTCCTTCTCCATCCTCTGTCTCTGTCTCTGCCTCTGCCTCTGCCTCTGCCTCTGCCTCTGCCTCTGCCTCTGCCTCTGCCTCCATCTCTGTCTCTCTCTTCCTCTCCACTTCATGATTGAACTGGGGAACCTCTCTACTGCTGAGCTACAACCCTAGCACGCCATGGGCTTCAGCCATGCTGGGCTCTGTTTCAATGGATGCATACTACTCTGATCTGTTCCTTGTGTGTTCTAAGAGCTCCATGGCTACCTGAGAGCATGGTGAGCACTTCACTAACTCATCCTGTGTTCTATTGGGTCCAGCACTGAGGGCACTGAGCAAACAGAACCTCCATCCACAGTAGCAATGACCTCCTAGGGTGTCACCCTACTTTCCACTCCTTTGGGCCAAGAGCACTGATCATCCCTCTTTTGGACTCTAGCAACGATGTAGGCCAGTCTGGTGCCAACGGCTCACCCACTCCCTCTATCCCCAGCTCCTCTGCCACCTGTACCCAACTGACTAACTGCAAGGCTGACTTCTTGGATGTTCCTCAAACACCAAGAAGCCTCATGGCTGAGGTCTGCCCCACTTCACCTCCTCATGTCCAGCTCCTCTCCATCTCTGCTAAAGTGCCCTTCACTAGAGGAATCCCTCCAGCCCAACATCACAAAGCAGTAGCCTCCCAAAGGCATTTTCTCTGCTGACTTTTCCATCGAGCGCCTCGGCACTGCTTTGCACAGTGTACACGTTTGTGTTCCTGGTGGCTTCTCTACTGAGCGTGGTGTTACGGGGTGGGAGTCTCTCTCTGTGGTGTTCACTTTTTGTATCTCCAGGAGCTAGAAGCTAGACTTGGGTATACTAGGCACATCATAACTGATCCCAGCTCCTGCCCCTCCTCCTCCCTAGGTGGAAGGTCTTCCTAGAGCAGATACCCCTACCCAGCTCAACTTGGACCTCTTTTGAGTAAAGGATATATCTATATCCTCCACTAGGCCCCTACCTTATTGCTTTGCAAGAGGCATCTGAAAGCCAAGGTCTGTACTAATGGCTGGAGGTGAGTGTACTGAGGTCAGCTGCACCCCAGAGCCTACTGGAACTGCTTGGCAAAGGCCAGGTCAGGCGGTAGAGCAAATTCCTCTGCATCTTACAGAGGCAGTTAGGCTATGAGTCCAAGATCTCTCTGCAGTTAAGTGTAACTGTATCGATCCTCAACCCAGGCCTATGAGCCTCCCGGTTGGGTGCATCCCTCTGCCTCGCTCTAAGTTTGGCCCGCCCAATAAGGGAAGCAGAAGGAAAGCACGTGACCACCTACCAACACACCTTGGCAGAGGCGAGCTCCACAGGCGCCGTCTGCCCCCCAGGCACGTGATGCGGGCCGTGCCCTCCAGACGGTACCCGGGGAAGCAGGAAAAGGTCAGGGTGTCACCCACACCAAACTGCAAGCCCTTTCGGATGCTGTAGGCTGGAACCTCAGGCTCTTCACAGGGCTCCAGGTCATATTCTGCAGAGGAAGACAGTGGGAGTGTTAGGCACAGAGACAGTTGAGGTCAGTCCCAGCACCGAGGAAAAGGACCAGAGATAAAACCTGAGACTATAGCATGCTAGCCCCCAACAAGTGTGGCGTTAAAGAAGAGCCATTCTGAGGGCTCAGGCCGAGAGGTCTCATTATGGGTGGGTGAGAGGGGCTCAGAATCTGGGAGGAGTAGTTCACGGAGGACTTTTGAGAGTGCTCCCTCTGCCCTGACCTTGTGGTTCCACTTGAACCTGAAACCTGGGGCTGGCGGGTACTCTAGAATCTTTCTAGGAACTAACCAGCGTCGCACAATCAGCCATTTTCAGGGAGTCAGGGTCTGTGACTTTGCTTCAAGCAACCTGCACTAGGGTCCTGACTCCAGACGCCTCTCTCAAAGTTTCCTCTGGGCAAGGCTGTGACCTTGATAAGCACACTGGGAGGGTGGGTGGCAATGATGGGCCAAGGACATGCATGATGTCTTTAGTGACAATGTGGACGTGACTATCTCTCAATGCTCAGTGCTCTCTATAGAAGGGAGGAGGGCTCTATTGGCCAGGCCTGCCCAGGCTGGTGGCCTGCGGACTTCTGTAAAGAGGGCAACAGGAGGCTAAGCTGAGCTAAGGAGGAGTCCATCGGTACTTCTGTCCTGCTGATGCAGGAGACTTTTGGTACCTCCGGATGAGAGTGGAGGGGACAGCTGGTAATGGGAGTGAAGGCCTCGAATGCCAAGAAAGAGCTTTCTTTTCAGGATTCCTAAGTACAGAGCTAAAAATATATCACTCTGAGGTTAACACTGATGCAGATGCTGAATGAAACTGATACACAGATACGCTAACTCTCATCTCTTTCTTTCCGTAATTGTTGGGGTTGCAAAACAGGAGTGAGTCACAGGGAACTCATGAAGCAGGGAGATCGGGAAGGGATTCTTATGAATCTCTCTAGTTCAGCCATCTGGGTGGGCCACGTTCAAAGTGTACCCTGAGTCAGAGAATGAACCTCCTGACCCATGCCAAGACTGTTCCTGGGAAGTGCATCCTTATGTCTAAGCTAAGTAGCTCCACCTGCAGCATTGAGGTCATTGAAGAGCTACATCAGAGAGAGGGAGGGAGGGAGGGGGTGATGGAGGGAGGGATGCAGGGAGGGAGGAAGAGAGGAAAGAAGGGATAGAGGGAGAGAGAGGCA
>NW_021621113.1:1522240-1544015 GCF_004785775.1 Grammomys surdaster | reverse complement strand
AGGGAGGGAGGGAGGGAGGGAGGGAGAGAGAGAGAGAGAGAGAGAGAGAGAGAGAGAGAGAGAGAGAGAGAGAGACAGAGAGAGAGAAAATGAATATGGCTCCCTGGACTCTTCTCCCCAGGGATGGTCACACTCATTACCTGAGAAGGTGATGTTGAATCCCTCGTAGGACATGGAGAAGTCAGAGATGAAGCGTACTTGAGCCGTGAAGTTGCCATAGAGTCCGGCACTGATGGGTGCTGGCAGCCGAGAGCCGGTCAGTTGCCTCAGCGGCTGGGAGAAGCTGCCATTCTCAGTGATGAGGAGGTAGTCATGGCCACTCTCCAGGTGGAAGGTATGGAAGGTAAAGAACACGCCTGCAGAGAGAGAGAGTAGAGGTGCAGGCTGGGGTGGGCAGATGGCTGGAGACGAGCTCCTTGTTCTGGCAGTCAGCACCGGCGAAGGACGCCTGCAGATAATCTACTATATTGCTTCACAGCCGTTCACTGTGTCTCTGTGGAGTCTGCACCATGGGCAAGATTCAGGGTGAGGAGGAGGAGAAAGGCCAACGTGTTAAACAAAGACCTACAGTCAGAGGGATGGATGCTAGCCTGGAGACCAGCCGGCCATTGGGTGCTGAGACAGCAGTCTACAGCAGGGAGCAGAGTGGGGTGAGGGCTCAGTTGGTAAAATGCTTGCCGTGAGAACCTGAGTTTCATCTTCAGAACCCATGTGTGCAAGCAGACTGTGGTTGGCTGTGCTTGTTGATCCCAGAGCTGGGGAGGCAGAGACAGTGGTGCCCAAGGCTCGCTGGCTGACCTGCCAGCTCAGCCCAGTCTGTGAACCCCAGCTCAGTGACAGATCTTGTCTCAAAAAAGCAAGGTGGATGGCTCTAGGTGCAACATTCAACTGTCCTCTGGCTTCCACACACGTGTGTACCCGTGTTCATTTATGCACCCACGTAAGCATACACATATAACTAAGTGATTGATTAAAAGATGGAGGGGAAAGAGAGGCTTGTGAGACAAATCTCAGAAGGTCGCACAGTCATTCAGTAGTTTAAGACAAGGAAGACTGTCCCTGTCAAGGGAGCAGCCTATCTTTGGGGATAGAGCAGCTGTGGTGTTCAGGGCTTCATAAGCAGCAGGGTAGCTGGGCGTCTTCAGGAGAAGCGTCTCAACCTGAAACTGGGGACAGATCTGGCTCTTTGCTGGAATCAACAAGATGGCTGGCCCCTCCCACCCGAGGTCAGACTTTGGTTATAGCAAAGTGATGGTCAGAAGAGGATGGAGTTGGAGGAGGGAAGTCAGAGAAGTCAGTTTTAAGGGTGGCCGCTTGCACTGGATGAGGGGTGAGGCTTGGCATCAGGAGCAAGAGCGAGCACAGATGGATAAGGAATCCTAGGCAGTTGGGTGAGCAGCAATGGCAGATACAATGCAAAGGGGTGAGGGGATGGCTGGGAAATAAGGGGTGAGGGGATGGCTGGGAAATAAGGGGTGAGGGGGATGGCTGGGAAATAAGGGGTGAGGGGGATGGCTGGGAAATAAGGGGTGAGGGGATGGCTGGGAAATAAGGGGTGAGGGGGATGGTTGGGAAATAACAGCTAGGGCAGAGAGCACACCAGAGGGTCTAGTGCTGAAGCTGGCCTGGGTAGCATCTGAGCTTCCAGTGAGCAGCTGAAAGAAGATTCAGGAGTTCAGGACTTGGGTGGGACTTCATAGGTGGATCTGAGTCACTAACAGAAGGTGGCATTGAATGCCATGAGCTTGGACTACCGGGTCCAGGAGAGTTTGCAGTGTTGCAGTGTCAGAGACGGGGAAGGATATATATATATATATATATATATATATATATATATATATACATATATATGCAAACACACACACACACACACTCACACACATACACATATCCTGAAGAAATAACATGAGACAGAGGAGGTGGGGCAGAGGCAGCAAAGAGACCGGAGAGTGGAAAGATAGGGGATGTCTTTCCCTTGGACAGCAGCAAGAATGTATCTGTGTGTCCCTTTCCATGAGGATGCATGCCCTTGGCACCTACCAAGTGTCAGGGGCGGGGAGGGAGACTACGAGTGTAAAGCAAAGCAACAGCAGTACTATTCCTTCACTGCATTTTATGTCCCTGTTGTCACTATTCTTGCTTGCCCCCGAGGCCAGCCCTTAGCAGCTAGAAGTGAAGCTGGAGAAACGGATCTGCCAGTTACCCTAAAATGTGGGTGTCATCTGTTCTATGTCTATTAGGTACCCTGGAAAAAACGAGGCACAAAGAGATGAAGTCATTTGTCCAAGGTTCCCCTCATAGATAGCAGAGCTGAACCCAGGACACCTGACTACAGATTCTGTTCTCCCACTGGCACCAGCCAGTACATCCATGGGCCTTGCAGTGTGACAAGGACAGGGTCTATTTGGTACTGTGTGTGTGTGTGCTATGGACCCACAATATGGATGTCACCTGGGAGCTTGTGAGAAATAACTCTCTTCAGACCTACCAGGCCACAATCTACATGCTGAATATATACAGCTACTGTGGTGTAGCTCTGTGACACCAATGGCACTTTTTTGGTAAATGGTGGTTGGAGCCAAGCCCCAAAGGCTGAAGAATTTGAAAATCTTTGCATGTCCTTGCACCCCCATGGGCAGGAAGGAGCTAGAGATCCCCAAATGTCTGGGTTTCTATGAGAGTTGGGGAGGTGAAATGAGCAGAGGTGGTGGGGTGTAATAAACACTCTACGTCTAGGTAACCAGGATTCGTCCAAGTACTAATGTCTGCAAGGATACAGGTCCTGTGTCCCTACCAAGCACTGGGCTGATGCTTAGTGCCTTGTGCTGAGAAAGATTTGGCTTAGTGAAGGAGAGAGTTGCAGCAACTGTGGGCAATCTCTGTAGGCCATGGGGAGTGTAAGCAGCTATGTCTGGGGCCTCCACGAGGAGCGTCGGAGGGATTCGCTGGTGAGGGTCCGTGTAGCCCTGGACAGACAGGTGTGAGCATTCGTGGTGGTGGCGGTGGTGAACATGTGGATCAGATACAGTAACATGCAGAAACGAGTTGTTGAGACACCAGCTTGGCCCTGCTCTTCCAGCGTGCAAACACAGCCTCTTCCGGGGAGTAAACATTTGGCTGGGAGTCTAAGGATGAGCAAACCCAGCTGAAACCCTCGGGTTTCCCAGCTGTGCTGATTGCTTGGGGCTTTTTTAGGCCACTGTGAGAAGATGAAGACATTGTCATAGAAACAGAGAGGGACTGGTTGGAGTTTGAATCCTATTTGGTGTGACAGATGCACACAGTGGAGTGAGCTACTGCATGGGGCAGAAATTGCAGGGATCACATGTCTGCCTGCTCATGGAAGGACAGTAGCCTGGGTCCCTCGGTAAGTGCCTTCCCTCAGATGCAGTAGGGCAATGGCAGACTCCCCTTCCCAGGTGGCAAATAGTCCTTGGGATGAGGTACAACTTGGTAGAGCCACACTGTCAGGCTCCTGGTGCCATCCCGGCACATAGAAGGGACCCAGCAGGGATTCAACAGGTGGTCTGGGCTCCAGATCCCCAGGTGACCTGGAAGGTTAGGAGAGGTCATTCCTGGTACGGTAGGAGAAAGGTTACTAGAGACTAAAATGCCAAGATTAATGTGTCAAAGGAGCCTATCTTCAGAGAGAGCCTGGAAGCCCTTCATCACCTTGAGGCTTCATCCATGGAACAGAACATTTAGAGTGGGGAGAGGGACATGGTTGGGAGAAGCAGAGACCGTGAAGAGTTATAAAGGGCTGTGTACAATGTAGCCTGATGCTTCTGGGATGTTTTCCTTAGTCCCCACTTCCATTCTTGGAAGTGTTTTGTTCCTTCTTAGTAATTTGTTTCTGGTTCCAATCAAGTGTTCCTGGTCCAATCGTTTGTCCTGGGCGCACGAGCCTACGAACTGTGCCTTGTGAACCCAGATCAGTGGTCCTAAGCCTATTTTCTCTGACACTCTGGGCTTTCTCACTGCTTCTGAATGCCATGCCTAGCAGACACAGCTTTCTCTCCATCTCCTCTCCTCCTGCAACTGCCTGGATTTCCATCTTGCCTGTCCTGTTAGTTTTTTTTCTTTTTCTTGAAATTTGATAAAATTGTCTTCAAGCTTCCGAGTCTGTTTTTTAAAAATCTTTTATTAATGATTTTTAAGAACCCCAAAGAGGGAACCCCATTTTCCTAATAACTAACATTGGGGTCTCCATAATGTCACATTCTCTGGACCCCTGCATTGCTAAGTCCTTTCACCATCCCACCCCATGTAACCTAAAGGCATACTGTGCCCCTTCCTTTGGCCACTACGTGATTGAAACAGAGTACCCTGGGGAACTTTGATTTCATACTGAGAATCTCATGTGGTCAAAAGGAAAGGGTTACAGCCTAGGTGGTAGCCAGAGCTGGGAGCTTGTCTCCAGGAACAAGGTCTCACACAGTTCTGAGAACTTGACCTCTTGTAGGAGACTGAACCTGAGATAATGGTGCTGGGTGGGACCAAAGCTTGCCCAGGATTGCTTCGCTATGCAACCTATTTAAATGCAAATCTCATGCTAGGACCCACCCCTGTGTGTGTGTGTGTGTGTGTGTGTGTGTGTGTGTGATTGAACCTCTTTGTTTCTCTTCTCAATGTGTCCACATTGAATAAGTCCCTCTTTTGTGCTTTTCACCAATACTTTAGTCCCTTAATTGGCCAACTGAGGACTGGTGGCCAAAGCTGCCCATGCCCTGGGTCTGGCAGCGACTCCAGTAACCCTGCCATATGGCAGCTGAACAACTCTGAATAAAGTTAACTTTCCCCAGCTGGGCTTTCTCTTGTTTGGGAACAATTCAAATAAACAACCTGGGGATCTGTTAGCCCAACATAGTCTAGGAGCAGGGCATAGGAAAAGGATGTGAAATTCACATCAAAACCAGGGGAGGGGAAGGGGAGGGGAACCAGAGATCTGCCTTTCACAGAGCTCCCAATATGTCATGGAGGTGGGGGTTAAAATAAAAGTTCAAGGAACCATATTCTCTTCCTTAATGATGGAAAGTTCTAGAAGCTGAGCTGAGGTCTGGGTGTCTGGGACTCAGCAGGTAGCTGCAGCCCTGCGTTTCCTGGGCTGGTTTACTTAGGGTTTGATGCTAAAGGCAAAGGGAAGCTTTCGAATGGTTCTAAGGAGATCTGGTCATTTACCACAACCTCTCATTGATTCACAGACATCTTATCCTTGTTAATTCTTTCCTGGACATCATTCTTGAACACAAGCTCACATTTGAACTCCAGGATACTTGCCTAACATCTATCTTCTGTCTGCCTCACCATGGTAAACTGAGATCTGGATCTACATCATCAGACATGTATGTATGAAACAGCCAGTGAGCTGATGTGATTTCTAGGTAAACACGTGGAAATATAGTGACATATACATTCACACAATCTCAGACGCTCAGCTATAGAAACATGCATCTCTGGGATCACAGGGGCCCAGATACAGAACATCTTTAATACAGAGGTTGTCTTTCTAGGAACCTTCAGGGCTGCCTTGATTTCCAGGAGGTTTCTGCCTTGCTTTGATGGAAAAGCTCTGGGCCATCCTAGCCCTGGGCAGAGTTGGCCTTGAAAGCCGAGGTGGATACTTGAATACACATGGTATGTATAGCGATACTCTTCCTTTCAGGTTTTTTTCTTTATGTAAATAGTGTGGTTACATAAGATGTCTTCCTAATTCATGGGGAAAGAAGTCCAAAGATGAGAATGAAGAAAGGGTAGCTAGTATGAACATGTGGAACAGACCTCTGCAGATCATGTCCTGTACAAATAGCCTCCCTTCTGCTTTATAAATGCACCAGACTTTGGGGGCCATGCTTTGCTGTTTAACTTACTGGCATACCTCTGATGGTCGGCAGACATTCTTTCCTATGTTATTTCTTTTTGTAGCTTCCTGGCATTCCATTCCTTACCTGTACTCTCTGCTTATTTCACGGTTTACTTTTATTTGTGTGTGCATGTGCACATGTGTGTGTGTGTGTGTGTATGTGTGTGTGTGTGTGTGTGTGTTTATATGCTACAAGTATACAATGCCTGTGGAGGCCATTACATGGATTCAGATTCCCTCAGGCTGGAGTTGGAGGTAGTCACCAGCCACCTGAAGTGGGTCTGAGAACTGAATTTGGGTCCTCTAATCCATTTCCAGAATTCTCATCCACTCAGATTACTTAATTTGTGTGTGTGTGTGTATGCATGAGTGTGCTATGCACACATGTGCATGTGTGTAGAAGGCAGAGGTTGATCCTGGTTTCTTAATATTGGAGCCACTGAATCTGGCGCTTCCTGATTTGGCTAGCAGCTGGCCAGCATGTCCCAAGAAGCCATGCATCTGTGCTTCCAGGGCTCTGGTGTTACATGCATTGCTGAGCCTGGCTTTTTACATGAACATTGGTGGTCTGAGCTCAGATCCTCAGTACATGTTAAGCAAGTATGTTAGGAACTAAGGCACCTCCTCAACCCTAGTTCCTAATTTTTTGATGTAATAAAAAAATGTGCCTGAGAGGTACATGAGAGTATGCAGTTTTACTACTTGTGTTCAGGTAAATGAAGTGACATCGCTGGATACAGAGACCACGCTGATTTCCCATTCCCGGACCACCGCCGGGAGAAGCCCAGGCCTGTCCGCACTGGTCAGAAGTGAGGCAGCGAGGCCTAACCATGTCTATACCACCCCGTGCATTACGCCGTCCTGACGTGACTTGGAAAGGGAAACTGTGTTTCATTACTGGCTGAAATTGCATGTCTTTAATTATTGGTGGGGCTGATGTTTTCAATTTGTATTTCAATTATGAAGTGTTAGTTTATAGCTCTGCTCATTTTTCAGGTTGATGGGCCGGGCCGAGTTTTCTTACAGAATTTAAAAGCTCTTTATACATTAGGTCGGCAGTGTTTAGTCAATTACATACATCACAGATAATTTTTTTTTGCGTATTTACTATTGACTTTGCATTTTCACAGAGGTTTTTTTTTAATTCAAATCTTATCAATTTTTAAATTTTAATTGAATCCAACAGCCTTTGCTTTTATGGATTATCTGTTAAAGGAACATCCTGCCAGAGGCTAAGACTATCCATGGTGCTCGCTCTATAGCTCTCATCCATGTGGCTTTGTGGATGAGATAGGGATGGGATTTTAAACATTCCTTTTCCAAATGGTTAAACTCACGTGTGTGTGTGTGTGTGTGTGTGTGTGTGTGTGTGTGTATGCACATGTGCATGTGTGGGTGTGCATGTGGAGGCCAGGGATTAATTTTAGGTGATATTCCTCAATAGCTGTCCATGCTGGCTTTGGAGATAAGGTTTCTCACTTGGATTTGGGGTTCACTGACTGGCTAGGCTGACAGGGCTAGGCTGACTGGCTGGGGTAGACCAGGGGTCCCCCTTTCTCTGCCTTCTCTGCTTTGGGATTATAGCAGTGAGGCAGACACTGTGTCCTGCTTTTCACACCGGTGCTGGGGCTTGAACTCAGGTCCTCATGCTTGCAAAGCAAGCATTTCACCAATGGAGATTTCTCCAGGAGCATAATTCCAGTTTTAAAATTCTGTTTACTTATTCAATGGCTCTAAAATGATACTTTAGTTATGCCTTATAGTCCGTTTTTGGCTGTGTACCTGGGCATGTGCACACAGAAGCATCAATTTCTGTACCGTGCCCCTGTTGAGTAAAGGATGTCCACTTCTGGACTAATGTACTACACACTCTCAACCCATACCAACTTTTGGGGAGGGGGGTATTCTTCTATTTCAACCCGTTAATCCTGTAATCTTCTGCATGCTAATTCTTCCAGATCAGAGTTTTTTGTTTTGTTTGTTTGTTTGTTTTCATTTTTATTGAAGCCACACATCACAATTATCAGTGATTGTCAAGGCCTAGCTTCTACTCCCAATGTAGAAAACCCAAAGCTGTGAGCCTAGGTGCTAGAATTCTTGCCAAACAATAGAGAGATGTCAGAGGAAGCATTGGGCAGAGGCTGTAACAGCCCATTTCCTGCTGCTCACTAGCCCAGTGTCTGCCATGTGGGTGGTCAGAAGCATGAACTAGTAACTAACTTGTAACTAGCACCCTTGCTTTGAACACGGACTCCCAATGATTTCATTTGTTCCTTAACAATTGAGGGACCAACAGAAGCTGGGGAGGCGAATGAATGTGTGTCACCCTCAGAAAGAAGAAAGCTATGTGAGAGGGGGCTGCCATGCTCAGAATCTGAAGAGTGAACACGAGGAAGAGGGACCAAAAGTGTCCCAGGCTTCTTTGGTTATAGGACAAGGACAAAGGGTTTCAGAGACACTGGAGAGATGCTGCTAAGACAACAGGTTTCTCAAGAATGACAGTAGCCTGGCCTGGTAGTACAGACCTGTAATCCCTGCTATTAGGACACAAGTTCAATACTAGTCTGGTTAACTTAGCAAATCCCCATCTCAAAATAAAATGTAAAAAGTGGAGTAGAAAATCTAGCTCAATCGTAGGGGCTTGTTGGGCCTGTGTACAGTCTTACGTTCAGCTCTTATCTCTGTGCCAGTCTAAAAAAAAAAAAAAAGTAGAGATTCATTTGTGGACTAGTTTCCTGTCTCCGTACCAACAGGGGTGTGCCGCCACCTTAATGGGACACGTTAGGCTAAATGGCCTTTAATGACTGGTTACTAGAGAGACCTCTTAAACCCTGAGAGGTTAGATTCTCAGCAGTATTTACCGAATGGCTTCTGTGACGCAGACATGTGTGCAGTTCCTGCAAGTTTTCTTATTGGTAAGAAAATCTAGACTAAGCTAAGTTCAGCTGTCATCATGTAGTGAAATTTTCATGGAAGTTGCTTTGACCTGGGACTCTGGAGTCCTGGCCATGAGGTCAGTACCTGCTGCAGGCTTAAACACTCACCCTTGCCATGTGACGTCTCAATAACCCAGGTGCAGTTCAAGTTGTTGGGGTAGAAGTCAGGGAACCCTGGCGACAAGATGGTGCCACTGGAGCCTTGAATGAAGCCACCACAGAGGGCTGTAGGAGTGGAATGGGCAGAGAAAGTCAGAGTGTCTCAGAGAGCTGCCCCAACCATCCTTCATGGACCCCCACCCCCAAACCACCAACCTCACCGATGAGTGTTGGGGAGTCAGTGAATCAGGCTCCTGGCTTATCAGAGCAGGAGAAAGAATCTGCTCTTTATCGCCCCCTACTGGTGTACCTCACCTTCACAGCTGGGCAGGGCACGACTCCATTGGAAATTTGGCTCACACTCCAGGGGTTCCCCATCGCTTAATGTGTAGCCTGAGTCACAGCTGAAGGTCACCAGAGCACCCACATAGAAGTCATTTCCATGACGCTGCCCGTTGACGGGGATGCCTGGGTCCAGACAGTGGTCTGACTGTAGTGTAATAGCTGGAAAAGAGAGGCCACAGCTGGGAACAGACAGTGTGTGATGTCATCAAGGAGGGACCCCATCTGGCTTATAAAAGGAGGGAAGACAGAGCCTTGGTCTACAGAGTCAGAAGTTGCCAGTTACCAACTCATGAAATGTGGCCCTTGGTATTCATGTAGAGGAGGATGAAGGGGACATTTGAGAGGCCCAGCTCTCAAGCTGGCTCACACATTCAGCCCAGGTCTACTGAATATTTACTCTGGCTTAGGCACTATAACAAGACTTAGTGACAAAGCATGAGTAAGCAAATGACTCTGTCCTCGAGATGCTCTCAAGTCACACAAGCGAGACGCTTCCTAATTTGGTCTGGAAGGTACTGACATGAGGTTAACCTTCTAAGTCAAGGAGAGACAAATGGAGTTGATGAGAGAAGGCAGATGCAAGGGAGATGCCAACTGACTTCAAGTTCATGGCCAGTCAAACCCTTGATCCCACAATGCGGGGTATGGCAGCAGCCAATCACCTGTAGACAGAGGAAGCTGGGAGGTGTGCATGTGGGACCTGGCCTGAAGGTCATGAGCAACCCAGTTCCCATGTGAGAGAGGCTGAGAATGATGTTTAGGTTGGCTAAGGCTGGGTCCATGGTGGAGCACAGTCAAGGAGCCTTCCCTCAACCCAGTCAGTCTGGTTGTCTGCCTCTTTGTGCCACCCACTGAGACTCACTCTCATAGCGGAGCTGGAAGCCGATGTCTGAATGACTCTTGTCAGTAGAGAAGAGGAGGTAGAGGTAGTTGCTGGTGCTGATGAGGAACTGGGGCACCTGGGTCCCATGGTAAACGCCAATCAAAGGCGCTGAGTATGTCCGTCCGTCTCGCACTTCCAGGGTGTCATAGTTGACCTCAGTTTTAAACCTACCAAACCATACAAATGGCGATGTTTTAAGAAACCCAAAGCGTATCATTTGCCCTGTCCCACCCAGGGCTCCAGGCAACCAGATTTCAGCAGGCAGGATATTTTAATATAATTTGCATACATTTAATAATCATACGGAAGGACTTCCTCTACTGCATTTAACTCAACTATCCCTTAGGAAGTACACTCACAGTGTACTTAGGAGTGTCTTAGGAAGTACACTCACAGTCCTCTCTAGAACTTGGTCCAGAATCCATCTTCAGATGCAGAGACAAAGGCTTCATGGGATTCAGAATGTTCTAGACTAGGGGTTTTATCCATCAAAGCCCCAGGATCAAGTCTGGCCTTTGGCTTAGAGAACTAAGACTAACTTTTACATTCATAAAAAAGATGTTTAAAAACCCAAAGCAATGAAGATTGTGCAGCAGAGTCACACACGGGCAGGTGGCCCACGGAGCACAGCGTGTTTCTTATGCCACTCTTCATGGGACAGTTGGCAGACCGTGAGTTTCATGCCACTGATGCTCCATCTGGAGGTGCTCTGGGTTCACATCTGGGAGACTACTTTCCCACCAAAGGGCTTAATTAAAGATTGGGAATGGGAGGAACACTTGAGCAGGGTTTAGGACAGAGGTTGGGGAGCACTCCTTCCCATGCTGAGCTTTTGTGGGCTCTATCTAAATATGATGGTGTCTGATGGTGCCTACTTGCCATCTCTCTTTAACGGGATAGTAAAGGAAAGGGCTCTGGGGTCCAAAGCGATCAGTTGCTTGCCTTCTCATCCCCAGCCACAGACTCCCGGTATATCAATCAAACTCAAACATAAAGCCAGTGAGGCAGTCATCCCCATGTCCTCCACCCTGCTGATGTCTTACGCTCCCCCCAACTTTGTCAGAGTGGAGGCATCGTCTTGGCACCCCCCACCCCCTTGGAGGGTGTGGTCAGCAGCACCTGTCGAATGTAATTTTGATGGGGTATCCAGGCTGGGCTTCGATCACCCAGGAGCAGCTCAGGGCATCCTTGTAGAAGCCAGGCCAGCCTGGAGATAGGATGGTCCCGCTGGGAGAAGTCAGGTGACCACCACAGGGAGCTGGGGGAACAGAGGGGGAAAAAAAGCAGATTTGGTGAGAGACAAATGAACGAAGAAATAAACAAAAACCCCTCTCTATAAAAAGTGTCAGCCAACAAGGACTTGTTTTGTTTTTATGGAAAATTACATAAAGTCTAAACTGTGAGCTTTGCCGACTGGGACCCTTATAGATGTGACCGGTTACATCATTGGCAGGTTTATAAAAGGCCTGAAGGAAAAGACTAAAAATTCTTTCAGCAAGGTCTGTTTGTCATTCCAGTGGGGCTAATATTTGGGTCACTGCTGCCTTTTTCTTTGTTCCCAACTCAATTGCCAGGCCTGAGGCAGAGGCATCAGCCCAGCCTACTTTCTCCCATCAACACTGGGGAGCTAGTGGCTAGACGTGGGGTCAGCTCAGGGCAGTGTTGTGTCTCGCCACACTGTGAGTACTGAGTTATTTGCCTTCTCCATCAACCAGGCCCAGTATTTACTATAGGACCTGACACATAACTCTGCCTCCATGGTTGTTAGGTAAGAGAATGGATCCAAGGATGGATGAATGAAATGTGGGACAGGTGATTCTCAAGATGCTGGCTGCTTCACCCCACCCTCTGGTTGGCTTTGGTCCCATGAAGCATGTCATTGCCTCCTGCTTAGGCTCCTTCCCATAATTCCTTCCTCCAGACGCCATGCCTCCTAGCCTGTGTGATGGCTATCCTTCAGGACACATGGTAGGTTTCATTGTCATGCTGGGTCACATGACTGCTTTGGCCAATAGGATGAGAGAACATGAATGATGCCTGTCGCGACCATGTGGATACGTTTAGAGTTAGCACATGGCTTGCAACATTTCATCTTCCTGTTTCAGTGTCTGTGGAAACAGGTGTCAAGATGGGAGCCCCACCCACCAGGGCCTTTAAGTGACGTCGAGGAGTGGGCCCACTTATGAACTGTGTTAAGTGTTGTGAAGACTAAATTTTCTTGCCACCTTGATTGGATCTAAAGTCACCTAGGAGACAAACCTCCAGGGATGTCTCTGAGGGAATGTCTACAGGAAGTAAACTGAGTAGGGAAAGAATCACCATTCCATGGTGTGAATAAATACAGAATAAATGTACAAATAGAGAATAAATAAATAATAATCACGATTAAAAAGAGAAAGAGATGAGTCCAGCATTCCTCTCCCTCTGCTTCCTGACTGAGGGTACAGCATGGCCAGCTGCCTCCAGCTGCCTCCAGCTCCGGCCACTATGACTCTCCTGCTTGTAAGTCAGACTAAATCTCTCCTTTCTTAAGTTTCTCTATCAGGTGTCTTGTCACAGTGATGAGAAAAGTCTCTCAGACACTTAGCTTAAAAGGTCTGCAATCTCAACTGGGGCTGTTGGGACTGGGAGTTATGTAACAGGGTGATGTTAACACTTGCCCAAGCTCCCTAAAGAGTGTGAGCATACCACCACCACACTAAGGCTGTTGTCATTGTCATGGCCACCCTCAGTAGGCTGAGCGCTCATACCATAGTCAGGCATTTCCACAATATGTGACCATATTCCTCAGACCATATTTCTTCCCACCTACGAGGCTGGTGCTGTGACTGTCATAGGAAGCTGAGGAGCATGAGGTTGAGGGACCAGCTTGGACTTGGAATTAGGCAAGACATCACAGAAGCAAGTGCCACAAGCTAAGCAGCCTCTAGGCTGTAAAGAGATTCCTGCTTCCTCTAGAGCAGCAGTTCTCAACCTTCCTAATGCTGGGACCCTTTAATATGGGCCTGTTGTGGTGAGCCCCAGCCATAACATTATTTGCATAGCGACTTCACACCTTTAAGTTTGCCACTGGTATGAATTGTAATGTAGATCTCTGTGTTCTCTGATGGTCTTAGAGGACCCCTGGAAAAGAGTCTTCAGTCCCCAAGGGGGTCACGACCCACAGGTTGAGAACCACTGCTGTAGCCCCTCTTACTGCAGACCTACTAGAGGCCAGACACTTCCTGAACAGGACTGAGGTAGAAATAAGGGAGCTACCAGGCGTGTCTTTCTTTGCAAATTCTTCTAGATGCTTCTAGGTCAAGATGTCCTCTCAAGCTGAATTTTCCTCCTTCCTTCTTTGTTTCTTTGTTTGTTTCTTTCTTTCTTTCTTTCTTTCTTTCTTTCTTTCTTTCTTTCTTTCCTTCCTTCCTTCCTTCCTTCCTTCCTCCCTCCCTTCCTCCCTCTCTTCCTTCCTCAAACCACTCTTTACCCCCTCCTCCCTCCATCTCTTTCTTTTTAGATACAGGGTCTCTTGTAGCACAGGATAGCACAAACTCACTACATAGCCACAGATGGTTCTGATTCTTTCTCCACCTCCAGAATGCTGCATGCAGACATGCAGCTTCACATGCAATTTACGCAGAGGTAAGCAACATACCAATTGGGATGCATCCTCAGCCCAGAGATTCTTTTTCTAAAAGATACTGTAGTTTATTATTTTATGTGTATGTCTGTGCATTATGTGTGAACGGTAGTTCCTGAAGAAGCCAGAGAGTGTCATATCTCCTAGAACTAGAGTTACAAGTGGCTGTGAGCAGCTGTGTGGAAGTCGGCAACTGAACTTGGTTCCTCCAGAACAGCAGCAAGTGCTCTTAACAGCTGAGCCATTTCTCCAGCCCAGACATTCTTAATAGAAAAGTATATTAGGACATTTAATTAACAGAGGAGGTAACAATAGGAATGACATCAGGAAGAGGTGCCAATGCCTCCTGGTGCCCCACTCATTGGATTGCTTTATTATGTCATCCAAATGCATGACAGTAAAGTTATTATCCCCATTTTACAGAGGAGGCAACCGAGACCAAGGAGGTTAAGACTCTAGATAAAAGATGTTAAGCTAATGAAGTCAGAGCTGAGATTTAACCTGAAGACCTCTGTCTTCAAATCTCCTGTAGCAGACAGCACACCACTGTCAAACAGACAACTGAGCTAGAGGGTACCCAGCACTTGCCAGGTGTCGGGGCTTAACATGGATTATCCTTGTGAAGACTGCAAAGCAACATGGCACATATGTTATTGCCTTCATTCTATAGGAGGAGATTATTGCCGCCATTCTATAGGAGGAGATTATTGCCGCCATTCTATAGAAGGGGATTACTGCTCTGATCTCTGTGAGTGGAGGCTTAGAGAAATGAGGTAATTGGATGGTGTCTATATAAAACACTGAGAACTAAACCATACACGGGTATCATCCCCCCTGTATCTCTGGTTTGTAAAACCCACCCATCATCTCACTGAATCATCTCCCACAGCACATGTGTGGGACCTCAGGGCCAGGGAGGGATGCGTCATCCGCTGTGCCCCAGAGGTCTCAAGTAGGTTCTGAGTCTTGCCTCTCATTCATTCCAGGTCCAGCCTCTCTGGGTTGGGGCTGGATGCTGACCTCCCTCCTCAGTATCCAGGAAGCCCCAGGCCAAAGGCAGAATTGCATTCCCTGACTGCAGACAGATAAACAGAGCCCTGTCTTGAGTGTAAATCCTTTCTGTGGTGGCCCCATGTTCTTGTTTTTCTCTGATCTTCTGTCACTGCTTTAGATGACTAATCCCATCTCAAGCACATGTGATGGACAACGGGGCTCTCTGTTCCATCCTGCATTCTATCACTCTCATAGTCCAGAGTGGTCCATGACTGGAGAGGAGGAGTCCTCGATGAAATGTCTCTTTAGCAGTACAACTCCTGGACATCACTCAGACAGACAGCATCATCCTTCCTTCCTTTATGGTCCATCTGAGTAAGTACTAACACTGTAATATGGATTTAATTTTTAAAGCATTTTTTGACTAGATGTGTGCAGCACATCTCTATGCACATGAGAGCACAGACATCCGTGATTCTATTTATCTAAAGAAGGTGTAATATGAAAGTTAAATCGGGCTAGAGGGGTGGCTCAGTGGTTAGGGGTGAGTAGTGCTCTTGCAGAAGACCTGAGTTCAGTTCCCAGCACCCACAGGGGTGGAAGGGGGTGGGAGGCTGGTTCAGAATTACCTGTTAGCTCCAGCACCTGTGGATCTAACACCTTCTACTGGCCTCTCCAGGTACCTGCACTCACATACACATATCCACACCTACATGCATACACGTATACCCAACTGAGACCTAAAAATGGATCTTTAAAAAGCTAAATTGGTATTAAAGTGTTAGTACCCACTCAGATGAATGGAGAATGTGGAGTGTTCGCCAGGGGTAGAAGGGGTGCACTCAGAGCTTTACTTTCCCTGAAAGTACATTGGTGTTTTGTTTTGTTTCCTTTTTTGGGGCAGATTTAACTCTGGAACTACATAAGCACTTTGCATAATTGAAAATGATTAAATTTGATGTGCAATTTCTAAAAACTTAAACAATACAATACTATATTGTGTATTTATGTATAAGAACCTAAAGAGATCTTAAAAGATAGTAATTTGATAGCCCATCCATCTCAGGAAATGAGGATATAAAGAACAGAATGGTGATGACGATGACGATGATGATGGTGATGATGAAGAACAAGAATAAGACAGTCTTAGTAAGCATGCTGCTGTCTGTAGCACCGTCTTCACTGTTCTGAGAGTCCTGGGTATTCATCACAACATGGGAAGTCAGCCATGTTGGTGTTCTGTGGGACTAACATCTTCGGAAGATGTTAGGGAGTCCACTTGGCAATACACAAATAATAAAAGTATATAAAAGAAAATAATTATTTCTTCAGTCTTTTCTTTCTGAACTGTATCTTAAGACATGCTTTCTTCAAGTATCCCAACTTATAAAAGATGGAATGATGGAGAGTTGCCATTTTTCAGTCTCTGGGCTGGGATCTTCTTGCATTTTTGAGCAAGAGTGAAAAGACAGTTGAATATAATATCAAGGAAGTTGAGGTTAAAAGAAGAAAACTTCATTATTCAAAATGAAATGAACCCGCACACATTTTCTTTGATAAAGCAGTTCCTAGCGGCGTTTACCAAAATGGCTTACAAACATGGGCTGAGTCAATAGTAATAAGCACCCTTTAGTAGTCTAGATTCTAAACATCAATTTCCTTTAAAAGGTGCCTTTAAAAAAACCCAACTGATTCTAGGTCGGGGCAGAAAATGTCAAGAAGAGGCTGGACCATCCTCAAAGTGCTCCTGCTAGCTGGGAAGACAATGAGAACCTCAGTTAGCATTAGAACTGCAAATACTCAGTAAATACACAGGATGGATGTACATCTGTTGGCCTCAGACGATGCTTAAAACAGTCCAGCTTTGGAAGATGTTAGGGAGCCCACTTGGCAATACACAAATAATAAAAGTATATAAAAGAAAATAATTATTTCTTCAGTCATTTCTTCCTGAACTGTATCTTAAGACATGCTTTCTTCAAGCATCCCAGCTTATAAAAAAAAATGGAACAGTGGAGAGTTGCTATTTTTCAGTCTCTGGGCTGGGATCAGAGACAGCCCCTAGTGTCCCAAAGGAGACACAGTAGAACATTATGTTCCTTTAATAGAGACACAAAATCCCACCTAATAAATGGTCTGGCAATTAAAAAAAAAAAGGAGTCCAAGTCTGTCTAAGTATCTAGATCTCAGTGCCACTTAAAGAAATACAAGAGAGAAGGGAGCTTGTTAACCAGCCACTCTGGGAAGCAACTGGCAGAATTCAGAGTGCATGGGGCTGGGAGACAGCTCAGTAGAGTGCTTTCTGTGCAAGTACAAGGACCTGAGTTCGAGCCCCAGCACACACCTCAAAAGCTGGGTGGATAAGTGGGACTCTGCTGGCCAGTTAACCTAGCTTCACTGATAAGCCCCAGAATGAAAAATTCTGTCCTGTAAAACAGGTGGACAGCTCTTGAGAAATAACACCTGACCTATCTTGTGTGAGAGACTGTGTAAAACAAAACAAAACAAAACAAAACAAAACAAAACAAAACAGCCAACCAACCAACCAACCAACCAAACAAAAAACAGCACAACCAGGTATACAGCTCCTGAAGAACACTTGAGTCTGTCTTGTCTCCATGTATGTGTGTGTGTGTGTGTGTGTGTGTGTGAACATGCACATACACACACATGAACCCACACCCATGCACCACACACATCTGCACACAATGTGCACCCTCACACTCATATACATACATGCATTCGTAGACACACACACACACACACACACACACATACATCTTCTCATGTGCACACAAATCCAGAGTGCAAGAGATATCTTAAGAAATATCGGGAGGCAGGAACTGACTCCCTGAGATTGACACATGACTTGAGACCTGGCGGCCCATTGTAAGGCATGTACTGGAAAGTCACTGTGAAGCTCTTATACAGCTGGTCTTTTATCTGTTAGAGAGAATCACAGACCTATAGCCGACTTTTCTTAGGGATGCAACAACATGCTGTAAGTCCATCCCAGAGCAGCGGCAGCTGGGATACAAGTGGGCTCATAACCCCAGCTGGGTAGGCTAACAAATGGTACTTAAGGCTGCAAGGGAAGGAAGGGTCCTATCCTGATTAGGGGGTAAGGCTCTGGAACTGGACTGAGGAGAGTATCTGGGCCTAACCCAGTGCCTGGCACAAAAAAGATGCTTGATGAATGTATGAAGGAACAAAATACTGGTTGTAAGTTCAGCTACTTGAATAGGAGAACCTCCCCCCTCACATTCAAGGACCAGCTTCTGACACAGGGGCTGGGGATCCGAACTCAGGTCCCGTTTGCATGGCGAGGGTTTTACTGCCTGAGATCGTTCTAGCTGCTGCAGCAAGTTCTTAAACAATTTTCCCACAGGAAATGAACTTTACTTCTTTTTGAGCTTTTAAAAAAATATTACACTTTGACATGGTTTGAAACTTTCATGATAGAAATTGAATTATGAAAGGATTCACTGGCATTCACTGGTCTCTCTCTCTTTTTCAATGCAACTCTGTGAGCCTGAATGTTTTCCTGCGTCCAGTTGGAGAGTCTTTGTCTTTAATGGGGAGTTTAATTGCCTCAATTGTCATAACTGATACATGTGTCTCACTACTGTCATTTCTTGATGCTCTCTGTGGCTGAGACATGTCTTTAGCGACAGGCCATATGCTTCCTTTTGTTTTAATTTCCTACTGGGAAGCGAAAAATAGAAACCCTTCTTTTTGTTCTCGCTGGGAATACTTTGAAGTCTTTCATAAAGACATTTGATATTACAGTCTCTGTAGCGATATAATCCTAAAAGGGCTGCCCAGAATCTGGGAATGGATTCCGGCACCATTGAGTACAAGCTGGGAAGGTGCTGGGCAGGTGACTTGTGACCTTGACCATTAGTTGGGAAAATAACTCTACTTGCCTTCCAGGGCTGTTGCTAGGCCGCAATTGGGTGACACCCACCAACACTTGTCACAGAAGGCTGTGGCTATTGGAGTCTTCCTTGAAAGATTGACAAGGCAGAGATGACCACGAGAGATATCAAGGCACTGCTAGGAAGCAGCCTCTTGTACCTGGAAATATTTCTTAGGACATGTCTGACTGTTTAACACACATAACTACAGCCACATCTGGCCTGGCCACTGAGGTGCTGTCCACAGCTGCTTTTGAGTGGCAGTGACGGAACTGAAGGGAGAGTGATCTTAGCTGTCCACAAGGTCGAAAATATTCCCTCTCTGGACCTTTGTCCACTCCTGCCTTCAGGTCTGCAGGTGATGACCTTCCTCCTTTCCAAATTTAGAAGTCATTTCCTTCCGGCCTTGTCCTAGTACAGTTGCTCCAGATTGGAGTGGCTCTTAGAGTATATTAAAGGAACATCTAAAAGACTATTAGTGGCTGCATTTAATTGTCCACCAGGTGGAGATGCTTAATTAAAAAAAAATACCCAGAAAAAAATAGAGACAAAGATGCCAATCAAGAAGCCAGGGTCTTACCAGGCACAGACAGAAAGAAGGAGCTAGGTGATGTGGGTGGGTTTCTGGGCCGTGGCTCTCCCTCCCACTCTAAGATTTTAATTTTCCTGTTCTCAAACATAACTTTCACCCATAGAAGAGTCAATCCTGATCCGATTGGTCTGATAAAAAATAACGGTCAAAATCAAGTTCAAATAATACCAACTGCCATATGTATTGAGCGTTCTCTGTCTGCCAGTCATGCTTACAGCAACCCAGCTGGGAGGGTCCTGAATCATCTGTGCTTTGCTGATGTGGCAACTGAGGCACAGAAGGGCCATATGGCTTCCCCAGCGTGACCTGACTGGTTGGCTGTGAGGTGGGGAGAGTAGGTCAACCAATGACACATTTTTCACAGGGGCATGTGGCTGGTTAGAAATTCATTAATTCACTCATTCATTCATTCATCAAACAGCATTGGCTGGGTGTGGATCAGGTGTCCACACTCTGCAGGAGTAAGGTTGTGAGCCAGGATGGTGTCCTGACTTCCGGGAGCTCACACACTGATGGGAGCACAGTAAATACGGAGGGATGCTGGTTTTATGTTTGCTGTAACCCTTGAAAGATGGCTAACATCTATCCTCCTCCCTTCTCATTTCTGCTTTACATGGAAAACTAGAGGCTCAAAAGAGAAGCAGCTCAGCCAGTAGTCTCTGGATGGCCTGTCCTATCTCACACACCTGCTCGTCAGCTGGGAGGCAAAGTCCTCCCAAAGACCCTCCTCCTTTATCCTCCCAGGGCCTCTCACTTGTGGGGTGAGGTCTGGGTAAGCAGGCAGGTCCTTGAGGGCTCCATCCTCTGTCTATCACAGGAGATGAGAGGAAGAAGCTTTCTGTTCTCCCAGCCACAGCCCTTGCCTGTCCAGACAGCACCATTTCCCTTAATGTACCTTCAGGACATGCAGTATCCGTCTATTGAGTCTCACTGAGCACTGATTCTGTGCCAGGCGCTGTGCTTGGCACACAGATTTGACATGATCCCTATCCCTAGGAGGTGTAATCTGTGTTTGAAATCTCTGCTGCCAGCTGGACCAAACGCTGGTCTGAGAAGTTTCAAAACTGCCCTGAGACCCAAGGCAGGGCTGGACAGATGTTGTAACAAGCCTGGCACTTGCTAAGAGCCATGTGTCTTCCAGTTGGCCTGTTCTCCATCACCTAGAGAGTAACTGTTGGATACCAAGGCAGGGTTTAACAGAGGGCACAGCTGATGGAGCAGGGAGAGCCCAGGAGGAACGACCATGTGAAGGAAAGGACAGCAGGCATCCTTGAGAGGCCAAACTCAAGAGTGCTGGCATCCCTGTGTGTGGGAGGACAAGCTGAGGGGGACACTATAAACTTGTTGGGACAGTAACTAGAAACCCAGCTCCTCATGGCTGTCCTTTGTGAGCCCTGAGCTGAAAGAAGCTGCATTTTGGTGGCCGATATTCCAGAAGGAGTTTTTTTCCCAGTTTAATTTCAGTTCACAGTTCAAATTCCCTGGCAAAGCTATCCCATCAGGCCTCCCATCCCAGTATGAGAGCAAGAAGACCTCCTGGGTTGTTGGAGGAGAAGATGCATGAATGCAGAGATGAACCACAGTGGTTGGAGCCACTTACTATGCTCACCCCAGCCTCTCAGACTGACAGCCACTGTCCAAGCCCAGGGACACTCACCTTCACAGCGCAGCACGGCACTGTTCCACACCACGCTGCCCTCCTTCAGAACACAGGTGATGGTCTCGGAGCCCTGCGTCCCGAGGAAGCCTTCATCACACAGGAAGGAGATGGAGCTGCCCAGCTGCAGGCTGTCACCAAATCGCTTGCCGTTAACCGGAACACCAGGATCCGGGCACTCGTTATGTCGGAAGGCTGGGGAAGGGGATGTCCAGGCCATTAGACTGAGGGGGTACACAAATGGGCCACCAAAGATAAATGAGCTGCCAACAGTCAGAATCAGACCTCCACACTTCCTCAAGAACTTGGCATCCTGAAAAAGATGCTAGGTGTCCCAGTACCTGGGACCCTGTGGTCATGGCCGACAGAACCCACTGGGCACAAAACACGCACAGATTAAACTTGATTTTCAGGCTGTCTGAACACATTCTAAGGGATACCGACAGACTGGGCAGTGAACTGTGTTTCTCATGGTAACTAATTGTATCACATCAAAATTCTATCATGGAGATATGACTACTCTCCTTTACCAGAGGGGAAACTGAGGTTCCATGTAGTTTACTGGCAGATCTGTCTTCTCAGTGTCAAATCCATTCCATGCTTTCCAAATTTCAGATGGTTAAGTGGTTAAGGGATCACGTATGCTGCGGGGGAGCTGGCTTCCAGTTTTGTGACACTAATAGACACTATGCATCATAAAGTTGGTGCCCTGGAATTAGCCCTGTCTGAAGCCATTGCCTGCATGTCCTTGTCTCATGCCAGGGCTGCTTCTCATTCTGCCAGGCAATTGATAATGCAATGAGTGAGCCCGGGGGGTGGGAGAGAGAGAGAGAGAGAGAGAGAGAGAGAGAGAGAGAGAGAGAGAGAG
>NW_021621113.1:1366413-1522230 GCF_004785775.1 Grammomys surdaster | reverse complement strand
GAGAGAGAGAGAGAGAGAGAGAGAGAGAGAGAGAGAGAGAGAGAGAGGCATGTGGCCCTGTACCATTTTTTGTCATGTTATTGAGCCTCAGTTTCCTGACTTATAAAGAGTATTCCACATCTCTTTGATCATTCTGAGACAGAAATATAATGAACGTTGGTAAGAACATGATGGGCAAGGGTTTGGTGACATCGTGTATTCCCTGAGCCTGAGCCCATATCCTCCAAGACCCCCTCCTCCCTGCATGAAAGGAAACCCTTTCCACCACCATCTCTACGGAGAACATTCCTGGTCATCCTTCCTGTACCAGATGTTGTCTGGGAAGCCAGGGCTTATGTATGCTCCAGCTGTTCTAAGGATAGTGCTAGGCTCACTGCTGCATGAGAGTGTACCCTTTTGAAAAGGCTGGTTTCCCGGCCTCCCTCTGACATGAAGATTGTTGTTTGAACACAGCAGGGCTGAAACTCCACACAAGGTCTAGGGCAGCCTAGATTCTATCTCCCACCTGTCTTTGTTAGGAACTAGGACCATGACATTGGCCTTGAGAGCTGACTGGAGCTCGAGGCTTGGAAATCAACACTCTATCAGTCATTTCGTGTGTGTGTGTGTGCGTGTGTATGTGTGTGTACACACACACATACACATGCACACACATGTATCATGTATGCATGCATCTCTGCATGAATGTGTACACACCTACACAGCAATGATTTGGTGCTCTTCCCAACATCCGAGAGCATGCAAAGGGACGGAAGATGAGTGAGGTATGTGCTCCTCTAGGCCTCATGGCCCCATTGTAAATGGTTATGAGGACAGAGAAGACACCATTGTCACACCAGCATGCTTAAGAAGGCACCTTTCTGCTTCCTTCTGTCCCAAAGTCATTGGGACAGGAACCTGCTGGTGACAAGGTACTGCAGAAGGGTTGTTTGTTTCCAGTGAGTCTGTTGCCTTGAATTTGGGTGGTGACATGGATGGGGCTTTAGCTTAGGTTACAAATTGCCTAGCCCACAGCATCTAAAGGCAGTGAGACAAGGGGCAAGGCTTCTGTGACAAGTGTGGGAGCTGGAGTGGGGAGGAGAGATGTTCTGACAAAGAGCATGAGATGGATGAGCAACTGAAGGACATTTCCTCTGTCTGTCTGTCTGTCTGTCTGTCTGTCTGTCTGTCTGTCTCTGTGTGTGTGTGTGTGTGTGCACATGCATACATGTATGTGTGTATGTCTATCTGTGTAGGAGTCTGAATCAGAGCCTGAGTTTCTCAGTCATGGCCAAGTTCACCAGGTTTATTGCTTCCTGTGACCTCATAATGGATTGTTGCTCCCTGGAAGCTTGCAGTTCCCAGGTCCTGTCTATCTCCTGTGTCCACTGAATCCAGGAGACACGGAGATAAGTAAAACACCATGGCTGAGCTTCAGGCTGCTTCTAGACAATGGGCTCAGGATAGAGACTGAGGGGACAACTTCCAGACTGGCCATGGGAAGGACTGTGGGACTGTGAGAAATGACTTCTGTGTGGCTTCAAGGGGCCTGCAGGAAAAGCCATGGAGAAAGCTCAAGGCCTTTGTCTCTTTTATGATTATGGCAATGGAGCTCAGGCAAGGCAAGCTGTAGAATGGCAGTGGTCAACAGGAAGCCAGAATTTTGGGATTTTAGGGATGGGGAGCTGATGAGAGGTTCCTGAGTGTAGTGACATTTTTGAGAGTTCTGGAATTTTGAATTCTTTAAAAAATACTATAAGAATGGGCTTTCATTTTAATCCCAGGTGTGGGATGTAGGGCTGCTTTGGGCTGTCTGCAGCTGACTATGATCTGTCTCGTGCTTTAGTAGAAGTGTGGTTTTGCCAGCTGCAGATAGTTTCTACAATTGTGTGATGTGTGGAATTCTGGGAACTTTTCAAAGGATATATAAATGCTAGAGCCCCAATAGTAGCTGTGGTCAAAGAAGAAACAAAAGGAAAGAAAGTAGATTCCGGGATATTCATTCATTCATTCTCTCTCTCTCTCTCTCTCTCTCTCTCCCTCCCTCCTCCCCCCTCCTTCTTTTTCTTCCATCTAGTGATGGGTGAAACTAGGGGATAAAGGGTGGGAAAAGAAGAACCCACACATTAGCAAAGACCCACTATATCTGAAGAACTTTCTTCCCTAGAGCCTCTCTGCTTCTAACTGGGAGAAGGAGGAGGAGGTGGGAAAATCTGGGCTTCTTTATGCCCTTTGAGACCTCTAAGGAAATAGATGCTTACAGGCTGAGACACCTCAGAAACGAGTAGCTGGCCCACCAGATAGCTCTATGCTTCTTCCTGGGAGTTGGGGACTCTATGTGTGACCCAGCAGCAACTCATGCTTTGGAGCTGGCCTCCTGCATTGGTGATCCTCCATGGGAGCACCTTCAAGCATTCCCTCAGTAGAGGCAGTATGTACAGTCAACTGTGCAGAGGGAGAACTCGCTGCCCGAGCGATGCTGGTGACAGGGGGAACACTTACTGGTAAAGGTGATGTTGAAGCCCCTCTTCCCTGTGGAGTGGTCAGTCTGGAACTCTAGACGGGCCACATGGCCACTGCTGGTGATGGAGGAGGGGAGCTGATTTCCCGAGAAGGTACCAAGGACTGGGGCCTCAGCAGTGGCTCCGTCTTTAATAACCAGGAAGTCAAACTGAGGCTCCACGTCTATGTCATTGAAGGCCAGGTGGATGCGGCTCTCAGGCCGGGCCAGGATAAGCCAGACACAGTGGAGATGGTTGCCGTAGTCTTCAGGGTAGTTGGGAGACAGGACGATTCCAGAGGGACTGGTGAAGTTGAAGAAGCAGGAAACTGAAACAGAAGAGCAGTGGAAGTCACGAGGTATCCGCCATATTTTGCAGGGGCCACTGAGGGCTGACATTGGACACATTTTCTTAGTCTTCAGAGAAACGGAAAGAATGAACAACACCAGAGTTGGGCCGGACTGGCTGGGCTCAAGGCTGTATGTGGGAGGCATGCTGATTTCCATGCTGGGCATAGCGTCGAGTGTCCCTTTGGCCAGAGCAGATATAGCGAAGTTGTTTTTTTAATTAGTCTCTTTTCTTTCAATATTCCCATCCTAGGCAACTTTCACTGCCCTTGGTCCCTTGTTCTGGGGGAAGAACTTGTCATTCAAGCCCACTTGAAGAGGCAGAGCCCCTGACCCCTTCTCAGCTTGCTTTATGGTAGTAGAAAAGGACATGGCTTAATGATACAGGGGTGACAATCTCCCAATAGAGAGAGGATCCACATCCATCTCTTTCTGCCAAATGTCTTTGATGGGAGATGATTCACTCCAGACCCATAAGGACTCTAACCCCTCCAAACTAAAGCCACACTATACTAGTGAGCACCAAAGCCTTCAAAGAACAGGGTACGAGACCCGTGACAGGGTCTAGATGCTCTGCCCACTTCCTGTCATCTCTCCCCACTATACTCTGAGGATCCACTCTTCTGGAAGCCTTGAGCCATCCTTATGCCAATTCCTAACAGACCCTACAGGGAGAATGAGGGAGAATATCACATGCATGGAAAAGCGAACCAACGTACGAAGCCAACGTTCAGAAGGGGATTGACAAGATGGAGAGACAAAGAATTGCAATAGCTGTGACAGGCTATGGGGACATCTCATTATTGACAAGGGCTCTTTCTGTTACTCTAGGACAGTTCCCCAAGTCAAGCCAAAGTGCACTCAGAGAATTTGGATAAGCAGAACCACTGTGAAGATGTAGGGTGCAGCACGAGAGAAAACACCAAGAAAGACCCTAAAAACTCTGCCCCACTGAGAGTGTGGGAGCTCACATACACACCCACACATGCACCCACACACGCACCCATTGCACGTTGCCAACTCAGGTTGATGTAATCCTTTTGGAAGGGAGTGTATGATTTCTTATTAAGAGTTGTGGACCACTCGAACACTCCCGGCTCATAATGTCTAGGAATTAATTCAAAAGGAAACGAGGCACAGGGACAAAGACGTTGATGGTGACATAATTCTATCCCAGAGGAAAAATGCCAACCACCTATATGTCAGTCCAATAAAAGAAAGAAAATTACAGCCTTTAATGTGGCACGGTGTGAAGGCCGTCATTAAAGTGATAAATACGGCCCTGTGGAAAGAGTGCTAACTATCGTTTTAAGTAAAATAGTAGGTCATAAAATTATACGTGTACTCTTGATGATAGCTATTAAATGCTTGTTTATATATGGATAAAGATTGGACAGTCGCCCCCAAATAAAAACCGCATTAGGGTTGTAGGTTTCTGGGTGACTTCTTTTGAGATGAAATTACCTTTAATTTTTGTGGCTGTAATTGTGGCCCAGGCTCATTGCAAACAAACAGGACGATGAAGAGATAAAACTGAACACAAGCAACTGTGCAAGTCCCCCTTTAACACTGATAGTTACTCGTGGTGTTAATAAGACTGATACTCCGGGGTTGGGGAGGTGGTTCAGTTGGTGAGCATGATCTCATGAAGAGCCAAGTTCAGTCTCCAGCATCTCTGTGAAAAGCAGGGTGTGGTAGGGGTATACATTTGGAATCCCAGTACTGGGGAGGTGAAGAGAGGATATCTTCTACGGCTTGCTGGCCAGCCACCCTAGGCTAATCAGTGAGCTCCAGGTTTCAGGGAGAGACCCTGAAATAGCAAGGAGGATGGCACTGGAAAAAAGATACGGCAGGTTGGCCTCTGCCTCTATACACATATGCACATGTGCATGAACGCCCACCCATACACACCCACGCAGGAATACACAACTCTACAGAAACAAACATGCACATGTATTCCCACATATACACACTCCCTCATACCCACACAAGTAATACGGATGCTTGGATGAATATATTTGGGTTGCTGGCACAAGCCTTAGTCCCAGCACTTGGAAGGCAGAGGCAAGCAGACCTCTGAGTTTGAGGCCAGCCTGGTCTACAGAGTGAGTCCCAGGACAACCAGGGTTATACAGAGAAACCTTGTCTCAGAACCAAACAAAATTAAAAAAAAAAAAGGAGAGAAAAAGAAAATGAACATGCAGGAAATATGGACCCCAGTTTCATGCTGGTTCTGCCTGCCCCACTGACATTCTTTTCTGAAGGAAGTATTTCCTTTTCTAACCTCTGCTAGAAGCTCTCCTGTTCAATTCAGCAGCAACAACAACAAAAAGGCCCAGACCCTAAGATCTAGCCAGTTTATCCTTGCATTACTAAAGTATAGAAAGAAACGAGCCAAGGGGAGAGAAGGACATAGAAACACTTTTAGGGAGTGCAAGATAAAGTTATCGGTAGTGATTATTATATATTATTGAGCTTTTAATAAGTATAGACACTGTTCTAAGTATTTCCATTACAGACTCAGTTTAGCTATCACAGTAACACCACAGGGTAGATACTGCCATTGACCTCATTTAAAGATGAAGACACTGAGACACAGGGAGGGTAAGTGGTTTGCCAAGGTCACAAAAGCTCGTGAATGGCCGCACCAAATTTCAGTCTAAGCAACCTGCCTCCAGGAAGACAGCTCAGCTACCCCTTCACATTGTCTCCCTTCAGGAAACAAGAATGTCCACGGGGTCTGAGTCTGCCAGCAGAGTCCTTGAGGAAGCTCCTGACATCTGCAGGAGATCTACCTGTGTAGCCAGGCATCATGACAGCACTAAATTAGATTCAATAGGGATGTCCACACAACAGCCATGCTGGCTCCAGATTTGGGTGAGTCCAGATGGGGCATCATAGAAATGATATCCAAAGGTAAGGACCTTCAAGACAGACAGGAGACAGCCTGTGATACAGTCTAAGATGTACTGAAGACAAAGACACCCATGATTTTTAGCCAAAGATGAGCTGGGATACAGGAAACATGTGCATGAACAGATCTGATATGAGAATTTAATTCCTAGAACTTGAACCCAGCACCCCAACATGGGCATCACCACTCCAGCATTGCCACACCAATGCCAACATCAGCACACCGGTATCACCATCCCAACACTTGAATAATTTGTCTTTCTACACAAAGGAACCATTTGCCTTGTTTCCCCTGTGGTGCTGGGAAGTGAACCCAGAACCCCTTACATGGTAGATAGGCATTCAACCACTGGGCTACATCCCTAGACCTTTAGGGGTACCATTTGGGACCCTGAGAGCAGTTATACATAACACCTTTGCTTCTCTGGACAATCATCTTGTTTGTCACTTGGTCAGCACATTTTAGACTTGACCTTTTCAGCGTATCACATTACCTCCCAGAAGATACTGAGAACAGAAAATTTGCCCCGCTTGATCCTTTTGAACTTCTAATGGCTCTCATAGCATCTGGCACACAATAGTTGCTCGATGAATGCTTACTGGACGAATCAATGAGCATCATACACCCTGAAAAGACCGTGACATGAAGATGTCAACCTGACAAGTCATCTGATTCCAAAGCTCAGGCAACTGAGTTGACCAAACTCTGTAGAAATAGAAGGACGCTTGAGTCATGTCGAGATCCTAGGGAGAATAATGTGGAGTGACCCTTCAGGTACTTCTCTGAGACATGGTACAGATGTGGTCTCAAGTCATGTAAGGGTGTGACCCAGCCAGACTGTTAGAGCCAAGATGACAGGATGGTGCTCTCAGATAACAGAGGTTTCAAGGAATAGAGTATTCATATGAATGTCATAAAATGCCACTTGGAGGTTGTTATTTTTTCCCCTCTATGTAACAAAGAGATAAATCAAAATGAATAATTAAAGTAACAGAAAGGTGTGGTTCAAAAAAAAGTCAGCAAGGAACAAACACAGTAATGAATCTGGATAACTGCTATGAAGGTAGTTGTAAAATGAGATGGGAACATAACAAATGTTCTTTGGAAGAGAACACATGCAATATCATTCCAGTCAGAACCCTGGGGTAAAATATTTCAGATTCTACTGATATCATGGGGAAAGGTGGAGTGAGGAGATATGCTAATTTCCTCATCTTGCAAGAAAGTCTGTTTTATAGTTTCTGTGGTTAATTAGAGAAATATAGGTTAGAGCATGTATTTAAAGATGTTAAGTGTAATTAGTAATAGAATATGAAGTAGCTTATCTTCAAAATTACCAAAAGGGGAGAAAGCAAAGCAGTCAATTTAGAAAGAAAAAAAAACACAGTAGAATTCAAAGGAAAAGCCCGTGGATGTTTAAGGAGAGGATGCAAAGCAGGAAGCTTTAAAAGGAGGACAGAATGTCATTTAGAACAACAAATGTGTGCAGGCTTCCCTGCTAGTAAAACAAATCCCTCAAATCGAGATGAGACACACAGCTAAGATAAAGTGACCCTGAACAGTTGGCAGGAATAGCCACTCAACATTTACCCAGAAGGTTCAAGTTCACCACTGTTTGGGTCCCCAAATATTCTTATTCAGTCAATGAAAGGAGCCCAGACATTAGGGTACTCTTCAACAGCAGCCAGGGTAAAGAAGTTCTAGGGGTTGGAGGACTGACTCAGTGAGCAAAATGCCTGTTATGCAATGGGGAAGACTTGAGAACCCAGCCCCCGTGGGCAAGCCAGGCGCAGCAGGTACAGGTGGGTACTTCCAGTGTTAGGGTGGGGATGGGCAGATCCCTGAGGCTCACTGGCCAGCTGGCCTAGACCAATCAAGGAACTTCAGGTTCAGTGAGAGGTGCTGCCTCAAAAATAAGGTGCAGAGTGATTGAGGAAGATATTTGAAGTTGACCCCTGACCTTCGTATGCATGTATACCTGCATACAACACATATACCACACATACACCTCACATGTACCACAATACATTTCACACACATACATACGCATGCACACACACACAGACACACACACAGACACACACACACACACACACACACACACACACACACACACACAGAGAGAGAGAGAGAGAGAGAGAGAGAGAGAGAGAGAGAGAGAGAGAGAGAGAGAGATAAAAATAAAACACTCAACTCTCAGCCACTCAGTTGCCCTGACTCTTGATCCTTTAAGGTCTTTAAGGTCAAGAGCTTTCTGCAAAGCTCCCATGACATTTCTGCTTGCACTCTGGAAGATCCAGGGCTGATTAACTGGCACGGTTGAGAGCAAGAATGTGGCCCTTCCAAAGCTCTTTCTTCCAGCTCTAGAGATGACTTAGACCTAGAGGGCAGGCAAAGGAAGTGCTCTCTGCCCTACAGGGCTCTCTACTCTTTCTTGCTCTGGAAGAGCATACACAGGTCACGTTATCATGGTCCCACCAGCAAATGGAAGGAATTGTTTTCTCCCAGTCCCAAATGAGGAAGCACATTCAAAGGGGCTGTAATCGAATCTCATCACCACTGTCAGCCATCCAGCTTAGAAGAGGGAGGAGACTGGGAGCCTCCGATACACAAGCGGTTACCAGGTTGGGTTTGACTATCTTGACCTTGAGCAAAGCTTTACATCGGAGGGCTCTCGTGTGACTCGGACTGGAGAAAAAATAATGGTGAAAAACTCAACTCATTAACAACTGTGTGTGTAATTACTGTACGTAATAGGAAGCTAATATTGATCATGAGTGGGAAATACAAGTGTCTTGCTGAAAACTCACCGTGTTTTCCTTTTGGTGTCCTTGTGCTAGCTAGCTCCACTGATTTCAAAATGCCAATTAAAATGACGGGCTGATAAAGTCATGGTTGCCTTCACTAATCCTGACAAAGACTTAAAGGCCAGAGAAGATATTTACTGCATGGGTGGGAAGATTCCAGAATGAAGACACATCAGTTACAATTTTGTGTGCCCCAAGGCACCCATACAGACACAAGAAAATATCTAAATCTGAGGACCAAAAAAATAAATAAAGATGAGGAAGATCCAAAACGTGTAATGATAGGCATAGACTCTGTGCCTTTTAAACTTGGAACACAGCCTTTTTTACTTGCTTGAAACAGTCTCACGTATGTCAAGCTGGCCTTGAACTCTCTATAAAGCCAAGGATGACCTTGACCTTCTAATCTTTCATCCTGTGCTGGGAGACAGATGCTACCATGCTTCGTTTTGTTTCTCTGATGTGTGTGTGTGTGTGTGTGTGTGTGTGTGTGTGTGTTTATCCTTGCTTTGTAGCCCTACCTGGTCTTCTAGTGCTTGCTGTACAGCCCAGGTTTATCTGAAACACCCAGTAATCCTTTTGCCTCAGCCTGCCAATGCCTCCTACAAGATTGTGCTCCTGAAATACGACCTTTCTCGTTGCTCACAGAATATTGAAAGCATGGACCTTATATTAGATTATAAGGCTATCTAAACAAACTCAGCCGTAGAACAAAACCTGTTGTTCTGTTTGCAAGGATGCAAATGTCACAGGGCTAAGGACTTGGTGCATCCTTTTGGCTGTTAAGCCACCTATAGGACAGTGGGTGACATTCAGCAGGTGTTCTGTCACTCAGTCCAAATTCAAACTCAAGTTAAATGGAAGCAGCTCAGAGGCCAGTGCACAGTCAGGTGTAGCGCTGGGAAGAGCAGTCTCATGACATTTACCTCTGTTCTCCAATAAAGTCATGAAATCAACCATGAGAGAATCTAGAAAAATGCCTAATTTCTTGAAACCTTCAAATAAGTTTCTGAGTCCAAAGGGGGAAGGAAAGAATTGAGCAGTCAACGGCAGTGCTTCTGGATTGATGTGACCAGACCAAAGCAGAAAGGAGGGGATGGTTTCTTAGTCTTACCGGTGATTGAATAATAAAGAAATAAAAACTAAAGTGAGTGTTTACACTGAAAGAGTTACTGAAAGAAACTAAGTAACCAGGATTATAAAGAGAAGGGAGAATAAATTGAAAAACAGTAAAAGCAGGCAATATAGGCTGGCTTCTGAAGAGACAAATAGAAAAAAAAATAGAAAAATTTCTGGTTGATCTACTCAAAAAATATAGAGTACATTGTGCATGTTCATATGGATCCATAAACACACACATGCACACTCACACACACATACACACACACTCACACATACACACATGTACTCACACACTCACACATACTCACACACACGCACTCACACACACTCACACATGCACCCCCCCACACACACACTCACATACACTCACACACATACACACTCACACACACATGTATTTATATGTAGAAAATAAAAGAGGAGATGCCAATAAAATTAAGCTGATAATCTAATCATAAAAGATAGTATGTGGCATATTAATAAACACACGACTGTGACCTAATGGAGGACCTCCCAGGCACCAAAGAGAATATGAAGGAAAAATCCGGAGGAGTTGGGAAACTGGTTAGTGGGTGGGACAAATTTCAAGGCCAGCGCTTAGCTTCACAGTGTCAGACACATTAGTAATATCCAAGCAGTCTAAATTCACCCTGAGAAAAGATTTCCATGACAATGTGGAGACAATGTGCATATTCATACTCTCCTCCTCACACCAGCCAGATGCAAAGGCAGATCAAACTCAGCCCAGAACAAAACAACCCTGGTCTAGATATTAAAATGCAAGCTTTACACACACACACACACACACACACACACACACACACACACTCAGAGAAAGAATACTCCAGTTTAGAGAGAGGTGGCATTGCTAACTAACGCTTCAATTATCCTGCATCCTAGTATAAACTGAACCCAGTTATTTATTCTGGAACTTATAAAAATGTGTCTCCCATTAGAATAAACAGACCAAAATAGCCAAGCTCTCTTGAGACCAGCACTGGTGGCAGATGAGGTGCTGGTTGGCATTCTAAGAGTGCCATCACCTCATTATGAGTTTCCTTAGCAGCAATTGTTGAGGGGAGAAGTGTTAGGAATAATCCCATTTGACAGACACATACATCAAGGCTAACAGCTCATGTAGCCTGCTCATCGTCACACAGCCTTCAGCGATGGGGCTGGAATGATGAACTCTGTCAGCCTAGTTTTCAGCCAGGATACCCAACTCTTCCCAGTGTTGAGATGGCAGCACACACTGAATTTAATGTACTAACACTTGTTATAAAGCCATAATAAAAAAACCTACATAAGTTGATTACAAAGGAAAGATCAATGTGACTGGGTAAAGAAAGTCCACAGTAGCATACAACCAATGGCGGGTTTCAAGTAGACAAGATACTAAGATAAAAGGCTAACCAGCTGTTGAAAAAAATAGTTCCATATCCCACTGTATGTGTCACAGAGATACTAGAAGAAAATATACAAGTGGACCCTGCTTGTAGATGTGGGTGTTGAGGAAGATGATTATATTATCTAAAGCCCCCAAAAAGTTGAAAGTGGAGGGGGTCTGGCTGTGTCCATTTAGAGGCACATAAGGTAAGAAAGATTTGTGTAAGTTCTGAGATGGGAGAGTAATTTCTGAGCCTTATTCTAAAGTCACAAATCATACTGAAGAAATGGAAAATGTTTGTATATCAAAAAAAAGACCATAAACAAAAGGTAAATGGTGGGGAACAAATGGAGAAAAAGCCCATGTGTTCAGGTTTTAGTCTTTTGTTTTCTACTGTAATGTTAACTGAGGAGGGGATGGCAGGGAGACCTGGTTGTCCCAGAGATTAGAGAGTCAGCATGTATACCCTGGCCTCAAGATATTTCTGATTGGTAAATAAAGATGGTAAATAAAGATGCCAACAGCCAATAGTTGAGCAGAAGAGGTGGGGCTTAAGTTTCCCGGGCTTGTGGGTTGGAGAGGGAACATGAGGGGAGGAGCTGGAGGAGGAGGAAGGAGAAGCCTCCATGGATTAGAAGTCAAGAGAACATGGCCACGAGGGCTGGCCAATTGGAGTTAAGAGCAGCCCGGATGAAACATAATAAGTAATAACTTGGGGTTATCTATGGGAAAGTAGATTTTAATATCATAGAGGGTAGGCAGCTCCCCAGCTTTTGGACCGTTTAAGGCTTACTGTAAATATAAAGGTTGTGTGTTTTTTATCCAGGACTAATCTAAGGTGGGGTAGAATCCCCGGGTCAGGATTAAATAATTTCTACAACATCTATGTGTGTCATCACAACCAAACACTTGCTCTACTTCACATACAAAGAACCGCAAGTCAACAGAACACTCGATGGTAAACTGCAAGTCAACGAAAGAGATCTGAAACAGAAATACTGGCCAAGGAAATTAAAAGGCAACTCACAAAAGAATAAAGCTGGTCAATGAAGAGGTAGAAAAATGGACGTTATTATAGAAAAAAATGCTAAATTCGAGTTATTGCACCAGCATACAAGAACACAGCATGGAACTATTAAAACAAAACAAAACAAAACAAAACAAAACAAAACAAAACAAAACAAAACACCCAGACAGTCTGGCAGGACTGAGGTATGCAGCTAAGAGCAGGAAGGAGAAACAGATCAGAGTCATATGTACGGAAGAAGGCTCCCAGGAGGAGGAATATTTTAGTTCTTTGAGACAATCTCATATAGACCAGCTGGCTTCAAATTAAGTATTTCCCAGGGGATTGTCTTGACTTTCTGATTTTCCTGCTCTCTCCTGTCCCCAGTCCTAGATACAAGTCTGCACCATCACGCTTTGTATGACATCCTGGGTATTGAACCCAGAATGTCACACTTGCTAGGTGCTTGCCCTTCTGAGCTATGTTTCCAGCCCTTAGAAATATGTTTTCTTTTTGGTGATACTAAAGGTATTTGAAGGTCTTGAAACCATAAGTCTAAATGTGGCTCTGTTAAAGCTTTATTTAAATTATAATTACATGCCTGCGGGTATGTGCATGCATGCAGGTGTCCCCAGAGTCCAGAGATGATGTTAGACCCCTTGGATCTGGAGTTACAGGTGGTCATGGGCCACCTGGTGTGGATGCTGGTAACTGAACTTGGGTCTTCCAGAAGAGCAGATGCAATCTGAACCACTGAGTCATTTCTCCAGCCCAGAAATCTTTTCTTGATGTATAATCTATCCTGGTGTTTCGATGAGAGAAATGCTGGATCATCTCTCGCAAAAGGAGGGAAGGATGAGGAATGAGGATGCTATGGGCTTTGCTGTCTTTACAGTCCTAAGTTAAGTGTGTTTTCGGGGAAGCCGAGGGCAAGGTCATTCTCAAGGGCGATGTGAAGGCTGGGGTGGGTTTAGGGGAACAGAGAACGCTTGCGGCAGCTTCCACAGCCTCATGGAGAACAGACTGGAGAACACAGATAGATTGCTGGGCACTGTTGCAGGTCTGACTGAAATTGGTAACCATGAACTTACAGCAATGCCAATTTGCTTCCTTGGGTGATTTTCTGCAGCAATGCTCACCAGAATGCAAGCGGCCCAATCAGAGCCTTCTTGCTTCATTGTGCGTCTCCAGATCAGCAAACTGAGGCATCAGTGTTGATTGATAGCATGGCTGAGCTGCAAGCAGAAGTCTCACAAATGCTCTCTTCTGCTTCTTTTGCCATATTTGTGTGTGTGCGCATGCATGCGCATTCAGGATATACGTATAAATATATATATACACACACAAATATATACATTTATTTATATATATACACAAATATGTAATATATACTGCAGGATATACTTATATATAATATATATTGCAAGTTATATTATTCTATCTATCTGTATAGATAGAGAATAAAATTGTATTCCATTTTTAAAGACAAAGTCTTATGTATCCTAGGTCTTGAACTTACCACAGTCATGCCTGGTTTATGTGGTGCTGGGGGTCCAACTCAGGACCTCACCTATGCTAGGCAATCACTCTACCAACTGAGCAACACCCCCAGTAGTCAGTGTATGCTAATTTCTCCCTCCAGTTTTCTCGATATCATCTCTGGTGTTGGAGCTTTCTTAAAGCTATCAACCCACTTCATTACTTTCAAAGAAGTTCTGTGAGATTCTCCAGTGATATTGGTCACCTGGCAGGGTCCATTCTTGTTAGAAGGAAGACCAACTTCATGCCTGGTTCATTCTGAGACTCCCAGGGATGTACATTACAAGAGGAAGATGCCCAGAGAGAAGGACCATACTGGCCATGTATGGGTGTGTCCCGTTAATTCACACTTGATATAATCTTACCCTAAAGTCACAAATTGTACTCAAGATCTTCCATCTACTTGTTCTCGGCCCAAGCCCTACTACTTGGCCAGGCAGGATTTGGCCTTTGGTGTCCTGACTCATGGAGCTGTTTCTCCCCTTGCATCTGAAACACTCAACTGCCCATCCACTCAACTGTCCACTCCACATCCTTCACGTCTGACCTCTCCCTCTGACCACACTGTCCCTCTCACTGGGAAGTTTTCTTGTCTACCTGACTCTTAAACTTTTCAATGTCCAGGGTTAGCTTTCTCCATTCCCCAGTCTGCTGCACCCACGCCTCCTTAGTTATCCCTCCAGGACAGGCTTCTCCCAAAAGCTCTGCATGCCTCTCCTGTGCTGGGTTTCAGTGGAGCTGTGGTACCAGCTGAATGTTACTCATTGTCCTATGGACTGACTCATCACCTTCAAAAGACACATAAACAAGTTGCTGTCCTCAGTGACATTTATCTCCTAAGAGGACAAAGAACACAGGACTGGGCAAAAGGGGAAGAGTGAATGGAAGAGGGTGGGCAGCTTTCAGTAAGAGGGTTCAAAGTGGTCTGTGTGAGGTGGTGGCCTTGGAACTGTGGCCTAATGCTAAGGAGCCAGACACCCCAGGATGATTACTCCGGTCAGAAAGAACTGAAGGTGCAGAGGCCCTAAGGGCAGAGGGGATGAGCACGCTGTCTATGAGGGACACGGGACTCAGGAGCAGCAGAGAGAGTGTGGTAATTAACAGAAAGGGGACATGTAGTGAGCTGCAGAAGATGACAAAGGTCTGAAGGGTCATAGAAAGGACTTGGGACTGTATTACGGGAACTGAGTGGTGTCTCAAAGTAGAATCCTGGTTCTATTAGATGCAGACCTAAAAGATTTCTGGAGTCAAGAAACGCTCAGATCCAGGACTGCAGATACCATCTTAAACTGCCTGTTACGTGTCTTTACCAGGCATTTCCACAGCATTTCACATGTGCACACAGGACCAAATTCTTCATCATTTTCCAAAGCCTCCTACAGGCCTTACTTCTGTGAATGACAACTCCAGAGGCCTAAGCAAACTATACCATTGCCTTATAGCCCAGTGGTTCTCAGTCTAGAGGCTGTGACCCATTTGGGGTCAAATGACTCTTTCATAGGGGCCACATATCAGATGTCCTGCCTATTGCTTATTTACATTATGATTCATAACAGTAGGAAAATTACAGTTCTGAAGTAGCAACAGAAGTAATTTCATGGCTGTGGGTCACCACAGCATGAGGAACTGTATTAAAGGGTCGTAGCATTAGGAAGGTTGAGAGCCACCGTCATAGCCCTTCAGTGACTGACTTCTTTTTCTTATTGCTTCTCTCCAGCATCTCTTGTAGCTGACACATCTTCATCACACCCCAGAGGTTGAGCCCCCTCCCCATGCTGCACTTCTCAAATCTCACACTTGAGATCTTGCTCCTCCTTAACCCGTCCTCCATATTGGCGCCATCTGGACGGTCAGTTCTGTACATCACAAACTTTGTCTGCTCCATATCTGTTTGGAGTGCTCTAAAAAAAAAACCTCCCTGCTGCATAGAGAGAGAGGAGTCTAGACTCTTTAAAGGGCACCAGACTCACTACGATGAAAAGCCTTTGCCAACCCCTTTGATCTTTATCCTCCTGCCCGAGTGGGCCCCACAGTCCAGACAGACCATAGAACTGGCAGCTTTACAAATGTACAGTGCTCACCGTCTGCCTGCTGTTTTCTCTAGGCTATTTTTGTTTTGTAGAATGGTTCTGTCTCTTGTTACCCTGTAAAACGGTTAAGTACCATTTCCAGAGAGCGATGTAGGTCCTGCCCATTCCACACTTATCTTTCCTGACTGCTGTCATGGAGTCTGTAAGCAGGCTTACTGACCCCATGCCATGGCACCCAAAGAGCTACAACTCCAGCAGATCGAGAGCTAGTGTAAAATCTTGCTGTTCATAGACCCCAGAGAGCCAAACATCTTCCAAGCAAAGTCCACTCCCACTCCTACAATGCTGGTTCTACTTATACCATAACACCCACAGCACAGCATCACTAACAGTCAGCATAAGAAAAACAGGGAGCCCGGACTCTACCCATCTGATTATAATTGGAAAGAGGGGTGATCAAGACATACACTGCTCTGCCTTTCATTTGATGAAAAATTTGTCGTTTATTGTAATGGATGATGCTATTTTTTCTCCCCCGGCACCTACTCTACATTCTGGCAGGCAATACCCCTTTTCTACTCTAACTGAACTTGGCTTGTGCTTTTGATACATTTTAGAACATGGAGTTATAAGTGGACACGTCAGAAGCCAATTTTCAAAGTATCAGTGTTTGAGGATCGGGTGGGGTTGGGGGAACTCTGTCCCCTGGAGTCTTTGCCTCCTACGTAAGAGCAACATACTCTATTTATAGGCTGCTCCCTTGGTATGGGTCTCAGAATGAGATGCCACACAGGGTCTAACAGAACCACAATTGACACACAGCCCTGATGGACCTTGAGAGAGACGTTATGTAATGTCGGGGACTGTGGATGCCACGGGTACAACTAATATTCTGAAAAAGGTGTATGAAGAGGGTGAGTGGCGATGGCTTGGTCTTGTGGATAAGGTGGTTAGAGAAGGCCTTTGGGATGGTCAAAAGGAGCCAGCACTGTGAGGGGCATTCAAGTGCAAAGAAACTGAGGTAGAAAAGTGTTTTAAGGGAAAGCAGGGCATGGGGTAAGGGAGAGAGGAGGGAAGGGGTCATTACAGATGGGTTCCTAGACCTTTCTGCCCAGGATATCTTTTGGCATCCAAATTGCCTGCCTGACATGGAGTCTGTTGAGCCACGGTTAGGGTGGCCATGCATTGCTCAGATTAGGAAACTTGAAAGGAAACGAGGTGGTTCCTAGAACAAAAGGTACCGTTTGTCCTAAGCAAATAGGGACACACAGTCACTGCGCTCCTGATCCCTTTTACCCAGGCACCAGTCATCCTTTACCTTGTGGCAGTAGCAGTCTGGTCCACATTCCTCACTTGCTACTCACTCCCAGCCCTACACTCTTGCTTTCCATTGGCTCTGGCAATTATGTTCTCCCCCCCTTAACAATGGCCCCTTGTGCCCTGAGTTCCTTTGAGACTGGCTAGGTTTTTGGTATCAAAAATCTGCCATTTACCAGCACCACTTCTACGGTTTGACCAGTCACCTTGGGGCTATCCTGAAGTCAGGGTAGCTTTCTGTGACATCTCCACAATCCAGCCCACCCACCGAGTCCTGGAGCTTGTCCTAGCCTCTAGACCCCCGCCCCCAGCATGACCAGACTCTGAACTGCACTGTACACAGGCTTTTCAGATGCTAGCTGAGGCTTTGTGTCACCAGCTAATATGACGAATTCTGGCAGCCCATGAGACAAAGCATGGAGACGGTTCCTTGATCAGTATGCTTGGCTAAGTGGCCAAGTCTGAGCTCCAGGGTCTCAGTTCTTAGCTTGAGAGCAGACCATGAATCTATGGAATTACTTGGAGCTAATCCCAGATGCCATCTCAAGGTAGGATAGGTGTGGGTTTGAGTGTGAGGTTCTTCTGTTCGTGGACGGGGAGGAGAGATGAATATTTTATACCAACTGAATCTTTTCTCACATGTATAAAAAACTCAACTGTTGCTTCCTCATAAAGACTTGGTGCCGCGGTGCTTGGATGGCAGGGGACTGTGCCTTATGGATGCGTGGGAGAGTAAATTCCGTTTCTGCTGACTTTTGAAACAAGGAATGTGGCCCAGGTCTGTGGCCCAGGGCAGGGACTTGCCTCACGGTTCCACTCAGTGTTTCTAATGGTCTCAATCGAGATTGTCCAAGAGAGGCAATAAGAGCTACACACACCTCCCGCCCTCCCTGTAACACAGCCTCCATGAAGCTAGACCCCCAACACCGAGGTTTTCCCACTCTTCTCCATGGATGGACAGGGCAATCCAGACCCAGAAGATTCCAACTGAACCTACTTACAGAGATGGCGCATCCCTTGTTCAGCAACTATAATGTGGGCTGCTCCTTTCTGTGGGCAGAAGGGTGCTCTGTCCGTTACATGGGGCCAATAGACTAAATGCCCAGAATGGGGGATGTATATTCCAAGTCTAGAGTCTCCAGTAGGATTCTGAGGACCTGAGACACATGGTATAAAATGTGATGGCCAAAATGACTCATTTTTCCCCATGTCCCCAGCAATGGCTGCTCATAGGTATATCTCACCCCCATGAAGTTCACAGATACCTGTGCCCAGCCTTTAAGAACTCCAAGTAACTCTCAGAGATGTCTGTCTTTGTCACACAGGGAGGTGACAGTTGGCCTTTGGAGTCCCTCTAAAATTAGCTTTAGTTTCTATTCTCCTGGAAAGTCAGGCCCAGGATCAGCTGAGGAGAAAAACACCAATTTGTCAGTTGTCTCCTGAACTCAGAAACCTTCAAGAAAGGGAGAGGCTACATCTCCAACAGAGGGAGTGGCAATATCTCCAACAACTCAACTGGTGCTGTAAGCCCAGGCTCCTGGGGCTCTGAGGCCATCAAGTCCATCCTCACTGCCAAGAGCTGAGTTCTCTCAGAGTCTGACTTGTTTCCTAAGGCAGTCTGAGCAGGGCACCTTCACTGGGGACTACAGCCAGCCACATCCAGGCATGCCTCAAGCAGCCATCTACTGAAGACGGAGGATGATGAATGGCTATTTAGCATGACCATATGAAATTGTATTTACCCCTGAGAGATCAGGCTGCCATACAGAGGCACACACAGCCCCTTAAGACCAGCTGGAACCTTACTAGAGTTCATAGAGAAAGTGAGAGCCCTGTTTTGAAAACCCCTGCCTTTTACTGCCCCACAAGACAACCATTGTATGTAAGAGCTGGAGGGTCAACTATAAACCCAAGGCTCCTACAAAGCTGAGGGAAGCCCTCCTGCACTCCACAGAGCCTGAGGAAACCCACAGTCTAGAATGCTGCACTGATGTCCCAGGCTGATGACGGACAGGAAGGAGGGATTAGCAGAGCTTTAAGCTCCAGTCCCGATCCGACATCAAGCACAGATGCTGGTCTGTGAAGTTCAGCATCTGTCTCCACAGTTCTTTGAGTCAGATGTGGGAAAGCTCAAAAAGAATGTATACCCAGATCTCTGGGCATTTTACTGAGAGAAGTCAGTCTGCTGGCTTGTTGTCACCGCTGGAGGCAGAAGTGAGGATGACAGTGGTCTTCCATTCACCACCAGTGCAGTGACAGTACATGGCTGGACACACACAGCTTAGTCATTTTCCCAGTCCCTGTTGCATTCAGGCGATCCTAAAAGTCTAGACCAGGATTTAGGTTCAGCCATGTTCTCAGCTTAGTTCTGGACAGATTTGGAGTTTGGAATGGACAGAAAGTATTCACTGTGCCATAATCTTCCAAGAAGACTTTGGGGAAGCTGCTAACTGGAACAGTTCCTTATAGCAGTTTGTGAGACATATATCATTATAATAATTGGGGACCATTCTGTCAACCAAGAGCTCCTGGAGGACCATGCCCTCTACTCCCCGACCAAAAGCACAACACTCAGTGTGTAGAGACTCACCCACAACCATTCTGTTTAAACAAAAGGAAAGCCAAAAATCACTACAAGATGTGAGGACCAAGCATGGGACCATGCATCCTGTCCTTGTTGAGATAACAACATGGAGGCTAATATTCCAAAGGCTCCAGGAAATCATAACCACTATGGCAGCTGAAGCCTGGCCAGTCCCAGATCACTTCACATGACATGCCACAGCTCACATGCTGCCCTCACAGTGAGACCAAACATCTCGGAAATCCCTAAGCCACTGCCACATAGTAGGGGTTCCATGTTAGTGGTTCAGAAATCTGCCTTAATGTTTAGATCACTTAGGAACGTTCTAGAACTTATGATTCCTGGGACCAGCGAACTGGAAACGTCCAAGAATGAGGCCAGGAACTTTGTATTTTAGCATGTCCATGAGTGATGTTAATGATGAGCTGGATCTGTTTTAGACTGAGCAGAGCTACCTAAGACACCACCTTAACCCATCAAGTATTTGAACAAAGGAAGTAGTGAGTGTAGCAAGTTATACGGGGCATCCTCTTGGACCTGGTGCTGATACTACCTCCTTAGACATTGTGATAAAGTGCATGCAGGGAGCATCCACCATGAGCCTTTGCCTTCTTTGCCTCTGGCCAGCTCCAACATTCCATGCCTGTATTCTACAGATGTGGTTTCTATACTCAGATTCTAAGATGAGATCAGCTAGGCCAGACAATACATTGACGAGAATACTCCATTCCCACAGGCCAGTGACTGAAGGTGTGGAATGGTCCCAGTGTCAGCATCTGGTGTGCTTGGGGGCACAGGGAGCAGAGCTTACCCATAAGCCCTTCTTATCGTCCCTCTCTTGATGACCCTTCCTTAATGCTTATGTCCCAGTCAGCACTGGGTCTGCTGAGCTGGTTCATGATTTCTTCTCTAGTTTCTGCTCTCAGCAATGCACTTTTCTGTCACTGTGGCCCCTGCCTGGTAGATGGATATACATTGCAGGGGTAGACTTTATTACCCAGAAGTCTCCATGCCTATTCCAGCACAAAGGTAACGAGTGATTAAGGAACCCATCCTGCCCTGATCTGATGGTGTTGACTCCTTCCTTGTACATGCCGACAATGCTGATGTGTGAGCCAGCTCCTTACCCAGAGTCAATTCTCTTAGTCCTGGACTTTCTCATCTCCATGGTCCCTTACCCAGGACCCCAAGGCACCATGATGCTTCACAGCCATGACCACCATGACATTTTCATTTCTGTGACAAATAAATCCCACCTCCTGTCATCACCAAAGGCTTTCTGGTGGGACACTGGCAGAAAAGGCCATTCTGCACTCTGCACATTGCCAGCAAGGGCAGGGCACAGGTTCTCAGTAGCCAAGCTTTTGAGGACTAGATAGAGGATAGAGGGAGGGGTACCCTGGAACTCCCTATGTTCCCTGTTTATCTCTTTGGGTCCTCTGAGGTAGGTGGGACCTTGACAGAAGCCTGGAGGACTGAGAACACTTCCTCAAGCATGCTCATAGATTGTAGGCAGCTCCTGCCCCAACACAAAGCTTCTCAGGAGTGTTGTTCCCATGCAGAGGCTGACATTTCAGAACCTGGCCCATCCAACCCTGGCTCTGAGTGTTTGAAAAAGGCAATTTCTGAGGACTCTAGCTATTTTGATATTTTCTGAGCCAAAGGAAAGAATATTTGAAATTGGAAAATTTGGGATCATGTCTTTACAGGGAATACCATGAGCCAGCTATAGTTATTGGGGAACAAAGAAGGGCAAACTTCATCTGGACATCGTGCATGGTACAGAGGTGGGCCGGGTCATGCAAAAAGCACCTGCCAGAAAAAAGATAGTTAAGAAGCTATGGCTGTGGCCAGTATGTAGCGCACATCGGAGCTGTTATATTTAGTCCAACACAAGTAGGGGAAGCAGAAGAGACATGCTAGTGTCTAGGTACGAGGCTGGTGTATTAGGAGAGCATCTCTTTTCTTTGAGTTAATTTATAGTTTAACAGGAGCGCACACACAAAATCCCAATAGGCTTTTATTTTTACCCTGACAAAATGATTCTAAAATTAATCTTGAACAACAAACAGTTGGGAATAACAATGACTATTCTGAACGAGAAAATAATTAAGGGAGGAAGGAGTCGTTTTTAGCTGTGCTAGATATTAGAACATATTATAAAACAACAATTAAAATTATTCAATACCAGGGCCGAGACAGACGCAGTGCAAGAGAACAAAGGGCTACTCCGGGAAGGAGACTTAACTACATCTGAGGATTCGGTGCGTGATAAAACAATCTATTTGCCTCAGATCACGAGGGAGGAGAATTATTTAAAACTTATGTTGGAAGACTGCCTAAGAGTTTGGACAATATTATACATTCATCCAGATAAACTCCAGATGGATTAACAAATTACAGCTTAGAAATCAAATCACCAACAAATAGCTAAAAATAGAACAAACCGTCTCTCAGATTCCTGACAGAATGACAACTTTGTCAGCTTTGTAAAGAAACCACAAATATTGAGGAGTCTGTCTATGTGGAGACGGAAAACAACCCTACAATGCAAAACAGCAAAACACAAAAATAATGAAATAAGACTGGTAAAGGGTGTGTGTGTGAGTGTGTGTGTGTGTGTGTGTGAAGGCCACATGCAGCTTCTGTCAACACAATGGAATGAGCACCTTCCTCCTGGAAAGGAAGATACAAGCCTCCTAGACTTGCACACAAGGATCTCGGGCTGGATCGGGACTGATACTCTTATCTAGTGACCCAAGATAGAAATCCCAGCATCCCTTGACACCTCTTTCAGACCTGCTGCTCCAAAAGAGAGTCCAAGGCTCTTTCCAGACTTTATTGCCATTGGATCCCACTGTCTCTCACTCACATGTACCTACAACATTCTCGAAAACAATGCAGACCCAAGCACTCAAGTTCAACGCACAAGAACATGTGTGTATGTGTGTGCAGGTGTGTGCTTATGTGTGCATGGATATGCATGTGTATGCATGTGCAGATGTACAGATATGTACTTATGTGTGGATGTTTATATGTACATGCTTTTATATACAGATGCCTGCTTACATGTGCATGTGTGAGCATAGATGGACAGATGTGTACTTATGTGTGCATGAACTCACACACACGCTTGCAATTCTATGCATATGCTCTTGGGACATACCCTTGTGCATGCAGGCTTACACACGTCCTATGGGTCCTCTGAGAACTTCCTACTACCACAGATGTCTCCCTTTCCATTGTGGCCCCAATTGTGACCTACATTCTCAGGTCATATCTTCTGATGATTTCCAGTCAGTTGGCCGTTGTGGACTGGTCAGCATCTGTGGAGGTGTCAGCTGCACATGGACCAGTAAATGAGACTCACAGAGACATAAACCTAAGTGTGCTTGCCACACCAAGACCTCTCATTGGAAAAAAATCTGGCCCACAGGGACAACTTTACATAATGGGGTCTGTCTTCCATGGAGAGAGTTTTCGGGGTCAAGCCCTGTGTCCCTCAGTCTTGGGTTCACAGCTTTTACCAGAATCTTGGGAAGTCCCCAGTAATCAGCTAATACATGCTCCAAGGGAATATTCAATATATACTTATTAAATTCTCACATTTAAAAAGGCCACATAAATATGGAGGTCTAATGAAGCTGTTAAAGGTGACAATCTAGCTCATATGTCACCTATGAGAAGAGAGCCGTTAAGTTGTTCTCTCTGTAAAGATGAAGGCAGATGAAAAGAGAGAGAGAGAGGGAGAGAAAGAGAGAGAGAGAGAGAGAGAGAGAGAGAGAGAGAGAGAGAGAGAGAGAGAGAGGTGATACACTTCTTGACAGGAAGACCACATACCTAGCAATTTTAGGCTAATAGATTTTGCTACTAGCATTATGAATGGGTACAATACTTGGGGAGGGGGTTACACACAACAGTATATATTTATAGAGAGTTATTTTAAAAAGCTCATCTACTGGCCTGATGACCTGACTTCTGGAAATTTACCCTTAGAAAGTAACTTGAGGAGGAAGCCATATGAATCGAGATTTCCATTATCGCCTTATGTAAAAAAAAATTGAACGTAATTGCTTCCACGAGTCTTGGCCTAATCACTAGACAGCATATTCCTCTGGTTTTTGATAACATGAGCATGAAAGACATGTAGCACCCTGGTAAGGTATATAACAAATCGTGGGCTTTGAAACACAACATACAAAATGGTATACCCAGTGGGATCTGGACTACGTGCGGGCGGGAAGAGTCATCAATCTTCAGCAGACAGAAAGGATGGGTCAGTGTGAAACTGCTTTTCACTTAGGGGAGGGAGAGTGAGAGAATTTTATTTAAATTCTGAAAACTGTATTTAAATCATTTTATTTACATAAACTTTAAACATTCTAGAATATGCCAAAATTCTGTATTGGGTATTGTCCCTTGAGCTGTGGGTTCTTCTGGATATAGAGTTGTAGCATGTGGTATGGGCACAAGTCACCCTTTAGTCAGAGCAGGGTACTCCCACGGGGTTTCCACCCAGGGTTCTCCAGTTTATAATACAATGGGGAACAGAAACACCATCCCTGGCCACTGACTTTGTACACATAGGTGTTCCGTAAGTGAGGATAATACAGAGGTGATAGAAGGGATGAAAAGAAGTGAAGGTGAGGAACAGGGTTCCTTCCCAGAGTACGGCGCTGTTTCCCTCAGAGTCCTGGACCTACCCTTCCGGGATGTGCTGCACTCCCAAGAGCTGTTTTTAACTCCCAGGGAAACCCAGACAACAGTGTGCATCTGCACTCCAGCTCAGTACCTTCTCCTAAGTGTTCTCTCTTTGATCCTGCTTCTCAGTTGAGCCCTCAGATTCTGAGAATCTGGTGTGATGGAAAAGGTACAGGACTTGGAAGAGGAAATGTGGTTTCTGACTACTGCTCTGCCGACGGATGCCTCCAATTCTCTCCTACCGTGTGACGGCTGCATAGCTCTGAGTTAGCACCTCTGTCCTCTTGAACTCAGTTTTTTCATCTATAACCAGAGGGAAGAAATGTTCTGCAAACATTGTAGGGAAAATTCACATCTCCCCAATGACACGGGACATGTACAAACCATCACCCTCCTCCTTGTCACATGCTCTCCCACCATCAGGATGCTTCAGATTTTAGCCATAGCCTCAAAAATGCAGGGGACCTCTTGAGACAACATTAAGCTACCCTGGAACATGGCTGTTTATCTTCATTTCCGCCAAAAAAAAATGTCTGCCGGTGTCTAGAGATATTTTCGGTTGTCTTGGCTGGTATTCCGAGTATGTGGTGGTAGTGTTCAGAGTGGTAGAGGACAGAAAAGTTGCTAAAGATCTGACAGTTCTCTGGGACAAAGTATTTATGTTACAGAGCCTGAATACTATGGAGAAGGTAACCTTCTACTAGCTGAAAAGATATTGTCTTGATAGCCCTAAAATGCAGTCCAGTCCTTTCTCCATTGTGGCGGTGCAGTAGGGGTTGGGAGCAAATGGGAGAGAAGACAGGCAGACAGATACCAGGAAGGGACTGTTTCCAATAGCAACCCTATGGGGAGTCACCCTTCTTCCTTATCTTCAAAGCCAAGCTTCATCCCAGCATCCTCTGGGCATCTTCCCCAAGCACCCAAAGGTTCAGTTCTCCTTTGAGAACCCTCAAGACTGTGCTGTTGATACATACTTTGAACTGCATACATCCCAGAAGGCCCCACCTTCTCATTTCACACATGCACTCTATACGTTAAGATTAGAGCAATTAGGACTCACACTTTCTTATAGGAGAAAAAAAAAAAAGGAGGTGGCAGGGTCTGTGTGTCCTGGCCAGGCCCTGGTGAGAGCTGTTGGGCAACTTCATGGAAAGTGGCTGCTAATGTGCTGATAATTGGCTTCCTGCCTCCTTTATGAAGTGTGAAGTGCTCAGCTAGCCTGTCAACAAGACATCAAGGACTATGCAAACCACCCTCCGGAGTTATTTGTCTCTTCCTTCCCACTGCCTCTCTGGAAGATGGCAATGACTGCCCTGTCTGAGGATGCCTAGAAGTGGCTCTGTGATCTCTGGTAAGGATGAGGCTAAAACAAGCGGAGGTTCTGTGAGCTAAGGCAGACGGGCTCCCTTTCCAGAGTACTGTCTTCAGGACGGTCACTGTGCGCAAGGTCCCAAAGCAGAGATGGAATAGAACAGCTCTGAACCCGTGAGCCTGGCACTTGGCACCGGGCAGACTGTCAACATGGCTGACCGGATGGAGAGTGCTTCCACTCTGGGCTGATATGGAGCAGTTGTCCTTGGAGAGGTGAACTGACTGAGGAGGACAAGAAAGTGAGAGGGAAAGAGCTGGCTCTGCGTATTGAGTTGGAGCACTTTAACATGAGAAGCAACTTGAGGTGGGGAAAGCTATCTGCTGAGCACCCACCACTGAGAGGGCATCTCAGAAGCTGGTGAGGGCTGCTGACGTCACGGCTCGCTGCAGAAAATGCTGGGCAACATGAAGGTGGTGTGGCTATGTGTAAGTTTGGCAGGGCACCTCCCGAGGAAGGAGCCGTTTTGAAGGAAATGCTTCCACAGAACAGAGCAGCATTTCACACTTCTTTGAACAATCATTCTAAGGCATTTCAGCCATCAAAAGAATTTCCCGGGTCCCCTTCTAACTCCTATAAAAGAGAGAGCAACATTGTTTGGCTAAGTGCTGTGTTGATGTTTGCTGTGACTAATGTGTGTGTGTGTGTGTGTGTGGGGCGGGGCTTGAGTGACTCTCTAGACTAACCGCCTCTTGCTAGGAGGGCTTTTGTGCGCATGTGTAAAGAACACTCTACAACACAGACAACCTCACTATTTTATATTTTTATAGACATTTATAGATGCTGTACCTTTCCTATTGATCAGAAACTATGGTGCAGGTTTGATCTAGATTTGGGAGCCGAAGCATCTCTCAGTCAAAGTGTGACCTGTGCTGTGATGGCCCAGTTTGGAGACCAGTTTCCAAGCATACACTGTTTGAAGGGGGACAGGGGCTCTCTTTGTTACAGTTATTTTTTGGCTATAAATATGATCCTGGAGATGCATGCAGCCTCTGGGGAGTGAAGATGGAGGGCTACCCTCTTGGGTCAGCAGGTTCCTGGAGAGGAGATAGTTTGGCTACAGCTGGGAAGCTCAACCAGTGGCAAGAATTGGGTTTCTAGATTGGCTGAGGGACCTCGGAGACAGACCAGAGATGAATACAGATCGCAGCCCCTTGTTCTCTGAAGTACAAAGATAGGCTTCCTCTGTGGTGTATGTGGGGAGAGCTGATTCCTCCTGCCTTCCTCCACTTGAGCCAATCTCGATGGAACTCAAGTTGTGTGTTCTTCTAGGCCTAAATAAGCAGACACAGCCGATGGATGGAGGCATCTGAAGACACATGGGGTCCCCTTCCATCCCAGAACTATCCAGATAGCATCTCGTGCCAATTGCCTAGAGTACCAGTTTTGTGGTTCTCATTAACAAGCCCTGATCCTTCACCCTTGCTCCAAACCATAGAAAGCAAAGGCTGGACACTCTGTTGCCAGTATAGCCCAGTCTTTCTCTTCTCAACTACTTGTGAACAGAGTTTTCAGCACATTGCTTCTGGAGATGAAGGGCCTGCTGGGCAGCAATTCAAGGGTTTTGGCCCTTTGGGAAAATTCTAGAAAAATGTTCTAGAACTTCTCTTCAGAAGCACAGGGTCAAGCTCCTTTCTGGAGGCCTCCAGTGACTATCACTATCCTTCCTCAGCTTGCCTTCTGCTTGCTAGACACATTTATTTTTGGCTGGTGGGGCCAGGGAGCCCAGCCTCCCCATAAATACATCTCCTTTTGACTTTGCTTCTCCCAGGTTTGTGCCCAGGAAACTCAGCTTCTTCCAATGTTCTCTGTTTCATTTTTATCAAGATAAACTTCAAAAATTAAGCTCCATGCTGCCTGGGGGAAATCTCATAGCTGGGCCTTACCTTCTTAGCTTAGCTAGGACCTCCTGCTAGCAGCCCCATGGCAGGCTCTGCCCTGCTCTGCCCCGCTCTGCCTGGCTTGGTTCTACTGTGCTGACAAAGCCTTTGGTTGGTTATTCTGAGCTGCCCCTGCTAACTATCCCCAATCCTTGTATTACCATGGTTCCTACTGAAAGGGGCCAACACTGTCAGACAATGTTTCCAACCTATACCAGAAACACATTTGGGCAGATATCATGAAATTTGATATTTTTTCCCACTAAGAGCTATTCCATATGGATCTGAGAACGATTTAATCTTTAAAGCTCTGAAGAATTTTTACATAAACTTATCAGTCATAGAAAATGCTTTGTCAGGCAGAGCAATTTATTTTTAGTTTGAGCAGCATAATCCCTTGTGGTATGACCCAACTCAGCCGGCCATTCTCATCACAGAGATCCCACCCGTATCCCCAAAGGGCTCTCAGTCTGTAGCATGCAGAATTCAGAGGTTCTGAGTTGTCCACTATGGTGGGTGGAGGATCGGAGGGTCAGGCAGAGTGCCCTTCCCTGAGAATTCAAGAAAAGAGCTGGAGGAGTTGAGTGTTGAGGGTGAAGAAGAGAAGAGGTGACAGCCCAGAGAAGCTAAAATTCCAGACTTCCTGACACTGACTGTGTCTGGCTCCCCCAACCCTTGCCACCAACGGCCCCTCACACTTAGAATTCTCACTGTGGCTAATGACTCCCAATGTTTGTAGTGCCGCAAAGTATGTCCAACACATATAAGAAAGATGATGGGCTGCCTTCTTATCTCCAGGGAACAAACCACTCAGTTCTATTCTCCTCACCAAAGATCAGCCACGCAAGGATAGCTGGAGCCCTCCTCCCTCCCTAATACCATGGTGATCATCAAGGCCTCTGATCCCTGTAGCACTCCAAGGCTGGTACGTTATCTATGAACTTAAGAGACATCCTGCCCATCCCACAATAGCATGGTGTTGCGATGGTGACAAGAGTGAGGAGGAATGCCTTGGTCTGACCTCCATGGGCCATGTTCAGCCATCTCTACCTTGCATTTAAGGGTCATTATGGATGGTTATACTATGTCAAAGAAGGTCTCCAAAGATCAAGAGCTGTACTCTGCATTAGATGTGAGGACTCAGATAGCCACCGTTCTAGGAACAAGAAAAACCACCCCAAATGGACACCCACTATAGGTTTTCAAGGACAGGGCCTTAGCTATGGATCCAGCTTGCCTCTCCAGGGAGCCCCCTAGTGGCCACCCTTCTCACTTACACACACAGCCTGGCTTCTTAGCCGACCACTGGTTATTCTTTTGGCACGTGATTGATTTCTGTCCCACCAGCTCAAAGGCAGGCTGGCATTCAAACGTGAGTGTGTCACCATGGCGAAAGCGAGAGCCTTCTCTCTGGCCATAGGCAGGTATGCCAGGGTCTCCGCAACTACCCTGTTCGATCTCTGAAAGACAAGAAGACAGAAAACAAGAGACAGGAAAGGTGATGTTACATCTGTCCTGGCAACACATGTTCCCCACTGCATGCTCTCTTGCTGTCCTCCAAAGAGTCAGAACATGGGATTCATAAGTTATGTAGGACAGTGTCTTAGGACAATACGACCTTCACTTATCATAAGCCCGTGACTCTGTCCACATACTGTATCTCAGAGACTTGGATATCTTCATTCATGAAAGGTGGGTGTTACAGTTTTGGATGTGAAATTTCCCTCTCAGGCTCGTGTGTTTGAACACTCAGGAGTCCCCATCTGGTAGTACTGTTTTGGGAGGTTGTGAAACTTCTGGGACAATAACCTAGTTAGCAGAAGTGGGCTGCTAAGAGGGAGCCTTGAGGGACATCTGCTTCTGATTCTATTTGGCCCGAGCTCTTAGCCTCTTGTTCTGTCAAAGATGTCAACAAGCTGTGTCTCAAGCAAGGTGGGCACTATCCCCATGATATAATAAAAGAAATTAAAAATTTCATCCTTTAATTATATTCTGCATTAGACCTATTCCAGGAGCTAACATGTCCTAGAGTTTGAAGCCATCCTGCCTGAGTTGCACTTTGTTTCTTACTTGTGAACACTGCTGGAGAGATTTTAAGAACAGCCCATCCACCTGAGTAGTGAGCTCAGGCGTGAATCAGGGGCCCTGTGCAGCCTGTCCTCCTCGTGAGCCAGCGTAAATGGGAATCAATACTGGATGCCTTCTGACACAGAAGAGCTTTCAAGATTTTTTTTTTGGTAGATTCAATTTGAGACAGTAATAGATAAAAAGAAACAAATGACTCATTTAGTACGCTTCAAGTTTGCTTGAGCCAACTGGTGAGTCAGCCTTGGAGGTGGGGCTGAGACAGCCCAGCTTGGTGGATCTCAGCAGCTTAAGGCCTCCACCCCACTCCCCAGGAGTCAGCCAGGACTCAGGTGCTTCAGGCAAGGGGTCTGTTTGGGCTGCATCTTTAGGGGTTCTTGAGTTACCCTTTGCTCAGCTCTGTGCTATGAGAGGGAGAGAGAGGGGGTGGGGTGGGGTAGGGGAAGGAGCTCCCTCTAGGAAGGAAGATGCCCTACAAGGAGACAGGAAGTTATTGAGAAAATGTCAGGTGGTGAAGGGAGACTATGAGGGACCTGAGGTTTGGGAGAGCAGGTCCTAGATTCTCCGAGGGAAGTGTTGGGTAACTTTCCAGGACTCTCAGGCAGAAGGGATGCTGTCTTTTCAGTGGATATCACTATGGGGATCAGGAGCCAAGGATTCCAGAAGTCACTGTGTGAGTCTGCAAAAGCTTTCTTGCTATGAGCTGAGCTGTTTCTCTGAGCTGATCAGAGCCACAAAGACTCAGTCGCAGATGCACAGGCTCCTGACGGTTGCGTTCACATTATCCCCCAAGCCTCTTGCTCTCTGCTGAGAGCAGCCAGGACAAAGCATGCTGTGTGGGGACCACATTCCAAGCTGTGCGTTCCAAGTCAAGCATTAGTGATCCCAGAATACAGGGGTCAGTGTGATCATAGGCAAGCACCAAGGACTCTCTAGTACAAGTCAGCTCACTTGTGTGTGTGCGCACACACACACACACACACACACACACACAGAGAGAGAGAGAGAGAGAGAGAGAGAGAGAGAGAGAGAGAGAGAGAGCAGCTGAACTTATATACTCCTTTGCAGCTGGCTTTATGCATGCTAAGGGACAGGGATGGGGCCACACCGAATCTTCCAAGTAAGGGAGGGCTTGCTTCAGATTCTAGAATTCCAGTCATCTAGAGGACAGGAAAAAGGGCCCCATGTGACAAAAAGATCTGAAGAAATAAACATCAGAACCCACCTTCTTCCAGTGTCCCCAAACATGTTCTCTGGGATGCAAGAACTGTCAGGGCAGTGACAGTAAACATTACCTGGCATCGGAAGACAGAGCTCATATTTAAGGTTCCCTAGTGAGGTCCCGTCATACAAAATATATGAGTAGGGTACATCTGCCTGAGTCACTGCCTTCAGCTTGTCTGAGCTCTGACTAGCTCAAGAGAGCATGCGCTTTGGGATGGGGGTGTTCTTCTCAGTCCCCGCTGTGTAGTCAAATCTTCTTGCATATAACTAAACTTGGCTAATTTCTCCCTATCAGCAAGGAAATAGCAGGTATCTAATAAAGACCTGCTGTGTGCTGGGGCCTGTGCCAGACACTGGAGATGGAAAAACTCTCTGTCAACTTGGAACATCCAGAGGAGGGAACATGGTCTACGACATGGGGTCTCAGGATGAAGACAGGATGCCAAGAGCAAGGCACACAAAGTGTTAATTGCCTCACGGACTCCGTAAGACAAGTTCTTTTCATTATAACTATCCTGCTGACATCTCAGTCGTAACATGTTATCGTGTCTTTTTTTTTTTTAGAAGATCATAATTAACATATGTAACATTTAAAACCAATAAGGATGCCAGCCTTGTACTTGGACTGGTTACCTTCCCTCTTACCCTCGTCCTGGTATCTCAGCTTGTCTGCTTCAATTAAAACACTGCTTTTTATTTAAAGCCATGACTTTTTAAATGTTAATTTTGATTTTTAAAATTATTGTCTTGAATGCTATTTATCTTTTTTTTTACATTTTTTATTGGATGTTTTATTTACATTTCATATGTTATCCCCTTACCCCATTCCCTTCTCTGCCCAGGAACCCCCTATCCCATCATCCCTCCTCTTGCTTCTCTGCGGATGTGCCACCAACTACCCCCCACTCCCACCTCCCCACCCTTGAATTCCCACCCACTGGGCCATCCAGCCTTCATGAGACCAAGGATCTCTTCTCCCACCTATGCCCGACAGGGCTCTCCTCCCTTGCATATACAGTTGTAGCCATTGGTCCCTCCCTATGTGCTCCCAGGCTGGTGGTTTAGACCCTGGGAGCTCTGGTTGGTTGGTATTGTTGCTCTCCTCATGGGGCCGCAAACCCTTTCAGCTCCTACAGTCTTTTCTTTCACTCCTACATTGGGAACCCCAGAATGCTATTTATCTTAAAAACTGAATTGGGGCCCTGTTCTCAAATGGTGTGCCTAAAGTGAGCACCTTGCTCATCTCATGGAATCCCAGCCCTGGGTCAGGGAAAGCTTCTTGGAGAAGGTACATTTTGTGCTGAGGCCTAAGACCATGGAGAAGACGTGGTAAATGGCTTGGTGGTGAGATGGAGAGGAAGGGCTCTTGGGGTGGAAGGAAGAAGGCAGGCCAGGTCCCAGATGCAGGATTGTATGGTGGTTTGTGGTATACCTATGAACAACCTGCTGAGCCATTATTATCACGACTAACTTTCATTTATGGAACTAGTGGTTTGCACATTGACTCCAGCCAGTGGCCACTGAACATTTTATATATTAACTCATGTCAGTCACCCTTACAGTATCACTAATAGAAGGCAGTATTTTCTCCCATTTTTAAAAGAGAGGGAACAGGCACATGGCCACCGAGCTCAAAAGTAGTGGATCTGAGACCCACAGACAGTGGACTAGCTTCAGCAATCCCCACTTCTAACGTTCCTGCCTCCTGCAAGGTGGTAAGAGACAAGGCTTGGAATCGCTCTAATGGGGAAGACCATCTCATGTTACAGGCAAGACAGAGCCTGATCAATCTGTGAGCAAGACTGGACTTGAGATGGTCAGTGATGGGCAGCTGATAAAGGATCCTACTCTACCTGGGAGGAGACACTGGTATGTGTGGAAGCTTACTCTGACCTCTGTCTGGGGAATGGTCTAAGAGTAGCTGGCTGGAGGCTAGAACAACATTCATATTCGTTCACTTAATAAATATTGGGACTGTCAGTTTAGTGTGGGTAGTAGAAAATGAAGTCTGGGCCAGGGCAGATAGATGCCTTGCTCCTGTGGAGCTTCTGTTGGTGGGAGATGTTCTGATGATATCGTACACTGGGTCCAGGCAGAGAGGATAGAGAGAACCAGGAAGGTGTGAGGAATCTGGAGTAGGAAGAAGCCACCAGCTGTCCTAAGGATAAGGATGCAGAAGGTTTGGCCTGGCCATAAGGGTGTGTTCCACTCAGACAAGAACACGGGAAGCAGGAGACTGCACAAAGGCCACTAAGGGACAGTTACCTGGATCTCAAATGTAGGGCAGACCTACAGAATTTGAAAATGTAACTTATACATGAGCCAGGAGAAGTATGAGACCAACAAAGCAAGGTGAGAAGAGATGTCATCCCAGAAAGGGACATGATGGACGGTTTTGGGGAAGCAGTAGTAGAGTAGACCCTCTCAAGGCAAGTGCGGGGGCGGGGGGGGTGATCACAGAGCATGGAGGAGGATGAACTAAAAAGATCAGTAGACAGGGAACTTAGGGGTAGAGCAGAAAGCAGAGGATTAAAAGGCGACCATTGTGGGTGCTGTGAGGACCAGCATCATGAGATACCATGTGCTCAACGGGAAGGGAGGATGGCATGATCAAAGGAGCAGAGAACTTTCAAAGAAAGCATTTCTTAGCAGAGGGGAAATAGATCTGGTCATAACTCTTGGGTAACCACCTTAGGATGGTGGTTAAAACATTCTAAAGATGGAATTAGATTGGTCATAGTTTAATTTCTAGGAAGAACAAGTGGGAGGCAGGGGATGCTGAGGAGACTGAATGGCTCAGAGACTATGGAGGGCAGGGAAGGGGAGCTGGAGGCTCCAGAGAGAGAAGAAGCAGAGCCCCTGTGGATGTGGATGCTGGCTGGTTGGCCTTAGTGACAGGGGCAGAGACTCTCCTCACTGACAGGCCTGAATGAGGACAATGCAGTGAGGAGTTTTCAGGTGGAGCAGGAGGTCAAGGTTTTTGTCAAAAGTGAGGTAACTGTCACAGGAAGCAAGACTGGATGCTGACAAGACCTTTTAAAGCTGTCCCTCTAGAGAACAGGAGAAGGAAGCTCAGTGGACAGCCACGGACCTGTTATCTCACCCACTCTCCTGTATGGACAGCATCTGGCAGCACTGCCTGCCTTGCTCACATAGACACAAAAGGGATGGTGGACCTGACTGTGGGTTGGCCATGTGACCAGTTAAGCAAAGGAGCTGAGGCTTCGGGCACAGCTGTGGCTGAGAGGTAGCCAGGGCTACAAGCCCCTCCCTGCGACACACACATCTTCTTGGGCTTTCTGATTTCTGAGACTAAATTGGAATCTCCTTTTGTGACAAGGGTACAGGGGTGAGGATGGAAAGGAGGAGGGCAAGAGCTAAGGGAAGAGATGGTGAGTCCAAGGAAGAGATACCCAATGGGACGGGGAGGGGGCACTGATTAGAGAAGGCACTGACAGACAAAGGGCCCCAGAGCAGGTGGCATGACCCTGGATTCCAGCAGAGCTGAAGGACAGAGTGAGAAGACTAGGGTATGAGAGACAAGGAGGTGGCAGGTGGTGGGGTAGGCAGAGAGCAGGGCCGGTGATGAGAAGGAAGCAGGGGGCTGGAGGTTGTGTGATGTCCGAGGAGAAGGCCACGCAGCAGAGAGGGAAATGGACCTCAGGAGCCTCCTCCATTGTGGTGGCTGTCGAGGATGAAGGAAGGAGCAGTTAACCCTGAGAATCCCAGAGGACCAAGGAAGACAGGTCCAAGGAAGCATTTGCAAAGGTAGAGAAGATGTGCTCTCTGAGGAGCTCAGGTTTGGAGATGGGGAGATGAGGAATGAGGGTAGGGTTGAGAATTTGGGAGCTATTTCTAAGAAGGAAGAGGATCTAGGGGCTGGTTTCTGTCCTGCGCCTCCTCCTCAAGCCCCTCACTGAACTGGAGGCATAGAAACAGAGGCTCCGCCTGCTGATAGAGGCTTCCCATGAGCCTCTGCCTGGAGGAAGGACTCCTCCTGCCCAGACACTGACCATCTCTGATGTTGGCACCCAGAATTATAAATAGATCAATGCAATTTTGACTTGGAGAAAAAAAAAAACCCTCAGCCTTTCAGTTTCCCATCATCTGATTTAACCCAATTTCACTTCGTAAGTGTATACCCACCCCAATCCTCCGTCCCACCGAAAGCAAGCCAGGGGCCCTCAGATGTCTGCGTGTGGGGTGTCTTGGCACCCCGTGAGGACTGGCCTTGCTGTGTTTGCTTTCCTCCTGCTTGGTTGTCTGGCCCTGCCATCTGTGCTAGACTCTCTGGTTTCGCCCCATCTTCTCGGGCTTTTCAATTTCTGATACTAAATTGGAATCCTCTTTTATGAAAATGTCTGCATGGAAGAGACAGCGTCGTGTGTCTCTATATATTCTGAGGCCGTTCGATGTGCTCCGAGAAGGGAAACCACTTGGAGGGAGCTGGGGTGGAGGTTGGGTTGCCCAACCTGGGCTGCTCTTGGCTGCCCGTTGAGAGAGTGTTGCTATGTCTGCTTCTTGACTTCTTCATGGTGCCTCAACCCAAGTTAGAACTTCCTCTCCTGCTTTTCATGTGATCACATTAGGTCACCTCCTCCAAGACACTGGCCCCAGCCCACACCTTGGATGTTACCCACCCACTTTTTATCTCAATCTGCTGCTCTTTTCCTTCCTGGTACCAACTATCCCTGGCAGCTTGTAGTCTTCTGTGCTCTCAAGAAGTATTCTGCTGGTTACTGTCCTGGACACTGGGGATATCACAGAGGAAAAGTGGGGCCAATATTATCCACCTGGCATCTACCACCTTCTTGGGCATCAGGGACAAGCTAAGTCCCCAATGTGACAACCTTCCTTGTACCATCTCCATGGTCTCCTGCCTTCTTTTCGACACACCCCAGAGGAAAAGCTCTATAAAATCAGACATGGGTTGCTTGGGTATCATGGATTTCTGCTAGAGCACAGCAGATATTTGGTGCCATGTGCAAGGTAGACCAGGTGTTTACCATGCCAAATGCCAGGCTTAAGTGAGCACTAAAGATCCAGAGCTGCTCGACCTCCGACCCCTGCTCTGGGAGAACTCAGTCAGGTTTGTGTGGGGAGGCTTCTTTGAGACTCTTCCTTCCCCTCTCACTCCAACAGGGCATTCCTCAGCTGCTCTTCTACACACCCTGGCATCCTGTTTCCTCAACTTTTCTCTGTCTCAACTCAGGCTTCATAATGTCCCCACCTGGATGACAGTATCCAGCTGGTGGCTCTCTACCTCTCTGCTCTACACCATATTCTTTGATGTACAAGATCATTAAAAACTTATTATTAGGTCATACTGTCTCTTGCTCAGTTTTCCCACAGCTTCCTAAAGTCTTCAGGTTAAAGCCCCACCTCCGGCTTAGGCAGGGCTCTTGTCTTCCTCTTTCCCAGGGTCTCATCTTTGGCCAGCACCCACCTTGGAGTTAGCATATCGGGAAGCAGAGCAGTCTGTGGGGAGGTGGCATGATGTAATGATGGCTGTGAAGCCACAGCATACTGGACCTGAATCCTGGTTTTGATACTATGTAGTGGGCCTGGATCACACTGTTATTATAAAAAAAAAATTCAGTATGTTCGTGTGTGTTTGTGTGGGAAAGTGCTTGGCATGAGACATGGTGTGGAAGTCACAGGACAAGCTCAGGTTTTGGTCCTCGCCTTCTAACTTGCTTGAAACAATCTCTTTGTCTGCTCCATATGTCAGACTCATATGTGGACCTGTGAGCTTCCAGAAATTCTTTTGTTTATGCCTCCTATCTTGCCAGAGAAATACTTGTATTACAGACAAGTGCTACTGTGTCCAGCTTTGTGTGGGTTCTGGGGATCTGAAAAGGTCCTAATGCTTGCCCGGCAAGAGCTTTATCCACGCAGCCATCTAACTCCCCAGCCCGTGCTGCCAATTCTTTCTGACCTTTAGTTTTTGTTTTGCATAAAATGGAAATTGTAAAAACAGCTCTTCTGACCAGGGTCACTGTGAGGGCTAAGCGAGCTTATGTGTGTGTAAGTTGATGGCCAAGATGCCTGCAACATGGAGTAGATCCAGCAACGTGGTGCACTTCCTCATTGTTATCATGATCTCTGTCGTCTGCAGAGCCCTGCCAGCTTGCCCACACAGGATCTGGGCACCTGCTGTCTGCTCTTTCTAAAACGAACACCCCCTGCTTGTTTGCCAGACAGAGTCATCTTCCACTGTTAGTCCAAGTACATCCAATCTGGGCCTCCTTAGACTCATTAGGCCAACTCAGGAGCTCCTTTTGTGCCCTGTTGCCACGGTGATCTATGCTCTGGGTGTTGTATTTGGCTCTAGTCAATATTTAACATCTCAGAGATCCAGGTAGCATTTCTGAAATGCAGGTATCTCACTTCTGATGGGGCCAGGGCCCAGAGGAGCATTATTAAGTACCAGAAAGAGGAGTTTAGGGGGTGCTAGGTAACATGTAAGGGTATTCTGAAAATAGCAGGTGAGAAGCTGAGCTGGTTAGGCATCTGACATCGGGTGAGACCAGGGCCAATGAGGCCCTAAAGGGAGTAGAGCTGTTGCTGATGAGCCATTGCCTTTGGCTTCTTTATAAGCCTGAACCAATGCTGCCCCTTTCAGGAAGTGCTCTGGTGTCCTTCTTCAGTTAGGACATGTCCCAGAGAAGGGGACATGAGCCTTGCCCTCTGAGGCAGTCTTGGCATCTTCTCGCTACTCACTCTCAAAACTGATTCTGGTAGAGATTTTAATTTTTAGAAATGGTGTGTGTGTGTGTGTATGTGTGTGTGTGTGTATGTCTGTATGTGTGTGTGATGTGTGTATGTACATCTTAACATGCATGCTTGTGGGTATACCTGCGTGTGCTCCTGTGTGTGCACATGTGTGCAATTGTGCATGTGTGAACACCTAGGCCAGAGTTTGATATCAGATGTCTTCCTAATATTATTTCTGGGACAAGGTCTCTCACTGAATTCAACGTTGACTGGTGAAATAAGGCTAGCTGGTCGGTAGTGAGCCACCTGTCTCTGCCTCCTCAGTGTTGGGACTATAGATGTGCTACTGTGTCCAGCTTTTCCCATGGCACTGGGTATCCAGGCTAAGATCCCCATGACTGCATGGCAGCATTTGCCTAGTGAGCCATCGTCCCAGCCTCCCACTCCTTCAACGAGCCATCTTTCCAAGCCAGCATATTCCTTCTCTCAGGTGAGTCTGACAATCCCTCCTCTTCGTCCTTCAAAGTAGTCTGAGTTTCTGACATCCAGTCCCCTAAGAACTTTCATTCACTTCCCCAGTGCTCTCAAACAAGGTCAGAGGCCACTCTGTTTGATTCCCAATCTTCTAGCATTTATTCCATGCTTGTGAAAACAGTCTACAAATTGGGTGAAGGCAAAGACAGCTCTGTCATCCCTACGGCCTCGGTGTCCTGAATAGTGTCTCTAATACATCATAAGGCCTTAGGGACATGAGTCAACAAATGATCTCATTTCTGTCACGAGTCCCTGGTCATCCTTCTTGAATGATCCTCCCTGCTCTGTACCTCTATCCCTAGGAGCAAGGGGCGGGGCGGGGTGGGGTGGGGGAGCTACTTGCTCCTCCTACCCTGGGTCAACCTTCCAGATTGAACATCAGGCTGCCAGATCCCAGGCTCCAGTCAGAAAGCAAAGAGACATCCAGATTGATGTGAAAACTTGTTAGCAAGTTGTATGTAATTTTATAATGTTTCTGGTAAGTGCTAATTGCCTGTTCCTTAAATATTTCTGGTTCTACTGGGAAGCGAAGCAATCGCAACTGTGAACGCGTTTCCCACAGCTGGCGCCCCCATGGAGGGAGACTGTGTTTTTAGGCTGAGAGGGCTCCGGTATTCCGGAGCCTCCTCCTCTACCCAAGCTGGAAGGATGACACACAGATCAGGAAAAAACTGGGGAAGTAAATGCTCCAGTTTTTCCACCAGAGCTTAAGGTTTTAACAATGGAAGAGAAATTTTTTTCTTTTTCTTTTGGTGTATGTGTATATAAGTGCTCACGTAGTGTGTGTGTGTGTGTGTGTGTGTGTGTGTGTGTGTGTGTGTGTACATATGTGGAGTGTGGAATCCAAAAACCAATCTCCAGTGTTGTTCCTCAGGTCACTGTGCACTTTTGGGAGGCAGGATCTTTCCCTTTCATTTAGACTTTGCTGATTATGCTAGGCTACCTGACCAGTAAGCCCTGGGGATTCACTCCTACCTGCCTCCTCAACTTTTGGATTACAACTGTGCCCCACCATGCCAGCTCTTTCATGTAGGTTCTGGAGAACCAAACCTTGGTCCTTATGATTGCACAGAAAATGCTTGACTGCCTAAGCCATTTCTCCTGCCCTAGGATAGGGAGGAACTCTTAATGTGGGAAGGCTGCAGACCTGCCGGATTGCCCAAGAGTAGCATCCCTGCCCTCAGGGATGGAACATAGAGGCCAGCTATACCCAGAGGGAGCAGCAGAGATGATAGATGTTGCCTCTGTACTCAGATGCCTGCTGTCATCCCATAGGGCATCTGTATAGGGCTAGCCTCCCATGTCTGGACCAAGATATCTGTGTGGTATGGGATTTCCCTGAAGCAGGAATCATCAGAAGGCCAGTATGTAGGCAGATGTAATAAACATGCATGCTCTGGGCAGTGATGTAGGGTAGAAGAGCCACAGGCCTGAAGAGGGAGGAGAAAAGAGCAGGTTTCAATCTACTGGTTCCTAAAGGTGAGGCCCATGCTGGTTCACCAATGAAGGGACTGGCTCCTAGGGGCCATGGAAGAATCTCATGGTAAACTGAGTTTGGTTTGCCCAACCCTGAAGCCCAAGGGAAAATGGAGAATGTCTGATGTTGGCACCTGTGTATCATGTGGTAATGGGGAAGAAAAAGAATTCAGAAGGTTCAAGGAGGGTATCTGAATGTGCCCGGCTAAAGTCATCAGAACTGAATTCTTCAAAGCTTTTCTGAGCATGTGTTCTAGATGGAGCCTTGCAAGGGATGGGGAGAAACTGTGATCTCTGCCTTGAGTGGACTCACAGGAGCCAGAATGTGGTTTAGGGATGCTCATGAAGAATTTGGTATGCTATGGGCAAGACTTGGTACTTCCTACTGAAGTCAATGAGAAGCCGGGAAGCCGTCACTCAAGTCTGGCTTTGTCTTTCCCCCTCAAGTAGGAGAACACTATGCCAGACTTGGAGTCTGGAAGATCACTGTGTGCCATGTGGCAGATGAGGAGGGAAGGGTGCTGGGTGGGAGGACTGTGCTGTCAGCGACTCAGTAACAGAGGATGATGGAGGACTGTCTCTCGGTGATGGGAGGGGGATGCAGTCAAGGGAGAACTGTAGAAATCTTGGAACTGAGAGACTGAGGTCAGATCTGGTGATGCTGCTGCCCACCAACACTGGGGTATAGACGAGGTATGGGGAGTGGGAGGAAGGGTGGAAATGGGGGAACCTACTTTGGGGTGATAATATGAACTGAGAACTCATGTTCCCTAATCATATACTGATGCCTTCAGCTTCCAGGGTGGTGATTCTTAAAGATGGATCTCTGTGGAAGTCCTTAAAGTTGAATGAGGACAGAAGAGGGGGCCGGCCTGATGGGACTTCTGTCTTTACAGAAGACAGCTCATGCTTTCTCCAAGGAAAGGCTGCATGAGGATGTGGGGAGAGGGCGGCTGCCTGTGAACCAGAGAGAGCACTCACTAGACGCTAAGTTGTCTAAGGCCTCGACCATCCACTTCTGTTAGAAAGCACGCCTGCCCAGTGGTCAAGCCAGCTGGTCTGTGGTACTTTGTTCTGGGGACCTTGGCTACCTAGTCTGAGTGGGTTGGTTTGAGGTGTCAGAGGGGAAGCCAGTAACAGGAGTAACAACAGATCTACAGGGTTTAGTTTCAAGTTAAAGCTTGGGAGTCGGTGTGACCAATTGCTAGGACAGACCCTAAGAGGCAGCAACAGGGAACCATGCAGCCAGTAGGAAGGGACAGCAGGATGTGGTGGACCAGGATCTGGGGATGTAATCACACCAGGGGACTCAATCCACCGTCTTTTGATATCAGCAGAGGTGTAAGACAGATAGATGGGTCTCATTCCTCAGATACATTGTCTGGGCAGAGACCAAGGGTAGAGAGAAGTGGGTCCTGCTGACTGGACTAAGTTCAAAAGCTCCATAATGCCCCGTGGCATTCTGTGACTGGGTTTCTGTCCTGCTATGCCCCTCCTTTCAATGCTCCTGCATTGAAAGTTTGGTCTCCAGCCTCTGTTTGGGAAGGCACTGGAAACCTTGGGCGGTGTTTCTTAGCAGAAGTAGAGTCAGAGGTGAGCCCTCAAGGACATCGTGTTCCTGTCTCCAGTCTCCATGCTTTCTGCCCACTGTGAAATGAACTGTATTGGCCACTCCCACAGTGTTCTGCCTTCCTCAGGACTGGCATCAAGGGAGACTAGGGCATTGATTCCTCTAAAACTATCTTCCTTCTGGAGATTCTTTATGTCAGGTGCTCTGTCATAACAATGAAAACTCCAACATCCAATATTGACCTTTGGCTGCCATGAGCCATGCCATTTTCCATCCAGAGTGGAGAGCAAGGGGGTGTGTGATGAGGCGGGTCCTAAAACCAGGATCTGGGAGCAAACATGGGCCATAGGAGGTAGATCCTGGTCTGGCCCAGAGGACAGGGACCTGAGGGACAGGGGTGGAGACAACACTGGGGACTCTAAGAGGAAGGTACTGTTTTCATGGCAGACATCATGCAGGATTGCTCTGTGATATCATTTCACTGTCAGAGCGGCTCTGAGGCCACCATTGTTATCTGTTATGTGAGTGGGAAGACGGAGGCTCATAGAGACCACACGGTGTTCCAGGGATTGCGGTTCAGGGACCGTGCTGACATTCACCAGGTCTGATCCAATTCCAGAGTCTATTTGATTGTGATAGACCCTGCTGTACACAACCTGACACAGCTGGGAAGGTTGGAGAGGCCCCTAAAGACACAGACTGTCCTTCCTAATCAGCCATGGTTCCAGGAAGTCTGATGGAACTAGCCTGTGATAGGCATCCCCCAAGCTATGTTTAGACCACGGCCAGGAGGCTCATGGCTATGACTGAAGCGCCCAGCACTGAACTGGCCACACAGCAGGTGTTTAATCAATCTTGAGTGACTGGAACAGAAGCAGGAGTTAATGAACACACCTCTGACCTCCAGTGACCTGGACTGCAGGGGTCTGCTATATGGTCCACCTGATTGGGGCGAAGTTTTGGCTTCTATAAAAAATTTATAAGGGATTAAAATTCAGTAGCTTTGGGAAAGCTTCAGTACAGGAGAAAACCATGTGCTTTGAAACTAGAGAGATATAGCCTCAAATCCCAGCAATGCCACTTCCTGAACTTCTGTGTGACCCCAGCCAGGTTACTTAACCCCTCTGTGCCTTGAAGGGGTTGCATGAGATGAGGTAATATTTTTTTCTGGTATCTAGTTATGAATCTCCTCTTGAATGTGGGCTTAGAAGGAATGAAGGAGGAGTGGGGTCAGGGAGAAACGAAACAGCAACAAAGACAAGAAAGAGGAATGGGTCAGTGCTATCCCCTGCTCCACCCTGATGGTCCCTGGGGCTGCATCCAGTCTGTCTGTGATGCTAGATGCTCTGAGATGATGAACATAAGGCTGCTGGCACACAGTAGGCTCTCAGCAAGTGTCACACCCCTTTCTTTTTCTGTGAAGTCACCTCACACTGATCTGATTCCTTTTTCCTGTGTGACGAACCTTCAAATATTTGGACAGAGCTCCCTAGTCTCCAGAGGCCACCTCCCCTGCCACATATAAATGTTAGAGAGTCACAATCATTTCTCATGGGGATTGGCTTAAATCCCTCCAAACCTGGGGTCCTCTACAGCTAAGCTCTGTTCTCCAATGGATGCTCAGGGCTGAAGAAAGCATAAGAAGTGCCTGGATTCCAGTCCAGCAGCTGAGATTGATAGATTATTTATTTGTTTATTTATTTATCTATTTATTATTTTATTGTCTGTTACTACTTAAGCCAATAGCTCTCCCTGTTCCAGACTGTTCTGTCTGTTGACTGGTATTATCTCATTTAGACCCCAGGTATTTGTGTCTTATCCAAACCTCAGGCCAAGCATGAACTGATTAAGGACATGTAGATATCGGGGGTCATTTCCTCCCCATGGATGGAGACATTTACTGATGAACATTCACAGGATTTTAGAACCAGGGGATGCTGTGGAATGCGCATCCAAATCTATTCCCACTTTCATGGCAGTGAGTGACGGAGTTGGGCCTGGATCAGGATCCTGCTTGAGCAGCTTCCTGTCTGGGGTTCTCCCCATCACGCAGCTGCTCAGGTGTGCCGAATGGCTCCAGGGTGTAGCTTCCTATGCACTCCTACAGGTATTCCTAGCTGCTTTGATTGCAGCCATCCTCACAATGAACAGTGAGGGTGGAATCCAGGACCTCTCAACTGTTGGTAGATACTCTACCTCTGGGCACAGCCCAATGGATTTTTCTTTTTTCTTGTTGTTTTACAATTTGTTTTGTGTGTGTCTGTCTGCATACGTGTGTGTGTGTGTGTGTGTACAACATGCATGGCTGGTTTGCACAAGTCCAGAAGAGGGTGTCAGATTCCCCAGTCTTGGAGTTAATGGAAGGTTTTGAGGCTCCGCATGCATGCTGGGAAAGCAGTGAGTACTCTTAACTGCTAAGTTGTCTCTCCAGCCTGAGTTTTCAGGTTCCAATTTGGAAACAGGATCTCACTGAGTTGCCTAGGCTGTTCTAGGATTCACTGGTAGCCTAGACAGACTTTGAATGTGTCATCCTCTTGCCTCAGCCTCCAGAGCAGTTGGGATCACAGGCCTACAACTGCCAGGCTGGGCTCCTCTTCCTCCTCTTCCTCCTCTTCCTCTTCTTCCTCTTCTCCCTCCTCTTCCTCTCTTTTTTTTTCAAACCTCATCACCTCTACAGATTGTCCTGTGACTGAGGCTGTGCTATCAACTCTGTTTCTCTGGGTGAAGAAACAGAGCCTGAAAAAGTCCCATGGACGCCACAGAGCAGTAAAGCAGCAGAGGAAGGATGTACACTTGGCATTCATTGGTCACCCAGGCATCCTGTCCAGTGCTCTGTCTCCCCTAGACCCAGGCTTCCCAGTCAGGGAAGAGCATACTGGCTGTCTACTCTGGAAACACGGTAGAGTGAGCATTAGTATTACGGGCTAGCCTCCTATTAGCTATTGAGTTGTTGCAGTTCTAAATCCCTGCATCTGAAACTGAGAGCTTATTTGGAGAAGGTCTTTGCAGATGTCATTGGGATGGGGGCATACTGCATGGTGGGATGGGCCCCTTCACCCAAAACTTCTGGTATCCCTATGAAAAGACATATACACAAAAATGTGTATGATGACAAAGGCAGCGGTAGGAGAGATGTGTCTACAAGCTGGGGGGATAAAAAGAACTGGTAGTCACTACCAGATGTGAGGAAAAGTGAGAAAGGATGCTACCAGAGTCCCAGAGGAAACATCTGCTGGCATCACTACCAGATTCGCCACCTCCAGACAGTAACAGGTGAGTGCAGAAACACACTGCTGTTGCTTTAAGGGACCTGGCTTGTTTTGGTTTGTGTTCCTAGCTTGGGATACCCAGCACCTCTTGTATGTTCAGTGTAGGAACACAACAGGTTCTTGTATGGAAAGCTTTGGAGCAGCAGGTAGGTATCAGGTATGGGGGTCACCCTGAGGATATACTTTTCTACTCTGTGTCCTGACCTTGTCGCTAATGGCCATTGGATCATTCTTAGGACTTAGAACCCATTTCCCCAGAAGGATGTCTGCTTCCCTTTTCTCATTCCCATTGGGTGGGTGGGTGGCCATCTTGTATCAATATCCATTTGCTCTGTCTCCCTAGTAGAATGGGGCCATCTGGGGCAAGGGCTGGGTCTGATACCTGAAAGGTATCACAACATGACTCCTTCTGCCTTCTTCTTGGGGCCTGTCTTTTGACTCCTGTCTTGGAGTTCATGAAGGGTGGTAATGGGGATAGCTCATGGACCCCAGAATGCATCATTTCTTTACATCAGTTAGTGAAGGAAAGAAGAATCCTGTCTGCCTCTTCCCTAGGCCATCCACAATGGTGGCTATCTCTCCTCTGCGTTTGACACAATCACTCATTTATCACAAGGTAGCTTGGGAGGCCAGTGGCCCCAGTGTAAAGATTTCAAAAATCATGAGGCTCAGCAAGTCTGCCAGGTTATGAATTAGCAACGAAACCCGTGTCCACAGCTGGCCTGGGATAGCCTGCACACCAACTGATCTGTCCCCGGCAGTCCTCAAAATTGTCTAGCACACTGGGAGATGGAGGAGCACTAAGCAAAGAAAGAGGTGGGAGCTCTGAGGGGTCAAATAATGTGTCTGAGGAGAGGCATGGAAGGGGCCAGAATTTGAACCTAGGCTTCATCCTTTGCAGATGAAGAGCCCAGTCTCCTCCTCCCTGGCTGAGCCTTGCCAGGTTCCTTGAAAGCAGTTACCTTCATAGGAAGCCTTGAATCCCAGGGAGCTGCCACTGCTGTCACTCTGGAAGAGGAGCCACATCTGATGGTGAGTGCTGACGATGAGGTCTGGGACGGACGTACCTGTCAGGCTGTTGGGAGAGAGATTCTTAGAGGTCTGCCCCATGCCAGTGGCCAAGGAAAACAAAGGATTCAGGCCCACTATGGGACTATCATGCTCTAAGTCTGGAGCTAGGCCACATGCCCAAGGCAGAGACATTTCTTAGCTCCTTGTTGGGTTGCTGTGTTAGGTATAGGGTCACTGAATGATCCTCCAAAGCAAAGGCCCAGCCTACTGAAGTACAGGACAGCCTGGTATCATGGCTCCCTTAATGAAACTTCCTTGGCCCAGGAAAGGTGTTTATTGTCTATGAAGATTCCCTGTCTCAGATAGTTCTGAGCACATGGAAAGGTCCCCCAAACACTTCCATTGTGTCAAGGAGAAGTTAGACTGCTAGGGAGAGAAGTCACCTAGAGTATACACCATGAGGTAGCAGTTGTAGGGTGTTTCAAAGAAGTACTTGGCTAGTAGGGAGAGCCAGGCACACAGGCGTGGAACCTTTATTTGACTTTGCCCAAGACAGCTCAGCCTGAACACTTGATGTAACTTCCCTATGAAGCCTGTTCCCCTTGGCTGGGGTAGAGAGAGGTAGATGGATTACTGCATTCACCAAGAACGCCACAGGACACTGTACCTATAGCACCGGGTCTGGGGACCAGTGCAGACTCTATGAGCCAGTCTCTATCCCCCACTTCCCATCTTGACATGGCATTTCACTTACATGTAGAGGACCGTCTTCTGGTCCCCATCCTGCCCACCGTCCCCGACTGTCAGGGTGTCATAGCCCCTCTCCAGATCAAACTCTTCAAAGGCCAGCTTGATCACCTAGAGGAGGGAGCACAGTGTTAGGGACCTGGCAGTAGGTGTGATGAAGTCCGTGAAAGCCTCACTGTGTCCTAATACACCCCAAGTTTCTGGGGAGTCCCCTCCTGCACACACTGCCCATTTCTGTGCCATCCTGAGGAACACAGATACTCCTCCATAGGTTGTATGGTCCCTGGGGGCTCCATGATATCTCTGAAGGTGTTTGTGGCACATCTGGCCAGTTCTGGCAGCTGTCAAAGAGCTACCAGGCACAGCTGGCAGGCCACAAGATGATTGGACTCGTTCTTCATGCTTTCATGAACAGAAATCCCCTCAGGATCAGTGGCAGTGTTAGGCTGCATGTGGAATCTCAGCAATCCTGCCCCCAGGGGGCTGGAAAAGACATCCTAGCCCTTTCCTCTCTTTTTTACCAACTGTTTCCCACCTCTTCTGTTGGTTTAATTGCTGACTAAATGAATGCCCTTGGACGGAGATTTCAATAAGATCTATCTATCTATCTATCTATCTATCTATCTATCTATCTATCTATCTATCTATCTATCATCTATTAGCTTGCCTTAGTCCCATCTTCCACAAGTATTTACTAAGCAGCTGCCATATACTAGGCCAGAGTGGGTTCTTCCCTAACACAACACCATCCCAGCCGTACATGGATGTCATTAGCATATCATACTTTCTGCCTTACTTAAGGTAGGGGTTCCAAGAAGTACACTAATACTGCAGGGACAGGTACAATAGTGGGGGGTCATGGAGTAAGAGGAGCCTGTGGTGGACAGCCGAGGGGTACTCCTCATGACTGAGCCCTCTGAGGGAATTCTGAAGGCTGTGGAGGGCTTCCATCACACCTTAAGGGTGACTGCAAGGGACAGGGGAGCTACAGTAGAAAGGGAACATTCTAGAACAAACTGTAGACAACAGATCCACAGACAGCAGGCGTGCCAGCTGCCTCACTCTGAGGGCTGTCTGGTTGGACCTAGAGAGCAGAGGTGACTCCAGAAGGTTTAGAAGCATGGAGTTTGCCTGGAGATTAATTCAAAGCTCCCACCCGCCATATGGGCTTTCTCCTGAGGGAGGTGACTTCAGCTCGGCTGCTGGCTTGGAACTGACTGGCAGCTGTGAGCTGGGTAGTGGGGAGGGTTGAGGCTTTGGTAGAGGGACAGTGAAGGAGATAGAAGAGAGTCGGGCCCTGGTAACATTTGAGAATGTGTGACTGGGCGGATGTGGGGACTGGGATGGGTGGAAAGTAAGGGAAATCCTGGATGTCGGACAGGTTTGGGGCTTAGGCAGCTGGGCAGTGGGTGGGGCCAACAGCGGATATTCAGAACCAATGGACTCTTTTACCTCTTTCATTCTCCTGCTGATCTTCCCGGGAAACAAAGCTGCTTTTTTGCTGTTGACACTACAAGCCAAGGAGGGCAGACTCCCTCGGTTAGTTTTCCCTGATTATAACGGGTGACTTTGTCATGTTTCTCTGTTCAAAGCAGCCAGCCCAGCCCAGCCCAGAGGTCTATAGGCCAATCCAGACTTACTCCTATTACCTCATTTATCACAGAGGCAAACTCATGCTGCTCACACTGGGGAACCTGGTACCCTCCTCACAGACCCCTCAGCTTGGGCATGGGGTTCCCAGAGGAGAGCAACTCTGAGGAGAACATTCTGGAGTACCAGTCAGATACCACATAGACAAGGGAGGGAGCCATCATACTGGTTGGGGGAAAGCCCAGGGGCTTCCAGGGGGAAATGAAGGCCCGGCTAGCATTTGGAGAAGAAACATTCTCGAGTTTAGCTATTGGATGTGAGAGATAAAATAGCGATCAGAGTGGAGAGAGAACAGCAGTGTGGAAACAGTGTGACTTCTCCAGATGTGTCTGTGTATATATGCATGGTGTGTGTGTGTGTCTGTTTGTGTATCTGCCTGTCTGTCTCTGTGTACATGTGTCTGTGCATTTGTGTCTGTGTGTATGCACATGGCATGTGTGTGTCTGTGTGTGCACATATGTCTTGTGTGTCTGTATGTATGTGCATGATGTATGTGTGTGTCTCTGTGTGTGTACATGTGTGTGTCCTTATGTACATGTGCGGTGTGTGTATGTCTGTGCACGTGTATGTCTGTGTGTATGCAGGTGTGTGTGTATATCTGTGTATGTCTGTGTGTGTACATGTATGTCTGTGTGTATACATGTGTGTATGTGTGAATGACTGTGCACATGTAGGTCTGTGTGTGTCTGTGTGTGTATGCAGGTGCGTGTGCATATTTGTGTGTGTTTGTATGTGTGTGTGTGCCTTTGTGTCTGTGTGTGTGTGTGTGTGTGTGTTGAGGACAGAGGACAACCTTGGATGTTCCTCTGGTAACATCAACACCCTCTACCACCTTTGTTTAAAGACAAGGTCTCTCATTGGCCTGGGAAGTCACCAATGAGGCTAGCCTGGCTGTCCAGCAAGCTCCAGGGAATTTTAGGATTACAAGGGTGCACTAGATCTATAAGCTTTTTTTTTTTAAAGATGGTTCCTGGAGATTAATTCTTGTTCTCTTTACTGACCAGGCTATCTCACCAGCCCCTGTCCAGAGATGTCTAGTAAATCTAGTAATTTAAATATATAGGAAATAGAGGTGGTGACTCAGTAGGAGGAGTGACGCTAAGAAAGGCTGTCTGTCACGCTGAAGATTCGAGTTTGTGTCCTAAACACAACAGCGAACCAGTGAGCATGTTGCAAGCCAGGGCTCGATATGAGGTACCTGCTGCAGCTGCCACGCAAGAGACACGTCCCTCACTTCATCAAGAACCTGCTGAGGGAGGAGGTGCCAGGGAGATGGGATGGATGCCATGGTCCACAGTGGGTAGGAATTCCTTCCTGGCTTCTGTCCAGAATGTTCTCTGTTGGCTGAATGGCAGCATCAAATGTCCCCCTCCCCCATTCAGGCTCGACTTTCCTCCACGTGTCTCATCCTCCGCAGTCCTGCTACGCCAAGTGATTCAGGGAGTGTGGCATCCTAGACTACACATTGAGAACCCCTCCATATCTGTTCCCTCACGGGGCTAATATGGCCCCCAGTGACCACTGGGATGTAAACCATTCTTCACACGCTCGTGTTTGAACACTTGGTCACCAGCAGGTGGCACTGTTTTGAGAGGGCATGGAACTTGACTGGAGGAAGTAGGTTGCTGGGGGTGGGACTTGAAGTGCACAGCCTGGCCTTGCTTCCTTTTCCACAACTCTGGTTCTTTGAGGTCTGCGGGCCAGCCACACATTCCAGCTGCTCCCAGCTCCAACACACTTTCTTACAATGCTGTACTGTCCCATCTCAAGCTGTGAGCTGAGAGAGAGAATCACTGCTCTTACTACTCTGGTAAGAGACCTGAGTGAAGACTGAAGGAGTTGAAAGGGTTTGCGACCCCATGAGGAGAGCAACAATACTAACCAACCAGAGCCCCCAGGGTCTAAACCACCAGCCTGGGATCACTTAGGGAGGGACCCGTGGCTCCAGCTGTATATGTAAGGGAGGATGGCCCTGTCAGGCATAGGTGGGAGAAGAGATCCTTGGTCCCATGAAGGCTGGAGGCCGTGTGTGGGGGAATTTGAGGATGGGGAAATGGGAGTGGGGGGATAAGTGGGGGCATATCCTCATAGAAGCAGGAGGAGGAGGGATGGGATAGGGGGTTCCTGGGCTGGAGGGGGGTAAGGGGATAACATCTGAAATGTAAGTAAAATATCCAATAGAAAAAGAAAAAAGAAAAAAGGCAGAGAGAGAGAGAGAGAGAGAGAGAGAGAGAGAGACTTGGTCAGAGTGATGAAAGAATTGGGGGCTGGTCACCATCAGGATGTGCCCACTTTTGCCCCTCTCCTCACTGCTCCCCTGGCAACTGTCTCTGCCCCAGGGCTCACTACCACTGTACTCAGGGTTCCTATCAATACTCCAGCCATTTGCAGAAGCAGAGAAAGCATCCGATAGCATGGTGCTTTTCCAACCTCTTCTTTCGGATTCCAAGCTTGGGCAAAACTATCAGACTGTGGCACCTCTCACGGTACTAGAACAGAGGTTGGCTGGCCTTTTTGGTAAAGGATCACATCAGAAATACCTTTGCAGACCACATACTTTCTGCCATGCTGCCCTGCTCTGTGTAGCATGAACATGGCCACACACAGCAGGTGCTTCCGTGGGCATGGCTGTGTCCCAGTCAGATTTTATAAAGCTTGGTGGCCCTGAGGTTCTAGTCTGCTGAGCCCTGGCCTTGGAGATTCCCCGAGATGCCTAAGCAAGGTTTTTAATCATCTTACAAGATTTCTTCACTACAATAGCTAATGCCTACAATGAGGTTAATTGTATTCTAAGCATATTATAAAAATCTGCTCATTTGAAAATCAAGATATCTTTTATTTTACAGAGAGGAAGGATTGGGCAGAGAGAGATGATGTAGCTTGCCTAGTTCACATAGTCTGATGGCAGAGTGCTACTGTCAGACGGGTTTCTTACCCCTGTGCTCTAGTGCCTAGGAGCACCTTAGCATGGTCTCAGGTGCCCAACACAGGGACAGTATCCTACCCTCTCAAGCTGCTCCAGGCTCCCAGCTGGATTCCAGCAGGTGTTTGGCAAATGCTTGCCACACAGAAAACATGCCCAGCCAGATGATGTCCCCTGCAGGAGGATCAGCCACCTTCTGTAGTGACTATAGCTCTGGCTAACTGTGGTCATTGTACCAGCTCCTTCCAGCCAGACCTGGGGCAAGGGACACCACTTACCAAGCCATCTCCACAGAGGGAGTGTCTGATCACCAGGCCCATAATGGGAAAATACTGCTTTGAAGGGCAGAACCTCGAGTCATAGAATGATTCCCATCACTGGTTCGTGAGGCCATTGAACATGAACCACACCATGGAATCGTGACCAGGAAGCAGGGGCTAATTACATCAAGAGGCAGGTTCAGCACACAGTGGCTTGCCTTTCAGTAGGACCCAGCACACCAATTCTCCAGGCTTTCCTTTGTTATTTTCTCTTCTGCTTTTGGCCATTGTTTGAATGCGGGATCCTATAATGACTCATTAACTCACATGCAGATCAATCAATCTCACGAGACCCCTTTGTGAGGGAGAACCTTCAGTGGTAGAAACTGGCACGATCAAGAGCCACACTGATACACAGCTCAGACACCCAACTTAAGCCCATTCGATAAATGGATAAACAAACACACCAACGCATCTTCCGGGACATGATAACTGAGTGCCTGCCATGTGCCATGTGTGAAGCTGGCTGCTTCCCATTACGTTATCTCGGCACAACTTAGCACAGCATCGAAACGTCAGGATGCACACGGCCTGCTAGCGCTGGGGACTGCAAGAAGGAGAAGGACGGAAGGAGGGTTCCTGGAGGAAGGAGGGGATGCACAGGGTCTGGCAGTGCAGAGGAAGCCATAGGCTCTGCTGGCCAATTCTGTGAGTGGTTCAGAGTAAGGAAGGAGCAAAGAGGAACTGAGGCAGGGTGGGTGGGGCTAGGAGAACAGTCTGCATGAGGCATCTATTGGATGGTGCACCTAGGCTGGAGCTGGCTGGACTGACGTCATGATCAAGTACATGGGAAGCTATGTCTCAGTATACAGTGGGGACAGGAAGCAGAGACCTCCTGTAGGAACTGGTGTGGGGACCCAGAGTAGGAGAAGGGGCTAGTGAAACAAGGGTCTCTGTTAGTGGCAACGAGAGAGTGCCCCAGAGAGGTGAGACCCCCCCCCCACCTTGGCACAAGACAACCTCTCCTGACAGTGGTGACCAATGTTCTTGAGTAGAGGAAGCCCAGGGTTCCGGCCTGGACAAACTCATCAGGGCAATATGTCTCTCCATTGAGAAACAGGCACACTGGTGGCCTTACTAGTGTTGCCTTCAGGGAGCCTAGGGAACCAGGGGCAGGGACGGGGACTGTGCATACAAAGTGGTGCTGATAAGAAGGCAGAGGAAGGAACAGGGAGCTGGGCATGGTGGGATGATGCAGGCTTTACAGGGAAGACCATGGTGTTTCTCCAGCCTGGAGCAGCAGAGAAGGCACAGGAACACACCTCTAAAGTACCAGGCAGAGAGATCTTTAAGGGCCAGGCATGTCTTTCAACCAGAGTTCAAGGTGTCTGCCACTGGAGCTGCTGGAGTGAACAGTGGATGTAACCCCAGAATGTGGTCAGGAGGGGACTGTTGTTTATCATAGCCTGGCTGGTGGAGCCACTAGAGTCCCCCTTAACACAGAGGCTACAAGTGTTCACAGAGATGCTTGGTATATTCTTTGTAAGGAATGGTCTTGGGAATCAGAGCTGGTCAGGCCTCGCTAGGTATTTCTGATGGTGAACCAAATTCAGTGACTACTATGGTAGGCAGATGTTATATTGGCACTAAGATGAATATTGTAAAAACTTGGGGGGCCCAAATGCCCAGAGTGGGCCTGGAATTGCCCAAGGACACCACATACTGGTTTCCCCTTTCCTTGAATCTGCCAAGTTCCTGGGATGCTAGGTAGTGGGGTTACTTACATCTACTTTATTGAGAAGGGATGGACCCTCTGCCTGCCTCCCCTTGAGCATTATGTTCTTGTCTCCACAATGTAGACTGTGGAGCCTCCAGGTTCTTGGTTTCTGTGGTCATGCTAATGCAGGCTCATGGCCATCCCCATACCTTAACGACTTCTCTCTAACGACCCTTGTTTCACTAGCCCCTCCTCCTACTCTGGGTCCCCACACCATTTCCTACAGGAGGTCTCTGCTTCCTGTCCCCACTGGATCATTCCTAGGTCTGGATCATTCCTAGGTCCTTCCTGAGCACGGATAGTAAGAGATTACTGGCCAGCTGCCTGGGAAGCATAACTGCTCTTCCAAGGAGGTGACTGAGTGACATGTATCCCAGTCTTCATGCCTCAGACCCACCTGTTACTATGCCTAGTCTTTTGCCTGGTAAGAAGTACTCAGGTCTCAACACCTGCCTCTGACCACCTCTCCACTCTGAGTGTCTCTTCTTGTTCTGCCCTCGCCTGTACATGAACTCCAGATTCCAGTCAGCATTCAAAACAAAGAATACAGGTCAAAACACAGCCCATCCGTCCTTCCTCCCTCCATCCCTACAGATCAAGGAATCCTTGTACCCATCCTCTGATGTCTCTCCTCTGTCCAACGAGTCCCCAGATCACTTTTGGGTCCATGCCCAGGCTCTACTCTGAGAGGTCTGCCATGGCCAGTAATCTCTTTATTCTCTGTCACCTATAAGGATTGTTTCCAGTTCTTTTCAAAATCATCTCCCTTCCTTAGGCTTCTACTCCTAGCCATGTGCCCCTCTCTGTCTTGAACCCAGATTTATGCACCACTGAGCATTCATACATCCCACAGTCTGTGTCCCTCTTTTGCCCTGCGAAAGGGATGCTTGTCCTTTTGTATTTTCTCTTTGTGGGCTTATGTGTGTGAATGCACAGATTCATGTATGTACATGAGTGTGAGGGTGCACATGTGTGTGAAGATATGTGTGCATGCATGGATGATGCTTCATGGATGTATATGTAAACATGCATGTTTACAAGCACACATGGACACAAGAGGATAGCCTCAAGTCATCCTCAGGAGTCAGCCACCTTGGTTTTTTAGGTAGAGTCTCTCACTTGGATCTAGGTATTTCTAATTAGTCCAGGCTGGCTAGTGAGAAAGCCCCCGGGGCTGGGATTATGCAAACAAGCACACACCACTACGCTCGGCTTTTTATGTGGGTTTTGGGGATGTGACTGGGGTCTTTATGCTTGCAAGACAAGTACTCTGTCAAGCCGGATTATCTCCTCAGCTATTATATGTTCTTTTAAAGTCCTTCATTGGCTTAAGATAGCTCCAAGTCATCATTCATTTGGTCACTAGATTAGTAGATGTTGAGTGCCTACTGTGTGCCAAGCACCAGTCATCACTTGAGATGCTGTGTTGAGTAAGACCTGCCCCTCTTTTTCTACTCCTCTCCCGACCAGCCATTTTGCCCATTCACCTTCTAAATCCCTCATCTGCTCCTGGTTGATGGCACCATCTTCCTACTTCGTTGGCTGCCACTGGCTTCCTAAATGGTCTTGTTCTCTCTGTATATCCTTCTCTGCTTCTCTCCACTGCCATGCTGGGAAGTTTGTCTAAGCTCCCTGACTCCAAAGCTGTCCTGACTCACGCTACCCTGCTCACCCTACAGTACCCATCCCAGCCACTTCCATCTGTACCTCTCCAGTCAGCAGTAGAGAGTGTCACAATTATGACTGTAGGGGACATTGGAGCCAGAAAGACAGAGGTTGAATCCATGTTGTGACACTTGCTGGTGCGTGGTGACCATTTCCAACCTTTAACCTAGCTGTAATCCAGGTTCCTCACCCATCCAGTGGGTCCGTTAAGACCTCATTCAGTTAAGAGACCGTGATGGGTAGTTTATAGAGAGAGTAGGCTTCATTGGTTCAGTGGCGGGCACAGGATAGATGTGCTGTATGTGCTATTGTTGCTATTAATGACAGCCTAATGCATTCGGCTTTACATCTTTTTGCTTCAAGATAAAACCTGAACATCTGAGCTGAGCTCCTGGGTACCTCATGTTGTGGATCTCACTTGCCTTTGCTTCAGCGGCTGAGCCTGGTTTGGGGGAATTACTTGCATTCTCAGAGGTTGTTCCAAGCCTCAGAGCCTTTGCTCGGCTCACTCAGCTCCTTCCTGTTGACCTGTCCTTCAGACCCTGCTCAACCATCTCCTTAGTGAAAACATCCCTGCCAGGCCAGCTAGTGATGTCTTCCTGAGGCTCCCATAAGTACTCCGGCCACCCTTCCAGCCACACTTCCCTGTACCCAAGCTTTTAAAGTATACAGCTGCCTTCATTTCTAAAGGCAGAAGGTGTAAAATGGCCAAGCAGATGCCCATCTCTTAAAACATACTGTGGACTTAGCTGCTGCACTTTTCTGCTGAAGGAGATGTCCCAGAGTGACTTCCAAGGCACCATTTCCAGGAACAGGTTAGAAAGTATGAGTGGTCCCCTCTGTCAGCAGGAGGCCACTTCATTTCCCCACCTTCAGCTTTGAGATTGCAGCTCACACCCTCCTGGTTGCAAGACAAGTGTGTGTTCTCTGGCTCTCCTCCCACTTGGCATCAGGACTCTGGGGAATCTTTGAGACCTATAGAGAGGGGACCAGCTTCCAGAGAAAGCTCCTTCTTGTGCTCTCTCAGCTCTTCTGCTCTTCCTTAGCCACTTCTGGAATCATATCCAAGAGCTGCAGAGATGTTAAGAGCAACCATTTGCTTTGAAGGGCCTTCTCTTCAGAGGGCCTGGCTCCAGCAGCCCAGACTAAAGCAACCTCTTCTTTGACATATGGTGGAGTGGCCAATATGGAGTCACTAACCTCCATTTACTGGTGAAGTTTGGCTTAATGAGAGGGACACAAACTGAACTTCAGTGAATTCTTAAGCCTCATCCAACCAAGAATTCCTCCTATCCCAACCTTCAAGTACAAAATGAAACCACAGTGATGTCTTCGACTGTTGGGAAAGAACCCTCTGGCCACTTAATAATCCTATAGTAGTAAGTTTTGTGGTGTAGCCTTAGTCCACATGGCTGAGGCAGCCTTCCCTGTTGACCAGGTTTATCACAACACAATGCAATAAAATGTAACTATTTCCATGTAAGATGCTGTGTGTCAAAACTTGCTTTCTGTGTTTTAGTGCTGAGACCTTTGGCACTTGACCTAAAGGATTCTGAAGTATTGGCTAAAACTTAAAAACAAAGGCAAGTTTAAAAGCTTTATAACTTAAGTAGACTGAATGCTATCCTTTGTAAATTCCTATGTAGAAGCCCCCTTAGGACTTGATTAAGAGACGGCCGTATTCTAAAAGGGAGTCCTAACTAGAGAGATATGGTGTCCTTATAGGAGGAGGAGGAAAGGGAGAAGTAGGGAGGGAGAGGAGGAGCAGGAGGAGCATGGGGAGCAGGAGGTCGCAGTTTTGGAGAGCTTCTCTTTGTGCACAGAGGTGAAGTCAAGAGGGGACAAGTTCAGTAGGAGCCTAGAAGCCAGATTGAGTTCTCTGCAGAAACCAAATCTGCTAGCAGCCTGATCATACCCTCTGCCTTGCAGAATTGTAAGGAAATAAATGTCTGCTGTCTAAGCCCCTGCCAGAGTGGGGCCATTTTGTTGGGGAAGTCTAAAACACACTAGCATGAGTAGAAAGAGTCAGGGGCTGATGCATAGCAAGTATGGGGACCCTGACAATGACCTGGAGAACACAGCTGGCCTTAGTCCTGAGGAAGGCCAAGGGGAAGTGCAACTGTGCTTTTAGGAACTTTTGGAGGCAAAGGAACAGATGCCAGAGGACAGGTGTTTCCCCAAGGTGGGGACACTCTTGCACAAATTAGCATGGGGATGAACTAAAAACCAGTCTGTCTGCTCTCATTTAGGGCCATCTGCCCTGTGAGTGGATCAGGAAGCTGTAGAGCCCAGATCTTAACACGGAAAGGGCAGAAAGCAAGACTTCTCCTTGATCATCCATGAAGATGAAGGCCCATAATATGACTCTGAGACCTTCTTGTTCCTTATGCAGTTTGAAACCTCTAGGATGAAAACTTAAATTTGAAGGCAGTTATAGCCAGAGGTAATCCTAGTACCAGGAACAGGCTATGGAGGCTTATACAAACTTTCTAAGGAAACAAAAAAGTTCTATCCTGGCCTCAAATAATCCCCAAAGTTTATTATTCTAGTCATAAAGTAAAAAAAAAAAAATTACACAGCACAGATATAACATAGTTCAGGGAGTCATGGGAGGTAAAATCTGAGTCCCCATTCAGAATCAAATGTAGATACTTCATATTAACAGACACAGAATGCAAAAAAGGCTTCCTTACAAACTGACAAAGGCTCCATGCATGTGAGGAAGAAGAAATATGATTAAGAGCTTGTTACAAAGGACAGATGATGGTATCACAAGTGGAAGCTATTTACAACAGGTCTACAGTGGGCGATATTTATAGCTAGGAAAAGAATACGTGACCAGGAGAAAGGAGAAAAAAATATGATTCAAAGAAACAGAGACAGAGCGACAAACTCATTACAAAAAAGAAGAAGAAGAAGAAGAAGAAGAAGAAGAAGAAGAAGAAGAAGAAGAAGAAGAAGAAGAAGAGAGGCAATAAAGGCCAAGCAACAAGCAACAATAAGAAAGACAATGGCTAAACACTTCCAGGCTTGGAGGAAAGGCACAAGCCACTGTTCCAAGAAGCTTGGTGAGCTCACACAGGAAGATGTGTGAGATGCCCACATCTGGACACAGGGTAGTGAGGCCAAGCAGAAGGTCATGAAGCAGACTCAGAGAACACCACGCAAAGAAGTGGTGACAATCGACAGGGGCAGCAGAAGACAGCAGACTGGTCAAGAGACATCCCAAGACAAAAGAGAGCTAAGAAAGTTGGCCAGTGACAGGACCGTGACCTAAAGCACGGAGCTGGGGAGGGGAGAAGGTAATTCTGCAGGGTAAGGTTGTGATGGAAGCGACTGGGAATAAAGAGATGCTGAATAAGCAAGCAAGTCCAAACCAGAAGCCAGAGCCAGCGCTGGCTCATTGAACAGTAACATTGCAGAGTGTGGGAGACAACAAGGTGACAGAAACATACGCAGTGGAGAACAGTGAGGTCATTCAAGGTGCGGTGTTTTGTGATCCCTGACCTCTCAGGAAGGAAAAGACATAAAATTAGAGAGCATGAGGCTTACTAAATATACACATTCATATTTCTGGAGTATTTTAGATTAGTTCTAATAGAATTGAATGATTAAATATGATTACATTGGTTTCTCTAAAAGATTATAAGTCTGTGGTTTTTATGCACAAAACAAACAAACCCAGCATACCCAAGTAAAAGCTAAAAGTAATAGGATAGAATAGACAAGTTGGACACCAAAAGAAACGATGTAATTGCTGAGGGTGAGGGAGGGAGACAGAAGCTTCAAGGAAAAAATTTATCACAGATAGTCATTACATACTTCTTTTGAAATAGTTGATTTACCAGGAAAGCATGTAACGTTCAATCTGTGTTTGTAATTAGACACTCCCAAAATACAGGACACACAAACTGACAGAACCTCAAATAAAAACAGGCAAACCTGCTGTCATAGTGGGAGATTTTAATACCCTTCCTCAGAGGTGGGTGAGGAGCAGACCAGTGGAAGATCACTTGTCTAGCAGGTGTGAGGCCCCTGATTCAATCCTTAGCACAAAAGTCAGAAAAAAAATAAAAAGGGTGAGAGATGGTTCAGTGGTTATGAGCTCTTGCTGTTTTATCAGAGGACCTGGGTTTGCTTCCCAGCACCCACATGGTGATTCCAGTTTTAAGAGATCCAGTATCCACTCCTGACTTCCTTAGATGTTGGGCACACATGTGGTGTATATATACATACATACATACATACATACATACATACACAAACACACATACACAGACAAAGCATTCATACATGTAAAATAAAAACAAATAGATCTTAAAAGATACAAATTTGAACCAAATAACTATCAGAACTAAATTTCATAACTATGCTACACATATTGCTTATAAAATTCATAGAGATATGGTCAAAATAGTCATCAGAGGGAAATTTGTAGCCTTAGATGCTGAAATAAGATTGTAAATAGTGGACTAAGCAGACAAAATAAAATGCTAGACAGAAAAATAAAAATAAACACACAGAAGGAAAGAAACAAAAAAGAGCCGAAATTGGTGAAACAGAAAATATTTTTAAAGGAGTCTTGACAAAACCAAACTCAGTTCTTTGAAGAAACTAGCAGATATGCAGCTTTTGGCAATACTGTTTTTTTTTTTAAGGTATAAATAAGAAAGGAAAGGGGACACAAAAGCAAACATTAGCAGATACTGTAGCTGCAGTAAGAGATGGAAGCATAACTGCCTATACAATACTTCTGAACATTCAGTTAAATGAACTCAAGACAAAACAAATGACCTAGATTACCCTTTAGTCATTAGAGATATTGAGTCTGGAGTTTAATCTCCCAGCACCAGATCCAGACACTTTGGCTGAAAAGATCCACTGAACTTTAAAGCAAAAGTTATTGCAATTTTCCACTGACGATCCCTGGAGACAGTGGGAAATATTTCCCAAATTGTTTTATGAAGCCAGCCCTTTCTTGATACAAAATTCTGGCAAGGATAAAGAAAAAGGAGAGACCTAACAAAATAGGAACATACTGTTGAATGAGATGTTAGCAAGTTAAATCTAGAGGAGTATGGTAAGTGTCCACACTAGGTGACAGGTAAAGGACTTACGGCTTCGACTAGTGACATTGGGAGGGGCAGCATACACTAATCACTCCAGGGTGGGAATCAAGGAGCAGAATAAAGATGGTATCACAGGTGTGGGAAAGTTTTTGATAAAATTCAATGCCCATTCTCAATAAAAAGTCTTGGTAAACTAGGATATGAAAGACATTCCCCCAGGCCCCAAAGGAAACTCTCTAGATTGAAAATACTCATGCTCCAGGAGACATCACACAGAATAGTGAAGAAACAAATTCCACTCAGCATCAGTGCACCACCATCAGAAACGGTAAATGGATTGGAAAGGAAGAGATAAAGCCATCAGTCTTTGCAGATGTCAACAGTCTGCAGAAAACGCCAAGAAAACCACAGAAAAACAATCTCAAGATATTTGCTCTGTATAAAAAACCAGGTACAAAAATTGATTGCATTTTCCATTGAGCACCAGGAAACAGGTAGACGGTGGGGTTTGAAAGCCATGACATACAAATCATACTGCTATATTTACATAGAAGAAGATATAGAGAGTATTTTTGAACAAATGAATCAAGAAATGAGTAAGAGCTGTAATGGAGACAAGTTCACTGAGAGCCACAAAAGAGATCTTAAGCAAGCAGAAAGACATACCATGTTCATGGACCAAAGGACTTGGCATCAACAAATCAGAGAGAATTCAAGTGATTCAGACAGGTTGCTGTGGATCCTGGCAAGACTGTCACAGTTTTAAAAAGATAACAAAATAAGCAAACAAACAAAAACCCCTGAAATTGAAAAAACAAAAACTCAAAACAACAACAGCAACAACAGCAACCTCCTCACCCCCAGTGATGGGAATGAACACATGAAAGGTGGTGGGTAACAGAGTAGAGCTGTACACAGCCTAGATAAATGATGCGGGACGTTCATTAAACACAAGGTTACAAGAGGTTGGAGAGATGGCTCAGTGGTTAAGAGTAGTTCCAGATGCTTCCAGAGGTCCTGAGTTCATTTCCCAGCAACCACATGGTAGCTCATGACCATCTACAACGGGATCTGATGTCCTCTTCTGCCATGTACACCACAGATATGCACACAGAATGCTCATGAACACTAAAAACCAAAAAACAAACAAACAAACAAACAAACAAAAAACCCAACAACAAAACCCCACAAGATTATACTTATATGCAGTTCGAATGTTCAGACCTGAAGCATTCTACTCTAGGGACATTCAATTAAGTATAAGCAAGCACAATAAACAACAGAAACACTTCAGGCCGTGGCTAGGAGTGTGGGGGATTGGCTTGGGTAGCACACCACCAAGGTAGCTCATTATTTCCTGATCTTTCCTTTTTCGTGTGCTCAGACACGGCTACTCAGCATTCCATGGATTAATGTTACTTCTTTCTTATGTCTTTTTATTTCTTCAAAACCTAATGAAAGAGAATGGAAGCTCTCTGCAGAGAAGCTATCACCAGGAGGCTCGTGGGTTTGCGGTCCCTAACCTGCACCTGTCCACAGGACCCTGACAGCCCCGACTGTGGGAGCCTTACCTTGGCAGGGTTGAGTGCTGTGATGATCCACACACAGTGTGCGTTGTTGTCATACTGAATGGGGAAGTTGGGGGACGTGATGATGCCCGAGGGACCTCGGAGGTGGGCATCACACATACGGGCTGCGGAGAGGAGATGAGACAGACACTTCAGTTTACAGCAAGTTCAGTCCTTCCTGTCTCCCACACACAGCCCAGAAGAGATGCCACCTGGACAGTCTTTTCCCAGAAACCACCTACTTCCTGCATATATGCCCACCTTTCCCAGCAGGCTCAGAGGGAAGTCACAGTGCCTGGAGCCAAGACAGGCTCAACACTCTCCTTAAGTCTACCCTTCCTCCCCAACTCCACTGAGATAAGGCAGCTCACCTTAAAGAGTGAGCAGACCAGGGCTGGGTGGGTCACAGGCACCTAGGGACACACTAAGCACCCTGCTCCATTCCTGTCTGCAGCCTATGTCTCCAAACCAGTCGCGTGCTGCAAGGAACCCCCAGACTTCTTATCTAGTAGCCTGACTTCAGCCCTTTACACTACCACCTTGCCGGCTTTCTGAACTAGAGTCTCAGGATGCCCTGGTGAAGGCTACCCTAACTATCAGAAAGCATGCCTGTGCCCAAGGACTCTGCCTAAATGCCCAGCTCAACCCAGCTCCAGGCACCAGAGCAGCTTCAGAACCAGCCTGTTGCTTCCCTCATCCATCCCTGACTCAGCCCATGCCTTGGAGCCGGCTTTTGACTGGAAGCATAAAGACTCAAGGTGAATTAGAAGAAGTGCTTTCCTCAAGTAGATATAAAGTGTTATCAATCACAGCTTAATCTAATTAAGCTCTTTAAAATAGCTTCGAAACTAATTAGATTAAGGGGTGATTGATCTCATTTAAGGTTCCACGTTGGGTCTAGGTGTTTGCTTCCTTTTAAGAACCATGTGCACGGAGTCCTAGCCACCTCATTCTTCAACGTTAGCACACAGCTATTTTAATAAAGGGCTCTCCGAGCCTGCTCTGTCACTGCTCATACAACAATTCATCCCAATTGCAGGCAGAGTGCCTAACAGTGAAGACCGAGCGTGCAAACTCAACAGGCCTAAGCATGTGAAATGGGCGCGCTGTCAGACGTGCTTTCTGTTGATGACCTCAAACTTCCTGGAGCTGCTCTTTGTGTGGAGCCGGGCATGACAAACCTTTCCCAGGGAGCCCCTCCTGGGAGTCTGAGAAGAAGGCTCCACGGCTCCCAGGTGTAATGAATCGCTTGTCGTGGCCTGCAGTTTCTCACACTCATTCAGTCCAACATTTATTAAGCGGCTATTATGGGCTGGCCAGAATGTGGGCCGAGAAATACGTCAGCAGGGTGCTGCTTCTCTCAAGGAAGCTGGTGGCATAGATGGGAACCTGGGAGCCCTCACAGGTGACCACAGTGCCTGTAATTACAGGGCTGTTTTGAGGGGCTCTGGGTCATCACAGATGGTTTTGATGGTTCATCTTACTCTGTACTTATAGGGATTATCCCCCACAATTCACCACAATATTGATTGAATTGAGTTTAGTGTGTGTGTGTGTGTGCGTGCATGCACGTGTGCTTGCATGCATGTGTGTAGACCAGACATCAACATTAGGTGTATTTCTTCATGGCTTTCCAGCTTACTTTTCTTTTTGAGACTAGATCTCTCTACTCAACCCAGACTTCAGTGATTTGGCTAGTCTGGGTGGCCAACAAGCCCCCAGAAGCCCCCTAACACTGGGTTACTGGAGTGCACTGTCACACCCAGCTTTTATATGTACAGGGGATTCAAACTCAGGTCCTCATGTTTGTGCAGCAAACACCTTACCCACTGAGCCACATCCTCAGCCCCTGAATTGAGTTTGGATACCCCAGCCCCCTGCTCTCATGTGTACCCAATTGCTCCTTTCACTGTATTGAAAGCCATGTTGACTCACAGGTGACACTTGGGGAGGATGGCATAGTTGAGGACAGGCCAGTCTTAGAGGCTTAGCACTCTAAATCTATCTGTTGGCTCTTCAGGTCTGGGGGAGTGAGCAACCCTTCCACACACACCTCTTTCTTTTCCCAATGGAACAGGTGACACTACCTCAGTGAGTCCTGGTGAGAGTGACAGACAGGACATTCTCTGTATTCAACAAAGGGGTCCCAGAACTGCCAGACTCAGTCCCTTTCTCTACATTCAAGACTTTCTCCTGGGTTCAGGAGTCCTAGTCCAGCTTTCTCGAAGTTTCTATGTGGGTGTGTATCGACATTTATATACAGGAGCACGTGGGTGTCTTCCTCATTCACTTGCCACCTTAGTATTTTTGAGATGGAATCTCTCACTGCGTCTACAGCTTGCCAATTCTGCTACATCGGCTGCTCACCAAGTCCCAGCTCTCCCACACTCTGCCTCCTTACCGCTGACATTACAGGTACTGGCTGCTACATACAGCTTCTCCCCTACCTCCCCATTGGTACTGGGTTATTGAACTCAGGTCCTCACGCTTGTGTGGCAAACTCTTTACTGACTGAGCCACCTCCTGGGAAGCCCTTGAAGTTCCTTTACATAGGTTTTCCCTCTGACACGATTCCCATCCCACCTGTACAAAGAAGATCTGAAAATTCAGTACTCCAGCCCTGCAGAGAATCCTCGCGCAGCCCCCCACCCCCACCCCGCCCAGCAGCATCTCCCACCTCTTCTGGGAAGTTTGGTTTTGCTGCCAAAAGACTCGATTTATCCTGAGCTTGTTTCCAAGAATTAGATGGTATTTTCAGTGTGTTAAAATATGCCGAAGGTAATTAGAGAGAATAGGTCAAAAAGCATTTACCACTTTAAGAACTTGGAGGGGTTTAATTAAAAATATTACAATTTGCAGATACTTAGCACCGAGTACCTTAAGACAGGTTCCAGATGGAGTCTGAGCTGCTTTTTTTCTGTCTGCTGCCTGCGCAAGGTCAGACAGGGGATGGTGCAGACAGACTTCTGCCCCCTGAGCAGCCAACTCCAGGGATCCCACCCGCAGATGAACAGCTCCTCACTGTGACCCAGATGGGCTATCCAAATGGCAGCTTCTCAGACAGCCTCTGAATCAGTGAAGGGATGTATCTTCCCATTTCCCTATTTGCAATTTCCCATCTAGCCTCTTCTACAGGGACTTCTCCCCATCTTCCGGGCTTCCTACCCTTCCTCAGGGCATCATGGTGCTGTGTCATGAGGAACAGGACCCTTGAGAACTGTAGAGAGACACAACCTGGAACCACAGCCGATTCTAGCCTTGAAATTGTTTGACCCCAGAGCAGTGAGCCACTCCAAGCGCAAGAGGGGTGCAGTGCAAATCTGACCCCTGTGACCCAGCTTCTCTCATTTGATTTCCACCTTGATCCAGGCTGCCTTCTCTTGCTTCTCCTGGGATTGACCTCCCTCTAGCCCAAACACAATTCCCATCTCACACAAGTTAATTACTTTTCTTCAGACAGGGTTTTGTTATGTAGCCTAGGCTACCCTGTAACTTTTGGTCTCTTGACTTAGTGCCTCTCCCTCCCCCAGTGTTAGACATGCAGGCGTGTTCTGTCACACCTGGCCTCCCACTACTCTACTAGGCCCATGGATCCCTGCTGTAGCTGCAATTTCGTCCTGCCTAACCGAAGTCTTTCTTCTCTCCAACCCTTGCTTCTGACGTCCTCTGTGGTTAACATCCTGTTCCTTCTATTGTCATTTCTTTCTGCAAATGAGTCTAACCATCCCTGGGATTATATTGGACCCACGGTGACTACCGATGTTCTCTCTATTCGCCAGGCCTCTTCCATCTTCTTGTTTTCTCTTCCATCCTAACCCAGCCTAGACCTCATGGTCTACTATCATGGTCAATTTCTTGCAAATCCCAAGTCTCCCTTCTGTCCCCTTTAATCAGTTGCATGGGAGAAATCAATTGTGGACTGATGACCGGCCCCCAGAGATTTTCCATATCTGCCTTCACATAGTTGAGCTTTGATGGAAAAAAAAATCACAGGAGAAGCAAAGCTGGTGTCTCTTTATGTTCGTTAGCCACCTCAAACTCTTTCCAGGAATCTCCCAACAGCCTTGCCACTGAACTCTGTCAGTTCACCAACTTCTGCCTCCTAAAGATCCTCTCATGCCTTCCAAGGGTCCTCTGGCCTCTAGTCCCGCCCTTCATCCCACTCTGTTCTCCTGCCTGATGATTTTGACACCTTCCTGAATTTGGAGAAAGCAGGAAGCTATTCTGCAGACACACCCTCTTCCTGACTCCCCAAGGTGTAACCCTTCCGGCTGATGATTATCCTTCTGCTCTAGCCTAGAGATGGCCCCTTCTTTGAAGTGCTGGTTCCTTCTACAGGATCTGGATCACTACCCTCTCCATTCCAGGAGCAGCCGCATCTGTGGCCATACACAGAAGCCTTATGTCCTTGGAACCAGGAAGTCCAGCTATCATAGCAACCTGTCTCCTCTCACTAATACTTTCAGTAGGGTCACTTTGCTCACAATGCCCCTGATATCCTACAGCCTAGGCCTTTCTCATCCACTGTCTTCCAGACTTCCCATCTTAGACCCTCTTCATCTTCCCTCTCCTCCTCCTCCTCCTCTTCTTCCTCCTCCTCTTCTTCTTCCTCCTCCTCCTCCTCCTCCTCCTCCTCCTCCTCCTCCTCCTCCTCCTCCTCCTCCTTCTCCTCCTCTTCTTCTGCTACCTAGACTGGACCTCAAGACAACTCACCAGTATTTCCAGTTCCCTCCACACCTTCATACCATACCTGATCAAAAGACTGCCTTTGTTCAAATCTCCTATCTGCTTTCTCTTCCTAACTTCTGAGCCTGGTGGCCACTGGGACAACTGTGGTCACACCATAGATTCAAGCTTTGACATCAAAACAAGTTGGCCTTCTGTCCCCGGTCCTCCTTTGGCTTCCTCCCAATTTCCTGAAGAACAACCTCAACATTGAGGCAAGCCATTTAATCCCACTGGTAGCTTCTGCTTGACCTTTCTGGAGTATCTGACCCCAATGGCCCATCTCCAACACACAGGCTTTGGTTTTTCTCCTTCTTCCTTAACTCTTTCAAAGCAGGTGAGTATTCTCAGAGGAGAGTTCTCAGTATGTAAACTACAAATTTTCTAACATTAGAAATTCAGTCAAAACAAAGCTATCAAGAAGGGAGAGCTGCTCCACACAGTTCCCCCATAGTCTGACTCTGAAGGAGGTCCAGGTGCAATTCTCAAGAATAAGTAGCCAAGAGCATTTAGAGCGAGGGGTTGAAACAGCTCAACTGATTGGCTTTGTGCCTTTGAGCAAGTTGGTCAACTACTAGAAGTTTCAGCTCAACATGAAATATGGTTATTGCTACTTGCCTCATAAAAAAAAGATGAAAAATGCCCAGTGCGTGCTATGCTTTAGACAAGTATGAATGTCTTAATAAGTGAGAGCTTTATTGTTGGTACACACAGGTAAGGGGCTGGGACAATAGTGGGAGATTTCTCATTGGCACATACAGGTAAGGGGCTGGGACAATAGGGCATGGGTTCTAGTAACTCAGTAGAACATCTGTACCAGAAGAGGAAAGAAGACAGGGTAATGGAGGGGAAAAGTGAGGATGGAGGAGACAGTAAGGAAGGGATGGAGGGAGAGGAGGGAACACTTGAACAACAATGTGTAAGGATTCAGCCCAGGAATCTGATCTTGTCGTGGCCACCAAGGCAGAAAGACATCTGTAATAATCATTAATAATCATGCCATTTCATTTAGCCTACTTTATGGACAGCTCCCATGTCCCTTCCCATTTTACAGGCAAGGGAAAAGATGCAGATCCATTTTATCAACGTTTCCTGTGCCATCTAGATTGTTAATAACAAAGTTGGGACTTGAACTTTGAGTCCTACATATGGTATTCTGTCCTGCCTAGATGATTGTATTCTAAATGCACATGTACAGACAGACAGACAGGCACCACTACCCTGTCTTTTTATGTACACACATAAAGAGACAGACAGAAGACAGACAGACAGACAGACAGACACACACACACACACACACACACACACACACACACACACACACAGAGTCTTGTTTTCTGTTCACTTCCTGTCAGGGGTTTTCACCCTGTCAGGTATTTGGTGACATAAACATAAAAGTAAAAACACAACCCATGTTCTGCCTTTTTGAAAGCAAGCTCTGCACGATCAAGCTTTTATAGGAAACAGGTGCAGTTCTGTGTGCCTGCGATTATGCACTTGGAGAATGGAAGGGGTGGTTTCCAAGATTCAGTGTCACCCTTGGATGCTGAGCAAGGCTGAGGCTAGCCTGGGCTACTTGAGGTCTTGTCTCAAAACTTAAAACAGCAAAGATTTTCCAGGAGTCAAAGCAGAGGCTAACTTCTTCTGCTGGGAGGGGAAGAGGAGGCTGGAATACATCACCAATTTCAAAACTTCCAAAATGAGGGCACAGTTCCATAGTCCTTGTTCACATCAATCACAAATCCGACTCATTCTGGTGGCCCTCAAACATTTATCAAGAAGCTATTATTTGCCTGTCTGTGTGTTTTAGTATAATTAATTGTGTGGAAAAGTGAATAATTAAAGCCACATCATATTTTACATGCGTCGGGAAAACAATAACCCATGTATGGTGGGCTGAGTACTTTACAGTGCCATTTTGGGTAACCTGCTTTAAAGTGGAACTTTGTGTGATTGAAGGATTTTTGTCCCTTTCTTTGTCAGAGAGAGAGAGAGAGAGAGAGAGAGAGAGAGAGAGAGAGAGAGAGAGAAACCACAATTGCTGTAGAAATTCCAATTAGTTTAAAACAAAAGATCTGGTGGCTGTGGTTGGGGGAGTCTCAAAGACCGTCAGAATAGATTCTGCATCTAAGATGGAGGTCTGCTCACGACCTTCAGGAAAGCCGGAGAACTATCTTCTGAATCTAAGCCTTGGGCTTCCACTGTCTCCCTCTCCACAGCCTTCGCCAGAGGAATCATGAGGAGAGGAAGGCAGGAGGGTCAGGCTTTGCTGAGACCCCACTCCCTTCAGTAATGTACCTTGCTTCCATCTCAGTCAAAATCAGGGAAGGTTTGGTTTTCTCTTTCACTTACAAGGGTCCTGTGGCGAAGGCTAATGAAGAGCCCCAGCCCGGATCAGCCAGCTGAGGGACTGCAGTGCACAGGAGAGTGGCTTCTGGGAGGACTGACAGCCACTATAGGATGAGGTGTACTCTGCAGCTCCAGCTAAAGGCCAGCTGTGCAGCAGGGTAAGTTACACAGCTGTGCACGTGAGCCCGCGGGTATCCCTGCCCACTTCTAAATGAGTGACATCAAGTTCATTGTGTGCACCTGGAGATGCTGTGGGGCAGTTGGGTAGTGAGTCTTCAATTCAGCAGGGAGGAAAAGGGATCCAGAGAGGTGAAGCTTACGACCCAAGGACGCACAACTACAGAGTAGCAATGGCTGGATTAGAAGGGCCACCCCCTGCCACCCGCTTTCACAATAACACGGGGTCCAGTGGGGTAACAGGTGAAAGCAGTCCAGTGCTTAGTGAAAGTTTGCAGAGAGGTTAGTCCAGTATCAGGTTCACTAGAGACAGCTCAGGTGGGGCCCACAACATACATATCTGGATATATATATATATATATGTATATATATATATATATATATGATAAATATTAAGCAATAAACAAAAGTTTGACTAAACTATACCTCTTAGGGTTGGCAAATTTCGTGCCAGCCACCGCGATCATACAATTAACCCAAACTAATTATTCTTGGCATAATATGTATCACTATGTAGGTGTTTGGAATGACATGGCAGAAAGGCACAAAGCCCAGTATATGCAGTACATCTTGGCCAACTTAAAGCTGAACAATAGGAAAGAGTGGAAGGCCCAACTGGAAGATATTTTCATGATTCCTCATCAGATATTCCTTCCAGATTCCTCATCAACACGGATTAGCTCTGACCACACATTCTTCCAGATAATCATGGTTTAGTTCTCTTCCACAGCCCACTCCTGCTCTGAGTGAGTTTCATCTTGATGAAAAGGTGCTTACGAAGTAAAGCATCACCTTTGGTCATAAGGATCCAGGATAGAACCATTTTAGTGGGTAATATATATCTTCTCACCTAGAGGGGTCCTCAGGCACCTGGGGCTATCTAAGAGCCGAGTGTCGTACTGCCCCTCTGATGGTCATTCACCCACTTCCAACATGTGGATAATTTATGGCTGTTGGTAGGTAGTTCTCTTTGGTTTATATGCTAGGTGGGAATGTGGACAGTAGGGCCCTTGAGGACAGGATAGCCAGGTTTGCTGTCAGAGAAGCTCACTGAGCAGGCTTTTGATGCCTTGATCTCTTGTCATCTCTATACAGTTAAAAGCATTGCTTCAGAAACCACAGGTCTCTTTACTGCAGAGTGTGGGCAAAGCAGTGGCAGCACTGAGGGTAGAAGGCTGGGATGTGTGTCTGTCATCTAAGACAAGAATGTGAAGGGTGGCTTGCTTTCCTATTTTTGTGTGGTTCTGATCTCTGTGCAATGTGTCAGCAACCTGCTTCCTATGCCTCTCCTCTCGGACTATGAAGTCCACGCAGGGCAGAGGTTATGTCTGTCTCCCCACTCCTCTATGCCAGCTCCTAGCAAAGGCCTTGATACAGAGAAGATGCCAGATAAACAGGGTGATTAGTCAAAGATGTGAGACCTGAGGTTTAGGGAGCAGTAGAGAGCAAGCTGAGTCAGCCTGGTGGATGGTCTAGGTCTCCATGCCCAGCCTGGATGTCTGAGGGAACTCCCTCCCCCAGGGGCCCTCACCTCTGCAGACTGGCCTGTGGTCACTCCAGGCTGCAAACATGTCGCTCACTTTCATGCAGGTGATCCTCTTGGACCCTTGCAGGTCATAGCCTTCGTTGCAGGTGAACTGGACGCTGGATCCTAACCTGGGAGACAAGGTGTGTTATGAGTTCATTCTCTGGGCCCGCTAAGCCCTGCCTTGTGGAGTACACCCTGGCTTCTGACACATGTCTCCTGGGGAACATTCTTTCTGGCCTTTCATCTGGTGTCTTCTCTTCACCACTTAAAATCTGTTGAAGGCTGCAGCTGCCCTTCATCTTAGTTGTTTGGGAACATTTGATGGTTTTAGGATTGAGTTAAAAGGCGACTTTGTGAGCCGAGAGCACTGCTGGGAGATAAGCATCAATTAGGGCTCACGGTGGGCGGATGGTACCCATAAACCAGGGTGAAAATGGACGGATATAGGAAGATTCCTTGGTAGTACAAAACTGCAAAAATTTACTACCTGAGGGGCTCTGAGGTACACCAGATGACAATAGGCCTGTCATCATTCACATACCATGTCAGAGTGACGGCCCTTTAAACTCTGGCTGGCTACACACATTTTGTGGCCATTTAACATAGGCATGTTTTAGTTATACCTGGTTATACCCTATAAGACAGAGATATTCCCCCAAGGATCAGACTAGGAGAGACAACAGTCTATTCCTAGTAAATGTTACTCTGCATCCATCTCACCTTCCCCACCCCACCTCCAGGAAAGCCAGGCCTTGTTCCCCTTACCCTGACCCAGGCCACCCCACCCCACCCCACACCACCCCACACCATTTGCAGCTAGAAAGTCCCCCAGTAGTTTCTTACCTGAAGTCTGAGCCTAGTCTTTTTCCCTTTTCAGGTATGCCAGGGTCTGGACACATATTATGTCCTTGGGACACACCAACCTGAGTTACTACAAGGCAAAAAAACAGCACACACATAGAGAGATAGTCTCAGGAAGGCACCGGGCTGGGCAGTGTCTCAGGGTGGGAGGAGGAGACAGGATGAGGCCCTGCTTCCCCGGAGTTGTGGAGGATGTTGGGGCTCTAATGGACAGGACTTTCCTGACTGTGCAAGGTAGGAGACTACTTTCAATAAATTCCTTTGCAAGAAAAACCCAAGTGAAATTCTTTGGGGTCATATGGGCTCTGAGACAGCCTCTCTTGCTCAACAACCATCCTGTTCCATCCTGTTCCCTCATCCCACACCAGTGGCCAGAAGTGGACTGTCCAAAGGCTCTGGTCACCTCCCCATCCTGCACTTCAGATCCAGGGATGGAGACGCTAGATGAAATGACTCTGGCCCGCCCCACCACCTCAGCCCCGCCCCGCCACCTCAGCCCCAGATGGAGAGATGACCAAAGGAAGTTAAATAAAATGTGAACGTATGATCAGAAACAGTAAAGAATGAGAGAAAGAGAGAGAGTTGCAGCTTCAAGTTCAAAGCAGGGGCTTGTGCTCAGATATGGACATGTCTTCTGAGAGCCCTCTTCCCATCAGGCTCCCATTAGACCACAGTAAGCAAGTACTGGAGTATACTCCCCGACCCCTCCCATGTTACACCAGCCAAGAGCACCAGCCAGATGTTATCTGTAGTATTTCTAGCAGGTTGGATGACTTTCTTACACCTTTAAAAAACAAAACAAAACCTTATGCATGGCTGCCCGAGTTAGAGCAGAGCTCAGTCTGGGGCGGCGGGTACACAGTGCAGACAGCAGGCAACCCCTAGACCCCTGCGTGTTCACTGGTTTTGATGGTTCACATTGGTCAGGCTGGTCTAAAGTCACACCTCTGCATTCCCAGAGTGAAGGATGACTAAGAACTTAAGCCACCTTGCCCAGAGACATTTATTCAAGGACCCACCCACCCCATGACTCCAACGGCAATCCTGAGGGATTACAGGGGTGTCTATAGTGACAGTCTCTGAGCTTGCTCATGTTCCCTTGTCTTCCACTCAGCACTCCACAGTGTGAGAGAGGTACTCTAGCACCCACCTTACACACAACTCACTCATTCTCCACAGCGGGCACACAGTCTTCAAGCCCTGGTTTTGTTCTTGTTTTTGTTTTTGTTTTGTACAAGGAAATGATCAGTGTCTTCAAGAAGTTTCCCACTGAGGGAAGCCATGAAGCATTGAAGGGACTTCAGAACCGGAAGTGGTGGGGATAACGAAGGATGCTCAGATTGGGGACCAATCAGGTATTACTGGGAGAAGTGTGAATGTTTTCCCAGAGAAGGTGGCACTTAACTTGCGTCTTATAAAGGGGTGAGATTTAGACACATGAGGACAGTGGCAAAGCAGAAGACAAGCACAGAAGAATGAGGCAGAGACAGACAGATCTGGGGGGCATCAGGTGCAGCTAGAGTATAGGGAGGGGGAGATGAGGAGGCAGAACGTGAGGCCTCAGATGTATGACTTTTGAGGGGTATGAGACTTATCTCAAATACACAGGAATGGGGGGAGGCTGCTGGAGAGTTCTGTGTAGCTGAGTGTGCGGCACCTGTCTTTAATTCCAGCACTTGAGCAGAAGAGTAAGGTGGATCTCTAGGAGCTCGAGGCCAGCCTGTGCTACACAGTAAGTTCCAGGTCAGCCAGGGCTATATGTCAAGAAAACAAACAAATAAAAAACAAACACAAGGCCCCAAACAAAACAAAGAGTCCTTGATGGCAGAAGGGTCCTTATTGAAGGACGCTCTGTGTTCATTCAGGTCAAGGACAACAAGAGTCTGGTGAGACGTGAGACATGTGGAATGGATGAGGAAAAGAGGGTCATTAGTGGATGTGGAAGGATACGGCAGGAAGAGAGAGAGAGAGAGAGAGAGAGAGAGAGAGAGAGAGAGAGAGAGAGAAAGGGGACTCCTGAGCCTGGGTCTGTGAGGATATTGGTAGCTGATGCAAGGTAAGCCAATGCTGAGGTTTCAGCTCATTGCTACAAGGACAGGCCTAGAACAGCCTCTGCTTACATCTCCGAGTAGCCCAGGGAATGGCTGACAAGGGAATCTGGCCCCTTAGACAGGCTCCAGGCTCAGGCCAGACACGGCCTAAACTATTGGTAATGCCAGCAAGGTATCCTGGGTGGCTCCACACTGCTGGGTTGAGGCACACCATCGCATCAGTCTTTATCCTGTTCCCTCGGTTATCAAGCCTATACATCATCGACAGAACCATGATTCCCACCAACCCCGAAACCTGCAGGCTGGGGCAGCAAGACTGAAGTCTCTGCAGTAGAGTGAGTTTTCAGGGAGCCATGGTGTTTTGCAAGGACAGGAAAGGATAGGGTAACTGGGGCTCCAGTAAAGACAATGGGGGGAGGGGTAGGTACTTGGGGAGTATAGGTGGTAACCAGGAGGGGAAGATGGTCCCTAATCCCAAGAACTGTCCCTGATGGCTTTGTCATCCAGCCTATGGACCATAACTGCAGCAGATTCTAAGCTAAATGCCCATTGTCCTCAGGTCCTGCCCATTCAACTTATGCACAGACCACGCCCATCCCAAGGTCCCTGCCAATGGAAACACCTACCTCTTAGCAGCACCTTGAGAAGACTCAGCAGTTCCCATCACTTCCTTTGCCCTCTCATTCAGTATCCAGACAGTAACCAAAGCTAAGCATGACAAAGCCCATCCACCGCCCTGCCTCCCAGCCATCAGCCAGCCCCTGAAGTACCGTTCAGGAAGTTACCAACCCACTGAGAAAGCTCACATTCAGCCAGCAACCTTTCCCTGGGCAATGATAGTAGTCCTTTGAAGACCTACCCTGCTCTCCAAGAAATGAGCAAACTTAGGTCCAGGGATCAGATCACTACATGAATTGCAGAAGCAAAAGGCATTTCCTGCTGTCTTCAAACCTTCCTACCTGCACTCTCAGTCTGGACCAGATACAGTACTGACTTGCTGTTAGCTACTAGGGAGTGAATAATGAAGGGTAATCTTGATCCAACCTGGCATGGCCCCACAATGAGGAAAATCTGTGACAATGCCTTCTACCCAAAACAAAGGAGATGCCGATAGGTACAGTGCCAGGAGCCACGGCCGGGGGTGGGGGGGTGGGGGAGACTGGTTCCCATAGGCTGTCTGCTGGAGGAAATCAGTAGGACCCACCCCTTCCCAGAGTTCAAGACAGCTGTCCACAGAAGGTTTAAACAGAATGTAAATGATGAATCCATGCAGGTGTCAGCCGCTGTCTCACCGGAACTTGGATCAGACTCACACCTTTTTTAGGAAGTCTTACAATGGAGATTAAAACCTTGTTAAAGAAATACCACATATACATATATATGTTTAAAGATTCTTTATATTACTTCCTTAGTAATTTCTTTGGGGCTGTTGGGGTGCCCGGGGAAGGTATAAGTGACGAAAACCGTGGAGTCTTTCAGATAAATGCACCCCCCCCCACTCCACATGTATTTTTCAGCAACCTCCCGCAGTCAGGAAGGCCCTGCAGAAGGCCTGTCTTAGATCCATAGCATCCCTGGTAGGAAGGTTCTGTATCCCCATTTTATAGACATTAAAACAAAGTCATTAATTTCTAGGGTAGCATGGGATAAACATGTGAGTCCCTCCCGCCCACACACAATGCTGGGCATTTCTTTAAGCTTATTTATGGCTCTGTGGTAAAGTGTAAAGCAAAGCCACAGTTGCTTTTGTTTATTTTGTCTCCATGGCTATGTCAAGAGCACTTGGGCTCAGGGAAAGGCGGACCATTCTCTGCAGGGCCCGGGGCTAGACCAGAGTTCTCCTAGTGTCCCATCTCCTGATATCCTTAACCAAGCACAAGAGTCCCCTAGCTTCTTCTGCCATCAAACCTCCTGGGGTAGGGACCACCATAGAATCTGGCCTACAGATGAACTTAACAGCCACTAGTACCTTCTGACTTGTGAGAGCGTGAGACTAGGGAAAGCCCCCCAGACTCTGGTTCATTCTACTCAGGCCCCCCCAGTGGCCTCTGCCCCCAGCCTCCTGGCCACAGACACCAGCACAGACCTTTGGAACTTGGGGGCTTTCCTCCATCTTTCTTTAACAAGTATACTTCTGTCGATTGGAGAAAATAAAAAGCACAGGGAGGTGAGACAGGACAGGAGAAGAGGGAGGACAGGTCTGGGAAGGAAGAGGAAGATGAGGGAGAGAGAGGGTAGCTAGACAGAGTGGCAGGAAGGAAACTCAGTCTCCTGGCCACCAGAATAGCCTCCCTGTATTGGGCTCCAGACGGGCAATGGCTTGTCTGCATCCCACCCCCAAGGCTTACACTCTAATTCCCTTCAACACAGGCTCAGCAGGTGTCTCTCTGGATGTGATATTCTAGACCATTCCCCAGCACCAGATCTCATTTTGTCTTCCAAACAAGGGTAACAGGAACAAGTCCCCAAAGGTGCAATTTGCCCAAGCAGGTCACAGCCAGGATTTTCCCACCACCCCTAAGAGTCATGAAGCAAGTCCCCACTTCACTCTGCCCAGCCAGGTCCAGCACCCTTGGAAGGTTTGTTAGACATGTCTCTTCCTCCTCTGCACGATCTGACCTTGGGAGCCACACCCCCAATGCGCACCTCCAGATCCCAGCCTGAAGAGGCTCCAGAAAGAGGACTGTCTTAGCAGGTGAAAGTGGTTCAAAAGGAAAAAGAAAGAAAGAAATGTGCAGAAATGACTCCCTGGACTGCAGACCGAATGGGGAGTGAGGAGGGGGGAGGAAGGAGATGATGGCGGGAGAAGGCAGAGAGCAGCTGAGACTGCTTAATAGCTGCAGGTTCAGTGAGTCCACGCACAGATGGAGGGAGGGAGGGAGGGACCAGAGAAGTCATCTAACAGAGGCCGACTTCCCTGGGGTCACAGCTAGTCACAGAGCCAGAGGTTCGGACCCAAGCATAAGCTCTATGCACTGGCGCCTGTGGGTGGGCCAGCCGACACTTACACACAGACGTCTTCTGGTTATTGTCCTTGCTGGGCATCAGTTTAACACCACGAGACTTCAGCTCAATCTGCTTCTTGACTAGAGAGGACAGAGAAGGAAAGCTGGTTGGAGGGGTAGTCTGTGACCAGCACGGGGTTCCTGCAGAATGGGGTGTGCCCACTCTTTTGACAGTTGTGAAATAACAGTCTCACCTCTACCAAGTTCAAGCTTGAGAACCACGGATCCAGCAGCAACAACAAAAACACTGCTGAACATAGATAAATAGACCTCATTTTAAGTATGTTTGGGGCTGTATTTATGGCTATAGTAGGCTGCCATAAGTCACAGGTTGGACACACTTGCAAGTCAGATGTGTCCTGTCTCTTGGCTTGGGACATCCATGGAGGGAGGCTTCCTGTATAGTAAGTAACACAGCAAGGGGTAGCAGGGTCTCTGCCAAGAAGGAACAGACTTCTGAGGGAGGCAGGAAAGGGGCCCCCAAGCCTTTTGGTGTCTGAAAGGCTCGGGATTTGCCCAGGCCTCTCATGGGAATGACGTTCCACTACCGCTGAGGTTTCTGGGTATGAAATAATTTCTGTCTTCTCCTTGGGGAATCTTTCGTGAGCATCTGCAGCTTGCTGAGTTTGGATCTGGAATGCTCTCCCCCAAACTATGTATTAAGAGTTCATCTGCCAGCCTGTGACACTACTGGTATGTGCTAGAAGTGAGACTTATGGGAATGTCATTGAACATGTGTCCTTAAAAACGGTTCTTTGGACTCCAGACTTGCCCTGCTGCCATGAAGCAAGCAGCATCTCCCTCCATCATGGATTTTGCTGCCGTGGGCTCAACCTACAGACTGATACCTCTTGAAATCACAACCCTAAACAAACCTTTCTTCTTTTCAATTGGATTCGCCTTGGGTGTTTGTTATAGCAATGGAAAGCCAAGGAACACATGGTTCGTCCTCTGTGTGCCTGCAAATCTATAGATTCTTCCCCCACACAATTTCTGAGCCCGCCCTGACAGGGAGTGGTAAACTGGATCAAGCTCCATTTGTCGCTATTTCCCATGCCATACTGTTTTTGATATGAATATTGTGTGGTATTTGGAATCAAACCCAATACTCAGACATACCAGACAAGCAATCTACCACTGGGCTATTTATATCTTTGTCCTGTGGATGATTTTTCTAGCCATTGCAGGGGTGAGGTATGTTTCTCTCCCACTCCTTAACCTTCCTTGGGTTTGGACACTGGAAATTTGGAGGCCTTGAATGCCAAGTCTTGAAAAGCACCTGCCTGATTAGGCTTGTCTGTTGCATCTTCATTATCATGGGAAGATCTGCTTGTAGAGTTGAGCCTATAGGCTCAGCCAGACCTAGCTCAAACCAGCTGACTTGGGGACAGGGGAAGCTGAGTCTTGGAGACCACTGAGATATGGAACTTGGTGGCTGCCTAGTGGATAAAATAATAGCCTGTTTGACGGCTCCTCCCATCTTTGCTGAGTGGCATACAGAAGGTGGAGCTCCAGAATACAATGGTCTGTCCTTTTCCCCATCTGTCTTCTTTGGTCTGGCTTCCCCTGGTCCCCACAGCATGCTCCTAGCAACCAAGAACTCATTTCATCTCTGGTTGTAAACCTTGATCCACCCGTACAATCTTAGATCTCCGTGTGTCGTGTTAGTTGCCCTCCAGCAGCTGACTCAGCCCTGCTGACTGATGCCCAGGAGTGGTAACAGCTGTGCCCAGGCACTTGCTACTTACCAGGCGCTGGGTGCTTTACCAGTTCTTCTCTGGCCTCCTTGGCTCCCCACTGTCAAACCATACACAATCCCTCAGTAAATCCGCCCCAATGTAGACCCCATGAACCACTTCTGATGGTCTCCATATCTGTCACCCAAGTGGCTGGCACCTCTTCCCTGATGACCATGACCTCCTGATTTCTTTGTCTCTGAGTACCCTGCCCTAAGCACAAGGATCAGAGGAATCCTAGTCAGGTGCAAGCTAGGTCATTTCTGCTTAGGGCTCGTTGATGGCAATGTGCTCTCCAAAAGCACAAGCTGGAGTCTGTGAATGGCTCACAAGGACCCACCGGCTCTCCCCGTGGCCTCCTTAGCTTTCTCCTTGACCCCCACCAGTCTTCTCCTGCTACGCAGGCCTTCCTGAGGCTTCTGCAGTATACCGAGCATACTGACTGCCTTGACTGCTAGTTTCTCTAGAATGCTTTTCATCGCATGCCTGTGATTTGCTCCCCCTTTCCTAGAAACAGTTGGGTAACCCCCTTTTTCTCAATGAACCTTCTCCCAGCCTTCCACTCAAATGGTCCCCTCCTGTCCCGACTCTCCTGCCCCTCCTGAGATCATCTCCCAAGTGTTCTACCATACTGTATCAGTTTTAGTTTTTTCTTTAATTGTTTAACTAACTAAATTTATTTTGAGGCAGGCGCTTACTATGTAGCTCTAGCTGGCCTGGAACTGATTATGAAGACCAGCCTGGCCTCAAAATTCACAGAGATCTGCCTTCTGCATCCCCAGTGCTGGGGTTAAAGGTATGCACCACCACACCTGGCTCATTCATCATCTCATGCTGCCGTCGTGTAAGCTCGACCACGGAGAGCCCTCTGGTTGGCTGCTGTATTCTCGGTATCTAAAAGAGTATCTAGGATCCCAGGAAGCAGTCACTGGGTCTGTAAGCTTCCAACCTCCTTGCTGGTAGCTAGTATGTTCTGCTTGATAGAAAATAAAACTTGGAATCAAAGAGGGTCAAAAGAATGGGGTTAGAACACAAAGATGAGACCTCAGCTTTCTGTGACCGGCCCCTTGAATGATTTCAAGGGGACTACCCACTATCCTCAGCCTCTCCCTCTCCCAGTACAGATGGGATGAACTCTCTCACTTAAGATGGGAAGAAACATAACCCGCCTCAAACAGAAGTCCACAGCATCAGGTGTGCAGGAGAGCCTCCTAGTGCCCCCACTTCTAGCTGAATAAGAAAGCCGACCAAGGAATGTGTTCCCCTGACGAGGGACTGTGTACGTGGGACGCATGATGAAATCCAGTCAGTACCACAGAGCCCCATCCTCCCTCTGCTCTCTGGAATCTCCTTTATAAATGTGCATTGCTCTCTGTGTGTATCCAGCGGGAAAATTTCCAATGAACACTAACATGGGCGCATTATCAAGCAGAGGGCATTAGCAGGGAAGCATGCATTATTCAAGCCCAGCTAATATGGTATGGCTGCGATTCAACCATCCCTGGGAGAAACAGAGCTGTCTAAGTACTGTGAGGGAAGTTGAAGTTCCTGTCCCCGAGGCCCCAGAGCACAGTGGGAGCACAGGGTCTCTGGCCCAATGCAGCCCATCTGAGTTAGTCTATAGAGATGGCTCACCACACCTGGCTAAGAGGCAAGGGTGTGGCTGGGGAGGGTCTTCAATGGCCTCTCACCTCTGGTTCTGGTGTCTATTGGAAGGAAGGAACAAGGGGGAGATAAGCAGAGCAGGGCAGACCCCATTCCCAGGGGCACCCGATACACTGGTTTTCCTTAGTGCTTTTGATGGGGCGTGAGTCATGGGCAGGAAGAGAGGGGCTACTAAGGGAGAGGACTCTTCCTCTCTCTCAAAACTGTACTGAGGAAAAGCCTCCTATGACCCTGCCCTCTTAAAACCCTAAAAAAGCTCCTGATTTGGAGAGTCTATGCTGGCTAGTTGCATGTCATCTTGACACAGCTAGGGTGACCTGGTGTGATGGTTTGTATATGCTCAGCCTGGGAAGTGGCACTATTGGAAGGTTTGTCCCTGCTGGAGTGGGTGTGGCCTTATTGGAGTAGGTGTGTCACTGTGGGCATAGGCTTTAAGACCCTTATCCTAGCTGCCTGGAAGTCAGTATTCAACTAGCAGCCTTCAGATGAAGATGTAGAACTCTCAGCTCCTTCTGCACCACGCCTTCCTGGATGATGCCATGCTCCTGCCTTGATGACAATGGACTGAACCTCTCAACCTGCAAGCCAGACCCAATTAAATGTTGTCTTTATAAGAGTTGCCTTGGTTATCGTGTTTATTCATTCACACAGTAAAACCCTTACTAAGACACTTGGAAAGAGGGAATCTCAACTGAGAAAATGTTCCTACCAGACTGGCCTGTGGGCCATGTCTGCATGCCCATGAAGCATTTTCTTAATTAATGATTGACAAGAGATGGCCCAGCCCACTGTGGATAATGTTGCCCCTGGACAGGTGGCCCTGAGGTATATGATAAGGCAAAATGAGCAAGGCAGGAAGGGCAAGTCAGTAAGCAGGTCTCCACCATGGCTTCCGCTTCACTTCCCGCCTCTAGGTTCCTGCCTTGATCTCCTGCCCTGACTTCCTTCAGTGACGGACTGTGATGTATAACTCTTAACTGAAGTAGAACCTCTGCTTTCCAAGTTGCTTTTGGTCATGGTGTTTTATCACAGCAATAGAAACCCGAACTAAGACACGATCCATCCTTTCTCCCTTTCTCTCCACAGAAGAACTGCCTAACCCTCAGGCTCAGGGCCTGGTAGCTGGGCTGCTCTTAGTAGTGAATGACATCACCCCCAGCCAAAGGGGAGCCCATGTCCACTCTCCTCTCCGAATTCCTTCCACTTTTACCATAGGGCAGAGTTTACCAAGGGGACGAGTGCCAAATGAGGAGGAATCTAAAACGTTACCATATGTATCAACACCGTTACTTTTTACTCCTTGGAGCTGGGTCTCCAGGTTTACATAATTCACGGTAACTTTTGGGCATCAAAAAGCCACTGGACACACATCAGAATCTATGGGCAGAATTTTCACCCTCATGAAGTTAGCCTGGGAATTACAGGGGGTCGAAACTCTTTGAGCAGGTGTCCCTTATTCCAGCCACACAATCTAAAAAAAAAAAAAAAAAAAAGCCCATCCAAGCTCAACTGGCCTGGACCTGAGCTCTGGGGAGCTATGGTTTACAGCTGGCCCACAGCATCTGGGAGCTAACACGTGGGTCAGTGTTTACCACCTGAACATGAAATGTCCCTGGGAAGGCATAGGAAGCCCAGGGTGCTAGCAAGCAATGCTACTGTGCAAGGTCCTAGGAACTTTAATACTAGGAACTTTAATAAGAGTGGGGCCTGCCTGGAGGAGGTGGGCCATGGGGCATCTCCTTGGGATCTGTATCTTACCCCAGATCCTTCCTATGTGCCTCTCTCTGCTTCCTGAGCTCCATGAAATGGGCGGCTTTGCCCCACCACTAAGCCTCACTTTGGGCCCTCAGCAAAGGGGCCAGTTGACCACTGGCTGAAATCTTTGAATGGTGAGCAAAAAATGATTTTTTTTAATCCCTTAAATTTATTTGTATCAGATCAACAAATGCCTAACAGAGAAATGGCTCTGGAGATGTGGGCTTGTCAGAATGGGGTCAGAGGCCTGTGCAAATGGTCCGGGAGACAGTTTAGAGGAGTTTGGAGCCTGGGAAGGCTCGGATGCTGTGGGCCGAGATTAGTGAGAAGTTTTGATTGGAGCTCAGAGGACAATCATGTAGACAGGACCTCTGTTGAGAAAGAGATTCTTGTTACACTGTGGCCATGAACTTCTCTACATTCTGTCAGGTCTTAAGGCTCCAGGATCCAACTGCTTTTTTGTTGTTGTTGTTTGCTTGTTTATTTGTTTGTTTGTTTGTTTTTTTTTGGTTGGATGCAGGGCAGCCAAACATGTTGGATGGAATTATGAACTTGTTTTTTGTATAATATTAAGGATGGTTTAAGGAGCCAACTTTGAGTGTCAGGTTAAGGGTAGGGGTTAGACTTATGACAGTTAATATTATTTTTCGAGTAGTTAGCTGAGACACCTAGGAGCTTAGGAACCACACACTCCTGGGTGTGTCTGTGAGGCATCTCCTGACATGATTAGGGCGTGAGGACTGATCTAGTCAGTGATTTCATCCAGTGATAGAATTCAAATCTGACAGGACTACTGGGAGGTCGGAACTGTGTGAGGCAGGGTTTAACTAGAGGAAGTTGGTCACTGGGGGCATGCCTTTGAAGGGTACAGTTTGGCCTTGGCCCATTCCTGTTCCTCCCTCCACAACATACCCCCACTACCGAGCCTCAGTCCCCAAATGATGGAGTCAGCAGCCTTTGAACCAAAGTAAATCTTTCTTCCTTTTAAGTTGTTCCTCTTGGATATTTGTCTAAGACAGTCGGGAATGTGGATCTAGGCAAGATCTATATATCATCAGGGACATTAGCATCAAAGAGCCACCTTCACAGGCTGGGGCTTCAGTTGCAAGGATCCCAGGGAACAATCACACCTTAGATTTGCATATAGCAAAACAGCCTTCCCCGAGTGGGTGGAACATGGTGCACCAGGGAACATCAGCCACAAAATGAACTCACTGAAAAACTAACTCAGCAGATCCAAGTGGACCAGGGTGCCAAAGGGGAGGGTCCAAGCACAGAACGGGTGTCTCTATAGAGTGCCTGAGAGCACAACTGCAGGCCCTGTCAGAAAGGAGGGGTCTCATCTAATTCCTCTGTATACATGTCAGGGCTGAGTAGCCTGATGCTCATGTGGGAGTCCTATCAGTGGGAGTGGGGCTGCCTATGACTCTTTTGCCAACTGATGGGACTTTTTCCTCCTACTGGGTTGCCTTGTCCAGCCTTGAAGTGATGGCATGTGCCTGGTCGTCTTGTAACTTGTCATTCCGTGTTTGGTTGATGTCCCTGGGAGGCCTGCTCTTTTCTGAAAGGAGTGGAGCAACAAGGGGGGGGGGGAAATTGTGGTCAGGATCCAATATCTGAGAGAAGAATAAAAAAAAGTAAAAAAATAAAAAGAAAGGAGGGTCAGATGGATAGTTGGGTAAGTCAGTAAGAACCTCTGGAATTTCTGGGCTCCATTCATTCATATTGCCTACACCTTCATTCATTAGTGAGTGTGCCTGTAAACACTGTGCCCCTGGGGTTGTGCCTAGACACTAGTTGATAGAAAGAGGGTTTCACTTAAAGGGGGTGGGAAGATAGCTCAATGGTTAGACTGCTTACAGTACAAGCAAGAGAACTGGAGTTCAGATCCCAGAACCCACATAGATGCTGGGGGGGTGGGGGGGTGCTAAATATTCCCCAGAGCAGGCTGGCTAGCCAAACAGGGAATTTTGCTAGCTAGCAGTGAATGTGGGGTTTGATTGAGAGACTCTGTCTCAGTGAAGAATGTGGAAGAGTAAGCAATAAGGGAAGACTTCAGGTTATCAACCGTAGGCTGCCACAAGCATTCATCCACAGTTATGTGTACATACATATACATGTGGCATGCATGCACATACATATACATGTGACATGCATGCGCATACATATACATGTGACATGCATACTCATACATATACATATGACATGCATGCGCATACATATACATGTGACATGCATACGCATACATATACATGTGACATGCATACGCATACATATACATGTGACGTGCATACGCATACATATACATGTGAACATGCATACGCATACATATACATGTGACATGCATACAAATACTTTACACAGAGGCACATGAAAAGAAGGAGGAGGAAGAAGAGGAGGGAGGAGGAGGAAGAAGAGGAGGGAGGAAGAGGAAGAGAAGGAGGAGGAGGGGAAGGGGAAGGGAAAGAAGAAGAAGAAGAAGAAGAAGAAGAAGAAGAAGAAGAAGAGGAGGAGGAGGAGGAGGAGGAGGAGGAGGAGGAGGAGGAGGAGGAGGAGGAGGAGGAAGAAGAAGAAAGATTCTGTAACTACCAGTGAGGTAGAGAAATGGTGCTGGTCTGGCTCAATACACTTGTCAATAACACACTTGTCAAACGCACACCCCTTGGTGCACACCTGCATATGGATGGCATCCACTCACATATGGTCATTCATGGCTGCAAACAGAACCCTGATGAGCATACACATGAACCCATGCCCATAGATATTCATGCAGACATGCAATTCACATAGATATGTGCTTTCTCATTGTTGATGGTGAAGACTCAGGCCTCCCAAGAGAAGCACGCTGGCTCTAAATCGTTGATGGGAGTCCCAGTAGGTTATAACCATCTCCTCCAAGTGAGAACTGCTACAGAAGACTGCCAGGCTGCCCCATTCATCCTTTATATTTTAGTTAATTACAAGACATTTCCCCGCCATCATAAAAGTTAGTGGGGCTCATGGCACACAGTGAGCAGGCAGAATCTGGTGATGTAACAGTTCTGTAGTCTGAAGCTCGGGTTATTAGGCTGAAATATTAGGAGACTAGGTTGTTTGGGGCCAGAGGGAAACCTGATCTCTCCCCCAGGCTTGGAAGTACAGACAAAGACAGAGCCCCTGCCTGTGGATTCAGACTTTGCATTCTCAGCCTGCTGCTGGCTAGCCTGTTGACTAAATCAACCTTAACTTCCTTGTGATTGCTCTTCCTCAAATCATTTGCTCACCCTCAGAATGTCTCTGCAACCCTTCCTGCAAGGTTCTCAGCTGCCCAGGTCTAATCACATCCTCTCTTGTTTAGAGTTTTTTTGCCCCCCCCCCCCGCAAGCCCCCTCAAGCCCATCTTTTGAAACCTGCAGAAGGTAGTCGTTGGAATTGAATTCTGATCTCCTCTTTATGGGACATGAGCAGGATGTGTGTGCATCCTTCATCCTGTCCTCTCTGCCGCCTGCTGCTGCTGCTGCCACCGCCATGGACCAGCCTTGCTGCTGAGCTACCAGTTCTGTGGATCTGCTGCAACAACTCACATCTTTTGCTGGACAAGGCTGGTGTCCAGAACGCTCTTCAATTCAGACTGACATGCAGGGCAGATGCCTGAGGTCTAAGGCCGTAGAGCGTGGACCTGGCAGATGCTTCAGCCACCTCAAAGGAACGAGTGATGATTCTTGAATGCAGCTGGTGTTGCCTCCAGGCCAACTGACTCAGAGGATGAATAAAAACTCTGAGCCCCAGAGTTGATGTAGAAGGGTCTAGACAGATTATCACTACCAGCTATGGCATGGGCATGCGTAGTTGAATGAAAGGGTCAGGCTAGAGGTGTTCATCTGGTAGAAACCAGGACAGGTGTCATGGCACCTGTCAACACCATATTTAAAGAACTTAAGTTTCAACCTAATCTGTGATGTTCCCCAAAGGGAGGGCCCATGTCACCACAATGTCTGCACAATGCAGATAGGGAAATTAGTGACATCATTTCTGATGTCAACCCTGGAAGTTGGCTGGGTGTCAGCGTAGCAAAGGACAGAAACACATTGAACGATAAGTTAGAAAATGCAGGCACAGAAGATGACTAGACTCCAACTCTCACTCTTTCCACAGCACATGTAAATTCAGAGGCATGTGCCTCAGGATTAGGTTAGGTTTCCAGGGTCCAGTGGCCTGAACTCTCTTGAAATTGACAATGACCATCGAAACTCTATGGCCATAATGCCAGAGATCTCTTGGGTAAAATTTAGCTTGAAGGTCCAACCATCAGTGCTCTTAAGTCAGACATGTGCTCCCCATGGCCCAAGGGCCACGTGTGGCTGAGGACAGCTGTGAATGTGGGCCAAAAACATAATAAACTTACTTAAAACATTATGAGATGTGTCGTTGTTGCTGCTGTGATTTGTGTAATTTGACTGCACGTCAAAAAGGCTGAATGGGCCTGCTAGACGTTGGTGGCACAGAAATAACTGTCAAAGCTATTGTGACTGACAATTGTGTGTGGAAAAGAAGGCATGTCCCTAATTCATGAAGGACTTGAGAAAACTTGGAGAGGCTGATGGGAGACAAGATGGTGGGATGTTCTTGTAGAGCAAAGGTGACAAGACTGCAAACCAGATGTGGAATGTCTAGCAGTGAGATTCTGCTGTTCATATCCTGTGACAAAGGAAACTTAAGGGGGCATCTGGCACAGCGTCGGTGCAGTAGCCCTGCCGAAGACAGATGGTGACATGGAAGGGGACGGAGAGAAACAGACACAAGTAGATGGGAAAAGCTGCCATCAGAATGCTCTGATGTCCTCTGAGTCATTGCTCCAGTGAATGAAGAACAAGCGTCTGTGTGGAAAGAATGTGGAAAAGCAACCTGAGCTCTGGCACAAACCATCGCGAGGAAGGCAACTGCTGGAGGATCATGGATGACTGAGGAAATTATGCAAAGCTTCTCAGAGCTGGCTGCGCAAAATGCTTGGAGGTGTTTCAAACCTGGCAGAAAGTCTCATTGTGGTCCGGCTGAGGTTCTGAGGGATGCGTTATTGGATGCTGTTGGTGTGACCTATTGGTTGGCACTGAATGAACAGTGTGTGGCTACTGGAATTTCTGAAGGGAAGGGAACTCTTGATCTGTGGGTACACGTGTGCATGTGTGTGTGTCTGTGTTTGTGTTCTATTGAAGCCAGACGCTGGTGCTGGGTGTTTTCATCTACCTTATTTCTTGAGACAAGGCCTCTCATTGAATCTCTGACATATTGGCTAGCCTGTCTAGCCAATGAGTTCTGGTGATCTACCTATGTCTACTCCCTCCTCTTCCCTCTCCAGTGCTGGGGTTATGGATATGTGCTTCTGCACCTGCCTTCTACATGGGTACTGGGGAGCCCAAGTCAGGTCCTCAATTGGCAGGTGCTCTGTTGACTGAACCATCTCCTAGCACAGTAGTCTTAGGTGCGATTACTGATGGGCCCTGTGGCAGGCTTCCCAAACAACCTCAGGGAATTCAGCTGCAAATGCTGGCCAGAGGGAAGAGGTTTAATCAACTCTCGACCTCCATCAGTTCCTAACTCAGTTGCCTGTTCTGGGCTGTCGTCTCCACTTGGGATATCTTCCTTCCATTCTCTACTTCTTACTGGTAGGGAGCCAGAGCCTTAGTAACCCTAAATCTAGGAAGCACTATTCCTTGGGCTGGAGTTTAGGATTAAATAATAAGAAGAAAGCAAGCTAGGCATTTACATTTGTCTTTGTTCTCTCCCCCCACCCCGTCTGTTGTCTGTCTTTACTTCCTGATTGCTGATATGCAGCCATGACTTCCATGTTTAGCATGACTTAGCCATGCTAAGATGGACTGTACCCTCCAACTGTGAGCCAGAATAAACCCTTTCTCCCTGAAGTTGCTTCTGTCATGTATTTTGTTACAGTAACAAGAAACATAACTTTTACATGCTGCTCACAAACTTCAGGCCTCTGGGCTAGAATGCATTGTGTTTTCATGTGGATACAGCCATTCTGTTGATGACTGAGACCAGTGAAAACCATCTAGAAGGCTGAAGAGACACCATTTGACCCTAAGGGATGTCTTCTGTCTCTGGACCACCAGGGTTCACATGGAAAGTCAGGCAATGGGCAGAGTGGTGGAGCCAGACTGGGATGTGGCTACAGGAGGAACAGGCACCACATAATCGTCACCAGGTGAGAACTGGAGGCAAAGGACACGTGGGAAAGGAGAAGGGAGCTGTCCTCTCCCCATCTCTCCCACTGCACAGGTTTCCCCACTGGCAAGAAGTCTAGGCAGGAAGTTAAGAGATTGGGTGGGGTGTGTGGTTAAGGGCTCCCTTTCCTGACAACCTATCATGTGTCAGTCTCCTTTCACCTTCTGTAGTCCTTTTTGGGGTGAATTTCAATCCCTGTCTCCAAAAGACAATAGTAATGGGGTGCCTGGAAATCATGTGTGTGAAGGAGAAGTTGAGCGTTTTCATGATTTGAATGTGAAATGTCCCTAAGAGGGAGACGGGTGTTTGAACACTTGGTTCCTGGTTGGTAGAACTGTTTTGAGAGGTTATGGAACCTTTGGGAGGTGGGGTTCATCTGGAGGGAGTGGTTTCTCATACACTACCCTATCTTAACTCTACAGCTCAAGATGACTGTCTCTCTTGCCCTGTGCTGTAGCTGGTACCTTGTCTGGGGTGGGCAAACCTTTTCTATAAAGAGATTACCCGCCCATAGCCTGGGTTTGAAGGCTACCCTCCTTAGCTGGGAATAGTCTCTTCTCCACGAGTTCTAGAGCAACCAGAGACCCAGATGTGAAAGAATGAATGCAGGTGTCTCCCAGATGGGCTCCTTGGAGGCCAAAATCTGGATTTCATGAGTCATGAATTATTACTATTAATTTTTTTCTGTGTGTGTAGGAATGTGGTTCATATTTATATGCCTGTGTTGGTGTGTGTGTGTGTGTGTGTGTGTGTGTGCATGCGTGTGTGTGTACCTGTGCAGTGGTTAGAGAAGGATGTCTGTCAGATGTCCTGATTACCTTTCTCTGCCTTATTACCTTGAGTCAGGGACTCTCACTGCACCTGAAGCTAGGCTGGCACCTGCCAAGCCCCAGAGGTCCTCCTGCCTTTGCCCCACTGAAAGCTTAGGTTACACACCGCCCTGGGCTTTTAACCCGGGTTCTCATGCTTGCATGGAAAGTACCCTTTCTCACTGAGCCTTCTGCTCAGCCTCACATCACTCTTTTAATGTTTCCTTTTTCTTCGATTGTCTAAAAGCACAGAACCCATCCTTAGTTCGGGGACCTTTCAAGAGCAGCAGCTGTAAGCTGGACCGGCGCTGCCTCTGAGGCATGCACAAAGCGCTGCTCTGCCTTGGGTGCGACAGTTGCTGTCCTGGCATTCTCTACCCAGAGTGCTCTGTCCTGATGTGTGTATCAGCCATCTGTTTGAGGACTGCTTTACATCACTACCTCTTTCTTATTCTCGGTTTTGTCTGCCTTTTGTTTTCTGCTCCTTTCCTGAGTCCCCTGCCCCCAGCAAAAATAGTTCTCCCAAGGACAGCTCTCACCATGATGCAGGGAAAGTTCAGCCTCACATCTGTGCCCCTCTGTTCAACTGTTCTGTCAGGAGTTGAGCAGAGCCTCAGGCACTCACCCTTCTGTGCCAGCATGGAGTAACGTCACATGGAAAAAAGTACAAACTGCAGTAAGATGACCCTGCTCTAGTGGCCCGTTAGAGCTGAGCCGGGCTAGGACTCAGACCTTAGGACAGCATCGTACTAGCTGAATACCTGGCCCGGCCATGAACATGACTGAATTCTCTTCTAATTATTATCATCATTGTAATTGTTGTTCTATGTATGTGGTTGTGAGTGTGTGTGTGTGTGCGCGTGTATGTCTGCATATATGTAGGCACATACATGTGCATGAGTGTGCAGGATAGACAATTCATGACAAATGTCTTCCTCAATCATGCTCCACCTTATTCTTTATTTACTGAGGCAGGGTCTATTGCTTGAACCCAGGGCTTGCCAGTTTGGCCAAGTAGCCTGCTCCCTCAGGAGACCTACTGTTTCTACCTCTTGACGACTGGGAATACAGGCGGCTTGCCATATACACACTCAACATTTATGTGAGTTCTGAGGGTCTGAACTCCAATTCCCACACTTGGATAGCATGTATTTTATCCTCTGAGTCATCTCCTAGCCTCCTCCTCCTCCTCACCACCACCTCCACCTTACTCTTTCTCTTCTTCCTCTTCCTTCTCCTCACCACCACCATCACCATCACCACCACCACCACCACCATCACCACCATCACCATCACCACCATCATCACCATCACCACCACCACCACCACCACCATCACCACCATCACCATCACCATCACCATCATCACCACCACCACCACCACCACCATCACCACCATCACCATCATCATCATCACCACCACCATCACCACCACCACCACCATCATCACCATCACCACCACCACCACCATCACCACCATCACCATCACCATCACCATCACCATCATCACCACCACCACCACCACCACCACCACCACCATCATCACCATCACCACCACCACCACCATCATCACCATCACCACCATCATCACCATCACCACCACCACCATCACCATCACCATCATCATTACTATAAAAAGTTGTCTCCTGCATTAACTCAGTCAGTAAGCATTCCAGATCCATACTGAGTCTCCCTGGGCTGGGATGTAAGAAAGGAAACATGGGGCCCATGGTACACCAGTGCTGATCCACACTCTGTGTGCTTGTAAAAAATGGAACTGCCAACACGCCTGCTTCATGCAAACATGGTTAGGAACAGAGTCACCTGGGACTGAGTACTCATGACCTTGGGAGCCCTGAGACACAGCAGCATAAAAGCCCTCTGCAAGAGAGTTAGGGGACAAGAACCAGAGGGTGAAGCTTCAAGGAGGACATGCCTGAAGCAGAACTTCTCAGACTGTGGGCCTGTCCCGCTTCAGACATGTGAACTTAAGTTAGAGGATTCAGCTAGCATTACAAAATGGAAGAGAGACGCTCAGGGTGCCTCACACCCAGGCCAGACACCCTGGAGGACAGGTCGTACAATAGATGCGTGTGCACTGTAGGTTGTCACTGGGAAAAATGCATACATACACACATATATGTATGTATACATATATACATGTATATACACGCATATGGACACATATATGCATACAAACACACACACACATTTATGGTGGGGTGCGATTCACAAACCAACGTTTCAAAGTCACTGAACAGACAGGCATAGGAAGACAGCTAAGGACAGAGCCTGCAACTTTATGGATAAACTCCTAAAGGTTTAGAGTTGAACTCCAGTCTCATTGCATAGTTGGAGGATGTGTGCTCTTGGGTGAGTGAAACAGCTTGTCTGAGCTTCTGCTAAAAGAAATAGAAGCTGGCAGGTTACTGTGCTTTGAGGAGAAGGCTACCTAGCACAGAGCCTAACACACAGAAGGTATTCAACAACCACACAGTAGGTATGCAGTAAGCAGGAGACCTAGAGACTGCCCCCACACACTCGCTATATATAGCATACACAAAGTAAGGATGTAATCAGATCATCTAGAGTCCTTGATCAGGTGACCTAGTGTTGGAGCTTGATGGTAGGGCCTGTCACTGAGCCTTCACCTATCATGGTGACGTTGGAACCTCAAGAACCTGAACTATCAGGCATACCCAATACTTACTCAATCAGAAGAAAGTGCGCTATTAAAGCTCCACTTTTCTATTTTGGCAAACATGGCAGGAAGATGCAGGTGGCTGTCTCTCTGACTCAGGGGGCTGTCTCTCCATGGTGGTATATACTGTCTCCAGAAAAGTCAAGCTCTGTGATGTCCCCAGGCCCAATGGGCTTCTGGTTTATTTTTTATACATTGCAAAGGTCTCCTTCTAGTGGAGACAGAGGGAATGAGGCCACTCATTAAGTCCAGATATGAAAATATGGTTCCTGCATCTGCAGTTTTTTTTACTCTAAACCCCAGAGTATTTATCAATTTTGAATACTGTCTCAAACTACAGGCAAAGTTTTTAGCCATGTCTGGTCCCCTACCCTGCATCCAATGGATGTCCAGCCCCTCCTCAGGAGCAAGGAGTACTCTCCTCTTTTAGTGATGGCTCCTGGGGTTCAAAGTGCCTTCCCTATTGGAGCATGAATGTGCTTACCTGGGGTTTCTACCTGCCTCTCTTGCTCTGAGGTCCTGCCCAAATTAGAGGTTGGAAGCAAGTAGGGACATTCCCTGAGGCAACTTGCCTATGCTTGCAGTAAAGTCATGCTCTAGACAGAATGAAGAAGAGTGCAGGTGTGGGGAACCTCTGGACTGTAGGAGTTCAGCTACCAATGCTGAGGTTGCGTGGGGCTCTGGCTCAGAAAAGTGGTGGGGCTGCTGGCTGGGAAACTGGCTTCCCTTGCTGTAAGATGTGTGTGCAGCTAACATCTACTTCATAGCATGACAATAAGGGGGCAATAGAGGTGCCTGTCAAGTTCCTCACACTGGGCCTGACTCTTAGCACTAATCACAATGAGGACTCTGTCCTGAAGAGTAGCAGCCAGGCCGTTAGTGTCTGAGAACTGCCCCTGTGGTGTCTGAAGGCTGCCTGGACATGTTTAGAGATGCAGGCATAGAGAGCTTAGGATGCACAGATGTAACGGACCCAAGACAGTGATGCCCAAAGTCCCATGTGGGTACCAGTGTGAAGGGCTGAGGCCCTCATGGCCACTGCTGTTCTCTCAGAGGAAGCCCCATTCCGGCTGTGCTTACCTTGGTACTGGGCGCTGAATCCACGCTGCCGGTGGTTACCATCTGATGTGAAGTGTAGCCTCAGCCAGTTCTTGCTGCTGATGACAGGGGCTGGGAGGCTGGCTCCGGTAAACCTGGGGGGACAAGACAGGGAAAGGTCAGGAGCAAAACAGGACAATCAAGGAGTCTACCCACCTTCTGAAGCAAGAGGCGAGCACCATTCACTCTAGCAGCCTGGGGTCTGTGCAGCTGGAGGAATTTCCAGGCAAAATTACTCCCTCCAGCTCCAATTCCCCAAATCTCAGGAGATGCCCAGGGCTTGAGAATAACCAAAGAGGGCTAGGAGCCAAGTTGAGGGTCCTCTATGGACAATCCTATCGACATTGTATTGCCTTTCCTATTTTCCTATTTTCTGTGTCTTTGCTCTTTTCTGACTGGACTGAGTTCGTACATCTCCCTTCCTCCTGTACCACACACACACAAACACATACACGCACCCCCCACATGCACACACACATACATACACACATACACTCGCACCCCCCCATGCACGCACATATCCCCCCACACATGCATGCATGCATGCACACCCACTCACCCCCCCACACACACACACCACATACGCACACACGGGAGTCCCTGAAATACCCCAGCCCCAAGAAAGTCTTCCCAATGGTCTGGACTTAGTCACATAGGTCTTGGCTTAGACTCAAATCAAAGCTTCCAGCCTGTGACCTTGTACCCAGAACCAGGCTTTCCTAAGTGAGAAGCCCAGCCACCAGGTCTATGAGGCTAAGTGAGAAATTACTTGGGCACTGAGGCTGTCCCAGAGACTGGGCACTGAGACTATCCCAGAGACTGGCATCTCTCAGCTCACCCACAGCAACTTCTTCCCTACCCTATAACACCACAGGACATGATTCCAATTACAGTTTCGCTGTCAGTTCTCCCAAAGATCAACCCTCGGTAGGAAGCAGTGGGGCTGAGTAAAGAAGCAGCCCGGTCTCAGAGGGACCTGCAAACTGTGCTGTATGACTGTCAGAACATTGCCTAAACCCTCTGAGATTCTGTGACATGTCTATGGAGTAGATATGGTGATATCCCATCCTCAGGGTTACAGGGACTCACAAGGTGACACTGCAGAGAGCCTGGGGTCCCCAACAACAGCAGACTCTTGGGAATGGCACATGTTATGTATTCTCCACTTGGGACTCAGAACCCAAAGTGACTCTTGGCACAAAGACTTTATGTTAGGATCCCTGCAGAGAGCAGCTCTGAGAAACAGTCTTTGTTAAGGTGGTGTGGGGCAGTGGGGAAAACCATAAGAGGAGGGTAGCCCTGGAGGCTACTAATATGGGACGGGGCCCAGTACCACTCCCTCTCCGGGAGTAGAGGAAATCGAAAATACCCCTAACCATAGGGTTGCATGGCAAACCGCACCATCTACCCAGATCTTCAGCAGGTTTGGGAAAACCCCCGGCAGAAAGAACAAGGAATGAACCACCAGAGCGCACACTCCTTTGCTCTCTCTCCAGACTCATGGACGCTCCTCTTGATCTAGCCTATTGGAGACTTGGTGAAAGATTCATGCTTGCCCACAGGTGAGGCTTACAGATAGAAGGAAAGGAGAAGACCAGAGGGGGGACCCAGAGGAGCAGACACTGGAGAACCAACAGAGTGGCTTCCCCATAAATATACACTAAACAAAAGATCTAGCCAAGGAGCTTTTGATACCCTCTGATCTCAATTCTTACTGTAATGAAAATGCTGATGCACACAAAACTCTAGGAATATAACCCACAGTGCTTGGGCAGGAACTATTATAGAAACCAATTACTGTATTTCACCAGATCCCATTTAAAATAGTTTATTACAGGGTGAGTCATTTACGTTTTCTAAGGAGCCTCAATTGGTACCGTGGGCTCCCCCACCCTAGGCCAAATTCAATTCAAGCTCAGAGAGAGAACTTGGAGGCTATTTACATATGGAAGGAGGAATGGGGGAACTTCATCTGAATAATTCAGAGCCCAGGGCTGCTTCTTTAAAAAGGCAAGGAAGGGGTAGTCTAGCGGTCCAGATTCTAATTGCAAGTTGGGGCAGAGAACTTCCCAGCTCAGGGGGGAGGTGGGAGTTGATGCCCAGCTTCTTATGCAGAGCTATCCTATGGTTACCTGGCACCTTCTAGCTGTTCCATCTCCTCCCAGACAGCAAGCCTTGTGCTATCTCCTCCCCCATCCCTTCTCTCCTCCCTGTGTGTGTATGTATGTGTATGTATGTGTGTGTGTATGTATCTTTCTGTGTATGAGTGTGTGGGCACACGCGTGCGCTCACGCATGCTCAGCTCTGTTCCCCACCCAACCCTGTCTTTCCAGGCATTTGAGGGTGTCCTTGGTCTTATTACAGAACTTGGGGCTTCTATGATAGGACCCTCATCGAATGGCTATGGAGGGGTGGCACCAGCTTTGACTCAAAGCTTTTAACAGAATTACACATGGTGACTCTCTCTCTCTCTTGGAATCTCAACTCTCAGGAGGTTGAGTCAGGAGGATTGCTGGAAGTTTGAGGCTAGTTAGTATGTGCTACACAGCAAGAGAACTTGGTCACCCAAAAAAAAAAAACAAAATTAAAATCAGCACACCAGAAAATTCCTTTCCATGCTAGTAAGTACAAAGATGTGGGTAAACTTGCTGGCCGAATTTATGTTGAGGCAGAAGAGTAAAGATTGACAGGAAGCAACGTGGACTGTGAGTGTGGGTCATGAGGGTAGATCATGGAGAGGAAGCATGAACCATGAGTGAGGACCACAAGCAAGCTCTGTGACTGTGGGCCGTGAACATGGAAGGCGCACTGAAATCTCACTCACTGGAACTCTGGGAAAGTTGAATGTCCAGTGAGAGGAAGTGGACCTGTGGTAGCCAGAGCTGGGTTGTGCATGGCTGAGAAGGAAGGAATGGTCCAGACCTAGGTTCTGTTAACTGTGTGGGAAGGCCACTTATTATTATTATTATTATTATTATTATTATTATTATTATTATTATTAGTGTATTTACAATTCAGTCATTGTCCCCTCCCAATCCTTCTTCCCACAGTTCCCTTATCCCATTCCTCCTCCCAAAAGAAGGCCACTTTTGCCAGCAATCTAATGAGCTGTGCATTCACAACTGGGAGTGTGATTTTATATAAATGACCTCTTAACAGAATTCATTAAAAAGGAAACAAAGCAAAATCCTGTCCTCAGAGTAAAAGCCACACTATGGGCCTCTACATCCTCAGAGTAAAGTCCACACTATGTGTCTCTACAGCCTTCAGCAAAGTTTCTCCTTCCCTGTTTCCCACCTCTCCCTCTTGTTTCTTTATGCTCTAACCAAATGGGCTCCTTGCTGTGAAAACTTGCTCAGGCCTGCTTCTGCCCCAGGACCTTTGCACATGAACAGTTCTTCTGCCCGCCATGCTGACGTGGCTCACTCTCATCCTCAAGCTGTCAAGGATGCGCCATATTCTCAGTGGAGCCTTCCTCTTCCTGATTTGTCTCTTGCCTGGCTTTCAGTCTGAGCATGTATACATGAGTGCACACACACCTACACACACAGACATGCCTATACACATGCCCCCCAACACACACACACCCCTACATACACACCAAACACACACACACACACACATGGGTACACACACCTATACACACAGATACGCCTACACACATGCTTATACACACACACCTACACACACACCACACATACACATGGGTTCACACACACCTACACATATATGCCTACACACACACACACCATACACATAGGTGAACACACACCTACTCAAACACACCACACAAAGATGTACACATACTTACACATATGGGTACACACACCTACACACACATAGGTGCACACACACCTACTCACACACACCACACACAGATGCACACACACGTACACACATGAGTACACATATCTACACACACACCACACACACAGGTTCACATACACCTACACATATATGCCTACACACACTGCACACATAGGTGCACATACACCTACTCACACACACCTATACATATCACACACACACTTACATACACACACTGCACACACATGGGTACACACACAGCTACACACACATAGGTGTATACACACCAACTCACACACACCACACATACATACACACATACACACGAGTGCACACAACCTATAAACATACCACAAACACCACACATACATGGATACACACACACACCAACACACACACATGGGTAGACATGCACCTACATACATACATATGGGTACACACACACATACTCACACACACCACACATACACAGATGCCCACACCTACACACACATGGGTACACACACACCTACTCACACACACCACACACAGATGCCCACACCTACACACACATGAGTACACACACACCTACTCATACACACCACACACAGATGCACACACTTACACACATGGGTACACACATGCACACATGTGTGCACATACACATGCACATAGCACTCTGCTTACTGGTCAAACAGGAGAGCTTTGTGTGTTGGAAATAATGCTGTTCTCTGAGTGTCCCCACCTTCAGATCTGTGCTCTTTCTATTCTTTCCCACTGGGCCACCTGGCTACACAGAGAGGTAAGGAAATCCACTCATCACCACACAGCACTTCACAGCAGAGGTGAGATTATAACCTAGACCATCTCCTTCAGAGTTTGGACACTCAGCCAGTAATGCTCTGTCACAAACGCACACGCCGTGGAACCGTCTAGGCTGAACTCCATCCTGTGTCTTCCTTCCTCTTTACCCTCCAGGATCCTCTTTAATTTTGTTCCTTCTTAGAGTCATAATTAAAGGAGAGAAACACAAAGGGAGAGGCTCCCCCTTCAAACCTTCCTGTCCACATTAACTTCTCTCTGGGGGGCCTGGGGAATTCCAAGCTTGTCCAGTAAATCGCTACTGCAGTACTACATAAAACGTATTTAAGCAAGTACACTCGAGGGTTTTTTTTTTTTCCTTTTTGGTAAATTGACTTCTGCTAAATGGGGCTTCATTAATGGAATCTGGCTTGGGGAGAATTAAAAAAATCACTCCCTTTAACGCCCAGAGTTGATGGGGGTGGGGTGGGGCGGTAGAGTGAGCTCAGCTTCGCTCCCGGTGGCAGGAAGGTGGTCTGTGAAAAGCATGTCTTCGTGGAAGCTTCTGGATGTTCTGGATGGATGTCAGTCTAGATGTTCAGTCACTGAGAGAAACCCCATCCAAATGGCAACAGTGAGTCTCCGGCACTGCTGCCTGTCAGTGGAGACACAGGAGATCGGTTTAAGTGCTAGCCTCCCTGTGAACGTCCAGTCCTATGAAGACAAGCATGTATCCAGTCACCAGGCATGCAGCGGGCAGAGGCACTGTATCATGAGGATCTGATTGGGCAATCCCTGTCTCTGTGCAGTGTCCTACCCTTGCAGTTGCTGTATCTGGCAAGAGCACCTGTGACCCCTCACATGTACCATGGTTCTGAGCTAGTGTAACCCTGTGGGGTTGGCGCTCCAGGGCTTTCTGCACCTCAGACTCCAGTGTGAGCCATCTCTCATCTCCATGGAAGGCCTGGGACAGGGCCAGATATGGGAGACAGGTATAACCCCCACCCACTCCTTCCCCACCTGTCGGGAGGATGGAGGGGTCACTGTGACACAAGCAAGTTAATCCTTCCAGAAAAAGTCTTAGTGGAGAGACAGACCCACCAGCTCCAGAACTGAGCCCAAAATCTTTTACATCGTCCCTCCCCAGCGATATCCACTCTGTGTTCCTGCCTCGAGGTTCCTCTACCCAGAATGTCTTCCCTGCTGCCTCATCGGATGAGCTGGTACAGTGTCACTGGTCCGATAAGCCTGGTCACCTTGCCTGCTCAGTGTGTCCCCTCTGTAGCAGGGTCACGAGCCACCATCCTAGGCTACTGACTTGTAATCACCTTTGGACCTGATGATCTCCCCAGCTAGCAAGGCAAGCTCTACATGGGGCAGCACAGGGGCGTCTTTGTGTTTCTCCAGTCACACTGCGGAGCTAATTAGTAATGGAATGTGGCTGCTCAAGCCAGGCTCTAGTCTAGTTCCGTGGATTTGGTTTCACCCTTTGCAGAGCCAGCCGCACCCATCCATTCATTTGCATAGTGTCTGCTGCTGCTGTGTCTACAGCACTCTGTCATGCCACAGAAAACACCTTGCCTTAGGCTGGGTAGAGGTCTAGCATATGAAAATCCACGGGTTCCATGCCCATAAAATGGCTACAGGGTACATGTCTATCGGGAGGTGGGGGGTGCAAGGCAGTTCAAGGTCATCTGTGGCTACATAGTAAGAAAGTTTGGCATTGTTGTTTACTGTCTGGTCCTTTGCTCTTTCCCGGCACACAAGCCTCACAGATGATGTCAGTAAATTAAAGCTGAATTTCTAAGGAGGGAATCACAAAAGGACGCACATGTGCCTTAGACATTTCATCACCATGCGAACAACATAAACACACGTGGAATTGCCAGTTAGCTTTGCCTAGAAGTAAGGTTTTTCCCTGACCATAGGCTTGTACTCCAGACGTTGTATCTCATTTAAATCACACCAGGCACCCAGGCAACAAATATTTACTAACTGGTACTGTGTATGTACCAAGATGGTATTCCTGATCTGAGGAAGAGAACTTTGCGGGGTGACTGTGCCCTTCGAATTCTTCTTAGAGACCCCCCTTCGCAGAGTCATTCGAGAGTATTCGATCGGGTTCCCGTCGTGGTGGCTGTATTTCCTGCTGCACTCATATCTCATCCGTTTATGTGATGTTTAATTTAAATCACATAATTACAATAACAAATATGACTCGCACTGGGAGAGCTGGCAACAGACCCAGCCGATTCTCAGAAAGTACAAGGCTCAGCTGGCGGAAGCCAGAGCACAGGGGCTGGAGGGCAGGGTGGGAGACGGCTGGCAGGCGGCCACAGTCAGCAGGCAAGAAGCTCTGTTATGGTGGTTGTGGAAGCACCAGAACACTTGTGTGTGTGTGCATGTGTGTATTTGTATGCATGTATGTGTGTGCATGTGTGTATTTATGTGTGTGCGTGCCTGTGTGTGCATGTGTATACTGATGTGTGTGCCTGTGTGTGCATGTGTGTATTTGTGTGTCTGCATGTGTGTACTTGTATGCATGTGACTGTGTGTGCATGTGTTTGTGTGTGCCTGTGTGTGTACATGTGTATATTTGTGTGCATGTGTGTGTACGTGTATGTGTATGTATTCATGTGTGTATTTATGTGTGTGTGCCTGTGCGTACATGTGCATATTTGTATGTGTGTGCATGTGTCTGTGCGTGTGTATTTGTGTGCATATGAGTGTGTGTATGTGAGTGTGTGTGTGTGTGTGTGTGTGTGTGTAGAGGTTAACCTCAGGTATCATTCCTTGGGAGGAACCTACCTTGCATTTTGAAAATGTTTCTCTCATTGGTCAGGAACTAGCCTGGAACTAGCCAATGCCAGCTCGTGGGTTACATGTAGCTGTCACCATGCCTGACTTTTTCATTCTGTTCTGAGGCTTGAACTCAGGGCCCCATGTTTGAGCACCAAGCACTTTACCAACTGAACTCTGCAGCCCCAGGATGCTTGCACTGTATGTATCCGGCCTGACAGATGAGGAACTAACGCAGTTACTTACTTCCATGGGTACCAGTACGTTCCTCATTATATTCCCTCTGCAGTCAAAAGGGGGAGCATGATTCGATTCCAGGAGTCCTTCGGGGTCTTCTGGTCTGATGCCCACCTTACATGAACTCCTGTGCTGGTTACTTTTATACTCAAGCTAGAGTCATTCTGGAAGCGGAAACTTCTGCCAGATTGGCCTGTGGGCAAGCCTGTGATGCCTTTTTTGATTGATGGTTGATGTGTGAGGTACCACCTGTTGATTCTAAGCACTATAAGAAAGCAGGCTGAGCAAGCCATGAGGAACGAGTCAGTAAGCAGCACTCCCCCCATGGCCTCTGCATCAGCTCCTGTCTCTAGGTACCTACTTTGAGCTCTTTCCCCAACGTCCCTGAATGGCAGGCTTCAAGCTGTAAGATTAAATAAACTCCTTTCTCCAACTTGTTTTAGCCGTGGTTTTTATCACAGAAATAGAAAGCCTAAGACAGTCCCTTGCTTGGAATGTTTACTGTAATGAAAAATTCATCTCCTTGCAATTCTCCCTGTCCAGCTTCCTCTACATATCCTGGTCCCAGCTACTTTCTCTCTTCCTTTGGGGAGCAGGGGAAATGAGCACCAGCAACAGGAAACCCACTCCTGAACATTTGGCTTGGCTTGCTTCATTTTTCTCCTGGCCCTGTTTCTCTCCAGACTGAAGAAAGCCACTATCTCTTTCTTGCCTGTCCACTGTTCCTCAGTACATGACAAAGTATTTACCACAAGGGGCAGACTCACTGAATACTTCACAGAGGAAGCAGGGACCATAAAGTGTGTGTATGCATGACGAGGACCCTGCTGATGAACGCAGAGGGCATGTTGTAGCGTGTGGTCAGGTGACCTGCTGGACAGCACGGACGGCTGCCGGCTCTCGGCTCTCATGCTACCTGCATCCTGGTTATGTAAGCACCACCCACTTGTGTCAAGAAGACATGGGTCACCACATTGCTCTTGGCTTGGCTGTTCCTCCCACTCACTCAGCAGCTGCTGGAATACCTTCCCAGGGGACTCCCCAGATGCAGGCACCCCCAGGACACCAGCGGTAGAGTCTTTGTCACTATGGGCAAATGTTTCTGTTTTCCCACAAGCGGTTCCATAAACTCCACAAATGAGCAGAACTTTGCAGTTTGGCTGATTGTTAGCTCCAGGGAGCCCCCCAGCCGCACCAGGCAAATGTTTTTCCTTCAGATTCGTGGCTCCCTGGAGAATGTGTCTGAACCTGGAGCTTGGAGGAACAAAACCCCAGGCTGGGTCTGTGGCTGGGGAAGAGCTTTGTTGTGGACATCTGGGCCTTGCCTCTTGGGTGACAGCACACTAAGGCTTTATGGGGGCTGGAGGTGGTTGTGGTCTTGTATCCCGGGCCCAGGGCTGAAGGGCTGGATGCTTCTTGACTGACGTTACAGGATGTGTCTGGAGAGGTTGAAGCAATTTAACAGAGAATGCATGGGGGCACTGTACCAGGGCCTAGGGCATGGGTCCTCAGAAATGTTTTAGGGATGCTGTCCACCCCTGTCCCCTTCTGTTTCCAATCTAAGTCACAGGGTTCAACTCTTCCCTGAGCACTAAAATCTGTCAAAGGCCAGTCTGTATCCCTCAACCTGGAGCTTCCCAAAAGGATGGCTATACAGAAATATTACATGACAATTCCCAACCGTCAACTGGATCAGAGAGGTCATGTGACCTAAGCTAGGCCAATCAGGAGATGGGTTTCTATCAGGAAGACAGGTTCCCGGAGCCCTGGTTTGAGGTTGCTTGCTGGAGAGTAATGGGTGTTCACTGAGATGAAAAGGAAGGAGCCCCTCACAGCCTAGTTCTGTGGGGAATAGATGGGGTAGGAAAGGTGTCCCAGTATATCTTCTTCTACTCCTACTCATCCACACACACATATAAGATGCCCTAGGCTACGTCCACTAGGTCTCTTCTAGTCCTGTTCCAGGCTGCCTGGGGCAGCATCTCAAAGCAGACATACTCTCATTTGCTTCAGGGCCCTCAGAAGCCATGTTCCTTCAGGGTTTCATTCCCATCTGGATCTCTATCACAGCAGGTTAGACCTGAGATTCAGGGTGCTGGCCCTGATGTTCTGGAACTTTGAGGTGTCTCATACCAGCATGATCCAGGACTAGGGAACATTTTTTTTTTTTAAGGGAGCAGGTTTTAAGAGCTTGGTGACCATCCCAGCCTCACAGGGCATCAGCGTCTCTCCCTACCAGGAATCTTCTTCAGCACCAATGCCATAGGCTGATTCTATGCAGATAGAACAGAAGAAGGTTCAAAGTGGGGCCAGAGCCTGGGAACCAGCCAGTACTAGACTTGGATCCAGGCTCTGCTCTTTACTAGGTAGACACGGAACATCACAGGACTAGAAGAGACCTAATGGACATAGCCTTGGACATCTTGTATGTGTGAGGGGCAGGGTAGGAGTAGAAGAGATACTGGGATGCCTTTCCAACCCCATCTGCTCCCACACCGAGCTGGAGTGGGGGGGCTCCCTCCTCTTCATCTAAGTAAGCACCCACTCTTCCTCTCCACCAAGCAGCCTCAATCCTCACCAATGCCATGGGACTCCTCAGCATAGCTGTGCTCTGTGTACTGCACACGGAAGACTCTGCTAACAGAATAGAGCCCTCGCAAGAGGAACATGGGTGATACCTGAGCGATGTACAAAGATCGTTACCTCCAGAGGACATGGGACTCAATAAATTGATTAATCCTCCCTATAGGCTTCCAATGTCAATGAGAAGGCTAGTATCTGCTCAAGGCACTGAATAGAGATGGGGTGAAAAGGTAAAGACTCCATTGCTCGCTGCCCCTGCAGCCATTCCTACCATCTCAGTCTTGGCCGTCTTCCTCCCGCACTGGAAGATGGAGGAAATGGGAGAAAGAGGAGACTGCCTTTTCTAGGGAGGGTGGACACTCCTGCCTCACGGTGGCTTCAGGCATACTTCTCTTGGAATACTTCCACAGAGGAAATGTCTTAGATACCTTCTGAGGGCATCTGCCACTCCACTGCCATCCTGAGTGTCTTTCCCTCACCCTCTGAGGGTGGCTGGATAAACACGATGGGGCCTCCTGGGCAGCTGCAGAGTTGAGAGCTTAGACTCTTTGTGCACATGAAGGCCACCAAGGGTTCCTGGAGTGTCATGGAGCTGTGTTCTGTTCTCACCTCTATGTTGACCCTGTGACCTTGTGGCAGTGGCTTTATTGTCTGCACCCACAGTTGCATGCCATGACAAGGGACAGGGAGATAAGAGATAGGAATGCTGCTTAATGCTGACAGTTAAGCAGAGCCAGCTGTCAGGAAGCCTCAAGGTACAGCAATTACCTCTCTGGCAGAGGCCACATCTCTGTTGAGCCAAGAGGTAAGGGACCAGCAGAGAGGAAGCAATGTGAAGTAGAAACTCCACACAGGGGCCCCTTAAGAAGTCTGCCTGGTCACTTTGATATGCATCTTTTAAATTACCAGCTGGCTCACTCAGGGTGAGTAGAGTCCCTTCACTAGGCCTGTGACAGGTGAGATGGTGCACACAGACACCTTCAGCAGAGTCTGGTTCATTAGCAGGCTCCAGGCACAAATGTGGATGCAACGAGGGCCATGGTGTGTGAGGCATTCACGATCTCTAACAAACCAGAGATGGGCTATCGACATGATAAGGCTGCAACCAATGGAGAAGAGAGAGGGAACTGAAACAAGGGGAGAGGAGAGGTCCTGTTTGCTCTTCTCCTGTCTCATTGCACTTGTGTGTGTGTGTGTGTGTGTGATGTATCCCACCACTTCACACCTGTGTCTATGTCATCTATTCCATCCCAGCATACCTGTGTCTGTGCCATGTATCCCATCCCAGCATACATGTGTCTGTGTCATGTATCCCATCCCAGCATACCTGTGTCTGTCTGTGTCATGTATCCCATCCCAGCATACATGTGTCTGTGTCATGTATCCCATCCCTTCACACCTGTGTCTGTGCCATGTATCCTATCCCTTCACACCTGTGTCTGTGCCATGTATCCCATCCCTTCACACCTGTGTCTGTGCCATGTATCCCATCCCTTCACACCTGTGTCTGTGTCATCTATCCCATCCCTTCACACCTGTGTCTGTGCCATGTATCCCATCCCTTCACACCTGTGTCTGTGCCATATATCCCATACCTAAACGCCTGTATCTGTGCCATGTATTCCATCCCTTCATACTTGTGTATGCTCTTTACTGGTGACTTCACGTAAAAGAAATCCAGATCAGTCTGGAACGGAGAAGCAACCAGTAGCTGTTGTAATTAAACCAGAAAATATCCGGGCTGCAGATGGCTCAGGGATGTCCAGAGCTACAAGCTCAGATGCCATCAGCCTTGCTCTACAGGGTTGTGTGCTGGCCAACTGCAAATGGCAGCAGCTGGAGGCTCAACCATGGCCACCCAGCAGCTCCCTGGCCCAGCCCTTCACCTTCATCACCAAAAAGAACACAGAGATATCTTTTTTCTCATGACAAACAGAAAAGACTCACAGAGAGTCTCAGATCATTTCCCATGGGCCCATTACTTAGGACAAGGAAATGGTTTCCAGGGGAAAGGTTCTCCAAAAGAATGTGTTGAAAGGAAGGGGTATCAGGGACGGTCATCATGGTTGGAAGGTCAGGGGGCTGGATGAAATAAGGCCATTTTCTAACCCTGTGGCTTTTGGATGGGCTTTGTTAAGACCGCTGAGGGATGTCCCCCAGCATTGCCCCGCAAGCACTGCCTGGTCTAGTTCTAGATATTTTTCCAGAGGTAATCAGGCTTGTCTGACACTACCATGTTTCCATTTGTGTACCCAGTCATTTTCCACTTCTTGTCTACCAATCCAGAAGATCATGGTGCTAGATGCTCCTCCCCCAGGTTCTCGGTTAGTGTCTTAAAGAACATGCATTAAAACAAGAAAGTAGCATTGCTACAGTACTGCCTGCTGAGTGGAAGGCTTAATCTAGATGTTCTCAGCACTCTCCTAATGCCCCCTTTCCTGGTTCCAACATCTAATCCAGCATCTGTCCTCCTATTCAGTGACCACATCAGTTGTATCCAAGGTGTATTAGTTTCCCTGTTTTCTTAAGACTTGAGGATCAAAGAGCATCAATTATCTGTCTAGACTTGGCCCATGGCTGGATCTAATGCTTTCTTGAGACTGGATGCAGGATGTGAGTATAGAGGGAGACCATCACTGATGGGCATTGCTCTTATTATGGTGTCACAGAAGGGACCGGTCTGCTGTGTGACCTATTACTGCTACTGTCTTCCTGGACAGCTTGGTTGAGGTGATGCCTGCCAGCTTCCTCTGCTCCAAAGACAGTTGGTTGTCCTCTTCCTGACCCCGCATCTAACCTAAGCTATGGCGAAGAGTGTGTGCCAACTGCTTGTCCTTTCATTCCAGTCTGTAAATGCTGGCTTCACTGGCTGGCTTCTTACAATGCCTTTTAATTTTTCAGGCCTGTTTGTGTGTGTGGGTGTATGTGTGTGCGCATGAGCCTGGTGAGCAGAGATCAACATCCACAGGTGTTTCTCTTGCTGCCATCTGCCTTGTCTTTTTGACACAGGGTCCCTCTCACTGGCCTTGGGGTCACTGATTCAGGTAGGTCAGATGACCAGTAGCCACCAGGAAGCCTCCTTGCCTCTGCCTCCCCAAAGCCATTTTTCACTTGTTTTAACTTGTTTCACTTTAAAAATAAATATATTTATTTCATGTGTGTGAGTACACTGTCACTATTTTCAGATATACCAGAAGAAGGCATCAGATCTCAGTACAGATGGTTGTGAGCCACCATGTGGTTGCTGGGAATTGAACTCAGGACCTCTGGAAGACCAGTCAGTGTTCTCAACCACTGAGCCATCTCTCCAGCTCCTTTTCACTTTTTTATGTGGGTTCTGGGAGCCAAACTGGGGTCCTCACGCTTGCATGACAAACACTTTGCCAATGGAGCCACCACTACTCCGTCACTGCCTTCTAAAGGCGTGACTTTGAGAGCAAGAGTTGACGGGAAGCAAAGCCAGCTCTGGAGCTCCTGTCTATCTAGCCCTGGAAGCCACACTCTTCCCTCTGCATATCACCGAGGAAAGCATCCCTCACAGTTCCCAAGTGTACTTGCCTAGATGGAGTTCTTCAGATGAGCCAGGAGCATTAGTGAGCCTTGAGACCAGCCTGTGGATTGTCTTCTAATCATCAAAATAAAACAACAAAATCATAGCATGTCACACGCATACGAAGCACAGTTTAGTACTTGATACCATGACCTCTTTCTTATAACAGTAAGGTAAACAGCACCCCCATAGGATTGCAACGAAGGTTATATGGACTCATTATGCTCAGAAACTGAGGCTGATACACATTCTATATACACACACATGTTAATGAGCTATGACACAAAGTATATTTGTTTTTTTATTGTAGACTACATCCAAGAGATTGAAACAAAAACTGAACTCATAGCCAGACTGAGGACCAGAAGATTTAAAACCCCCAGCCTATAAACTGTGTAAATAAAGCTTTATTGGCACAGACAGTCATTTACTTATGGATTGTCTGTGGTTACTTTTGAACCAGAAGGGCAGAGCTGAGCACTTGCAACAAGAAGTCCTGCCATCCATGAAGTCTGAGATCTTTACTGTCTGGCTACTAGACCAATGCCCCTACCTAGAGGACAGCTTGTAATTCAGGACACTAGATGGAAGAGGCTGAGTCCTTACTCTTGGCAGGCATTGCCTCTGAATGTGCTTCTGGGTCTCTGGAGACTATGGGAATCTGGACCCCTGGAATTTCAATACCCTTCTGCTTAGGGTTGATGTCTATATGGACAAAGATGGCTGACATAGTACTTTGGTCAAGCTCTCAGCAGGATAATTTGAGTGTTTAATAAGCAGTCTGTCCACAAAGGTGAGGGGTGGGTTCAGGAAGGTCCTGGGATGTAAGGAAGTGACAGGGACTTGGGATAGAGAAAACAGAACTGTCACCAGCCTAGACAGGAGATACTATGGGAGGGAGTGGTTTATGAACCTGGGATGAGAGCTGCTTAGAGAGGACACCTCACATGGGAAGGGACCTCTAGTCCAGAGAGGTAACAACTCCAGGTGACCTCTGAGGGAGTGATGCCAGGAGACATCTGCCTCAAAGCTCACTTCCTCCATCTCTGGTCTCTTGAGGCCCCCAGTAGTCACATGAAATGGACCTTGGTTATTGTCCAAGTAGAGTAGCTGGGGAAAGACAAGCAGTGAATCTTCAATAGCATACAGCATTGATTTCAGCAGCAGGTAACCCAAGTCAGCTCCCCTGGCCAAAGCATTTCCCATCATCCCTGCAAGTCTGTAGTCTGGCCTACACAACAATAGATTCCTATAGCTTTTCTTATCTATCTATCTATTTATCTATCTATCTATCTATCTATCTATCTATCTATCTATCTATCTTTTTATTTGTTTATTTATTTATTTTGACTGGCATAGTACCCTATAGGCCACCTTAGAACAATATCCTTTGTTAGTACAAACATATTTTCCTGGGAAATCATAGGCTCGTGGGGAGGCAAGGTATGGCTGAGATGTCTTTCCTTACCACAAGCCTAAAGTTGAAGCCAGTCTTGGAGGTCTGAGAATAGTTTCCTTGTAGGGCTCTACTGCTGAGACCGTGTGTGTGTGTGTGTGTGTGTGTGTGTGTATGTGTGCATGTATACATGTGTATGTTTATGTATATGTGTGTATACATGTATATGTTTATGTATGTATGTGTGTGTGTGTGTGTGTGTGTGTATAAAACTTCTAACCCTTACCTCCTCCCCCTAGAAAACAGCTTATACAGGCTAAGGCTAAAAATGTCACCTCTAGCTCTCTCCCAAAAGTTTTCAGGACAGTGGCTCCAATCAGTTGACACCCAAGATCCATGGCTTCTGCCTGTTGGTGGCTGCTCAACTTTGAACTCAGTCCTTACGAGAACATGGTTTCTTGCTCTATGTATGCAGCACTACTGTCCTCCACTTACACACAGACAAGTCTGATGCCCTTTACCACACTCTCCTCGGATAGACGACTAGCGAGGTTTCAACTTTTACCCTAAAGAAGCCAATTTGCTTAACTGTTTGAGTACTTTGTAAACTAACTCCAAGAAATGGGGACTCTTTCAAGGACAGCGAGGGGCTGCAGGAAGAGCTAAGAATTCATGTTTTCAAGAACTCTAATGTAATTAAGAAACTCTCAGGTTCTCTTCCCTCTTTCCCCTCCAGTTTCTTCAGAGAAACGAAGGATTCAGACTCCGAGGTGAAGTGCTTGGGTTTTAAATTAGACAACTTTGTCCTGACAGGAACCAAGTCCCAGCTGTCATAGCTGATTATTTTTAGAGTTACTACTAAACCCTTTGTGCAGCAGGCATTGCCACTGCTCAAGGCAAACAGAAAGCCTTCCCATGTTATCATGACAGCTCCCGAGACATCCCCCCTCCTTGCCTTCATTATTTCCAGCCAGAGTAGAGGATGAGGAGGCGGCATCCTGACAATCACATGGAGAAAGGCAGCCCTTGTTATGACCCACCGGGGGACAGGGATCTAAAGACCCCAGAGGCTGAGCAAAGCCCACAGCCTCCAGGAAGCCAAAGGGAAAGATTCTCAAGGCCAGTAGCAACTCTAATAAGGTTCAGATAAACCTTCATCTTTCCTTAGAGGAAGAAAAAAAAAGTCCCTGGAGAAACCAATCATTAAGAGGGTCTACCTGCCAATGACTGAGCTTGGTTGGCATTGGTCACCTCAGGGATGACATCACAGTTACCCTTTTTGACCCAACAAAGGCCACAAGCACTGAAAAGGCTGGGCTCTGGCTGAGGCTCACACACAGAGAAAATTTCACCATAAGTAGGGCATCTTCTAGATTGCTCCTGGGGTGTGGAGACAGAAATCTCTGCTATCCAAATCAGCAGGATCCAGCAAAGAAAATCATGGTTGTATAAACATGGGGAAAAGAGTCCAGCTAAGGCCCAAGGTGAATGTCTCTTCTTACATCCATTTTATGCTGAATTTCAGAAACAAATTCAAGGAGCAACAGCCAAACACCTACATTGGCTTTAAAGAATTCTCTAGAAAATGTTCAGAAAAATGGAGATCCATCTCAAAGAATGAAAAGGCAAAATATGAAGCCCTAGCCAAACTCGACAAAGCCCGGTACCAGGAAGAAATGATGAATTACATGGGCAAGAGAAGAAAGAGAAAAAAGAGGGACCCAAAAGCACCACGGAAGCCTCCATCCTCCTTCCTCCTCTTCTCCCTGGACCACTACGCCAAGCTGAAGCAAGAGAACCCCAACTGGACAGTGGTCCAGGTGGCCAAGGCTGCCGGGAAGATGTGGTCCACGACTGCTGATGTGGACAAAAAGCCCTATGAACAGAAGGCTGCGCTTATGCGGGCAAAGTACTTCGAGGAGCGGGAGGCCTACCGCAACCAATGCCAGGACAGGAATAGTCACTTCCTGGAATCAGCCAAGACCAGTTCGAAACAATAAAACATCATTCAACTGGCTTTCTGGCCCTGGTGTCCTGTATGGTTAAGAGTGCCCTTGGATGCTATGCTATGAAAGTGAGTGGTTTGACTGAGGTCCAGCTTTGAGAAGGCTAGCTTTCAGAGAGGCAGCTTTAAGAGAGGGAACTGTCTGCAAGGCCCAAATGGCCTGAGTTGACCAGGGTAGTCAAGCACATGTGCAAAGTCATTTGAGCATGGGGAGCCACACAGCTGCTTTTGTGACCCAAGTAGAGTGATTGGCTCAGAGATTTATTAATAAAATCCCTAGCTTCTGCTGTGGCTTGCCATCTCATGGGAGTGGGGTCAAACGGAGAAGGGATTGTGCTGTCTGTGCAGGCAGCCATTTTGATTTTGATTACAACTCTAGGTTCAGAATCGAGTTGTTTGGGTTCCCCAATGCCAGGTCCATGGGACAGGAGCTTTGGGATGTTCCTGTCTGGTGTAAGAACCCAATGACAGAGAAGGTTATGACATAAAACACAGCAGCAGAGGTTGGGGAGGTAGTGAACAAGAAGCCTGGGCCGAGGGATGAGATCACTCAAGAAGTTTTCATGTTGGTGAAATCCTTACTCCCCCATGGCTTACAGCTGCTACTCCAGCTTGGCTCTGCTTCCCCTTCGCCCTCTTGGGAGACACCCTCATTTTCTGCTTCATTGAAAAGACAGAGATCATCAGACTTAACTGCTCTCCTTTTTCTCAAAAACTGCAACCCACACTCATCCCCCATCCCCCACCTTGAGTCTCCTAGGGAGCCTCAGCCTCCTCCTCGAAAGTGGGGTACAGCACCTGCTTTATAAACCATCTTAGTGACTAGACGAGGTGGCACAGCTCTGAATGCTTAATAGGTGTTATTGCTTCTAGCCAGTGGTACCCTACCTTGCTAGTCAATTTACCCTAGAAAGTTTCCTTGCAGTTGGGTGAAGGGGGCAATCCAAGGAACTGGGAGGAAAAATGTCTGGCAGCTAAGGGGATGCTAAGCTGACACTGAAAAGCAGAGGCTCTACCCTCCGAGCAGAAGGAACTGGAGGCTGTGGCAACCACACAAGTACAGTGTGGATCTCTACAGCAGAGTCATCACGTCACAACTCAACCATGGCTGAAACCTAGGTTGTGGCCTTGTGAAGTCTCAAGCAATGGATGCAAGGCTAGGAGTAAAGATATTTATCATAGGCTAGGCTCAAGTTAAGATCTTCCTTCCTGCCTTATTGTCTTCAGCAAGGTCATAAGAGATGAGCTTCCACAGCCAGCAGATTAAACTCTACAGAGCTATTGTGTTAAGATGTGGGACAAAGAATGGCAGCTGGCATACTTCTAGAAGGCACTCACTATTGACGGCCTTGTTCCTCTGCCTTGCTTCTGCCTTATTGTCCCCAACCCTCTGTTACTAAGCCTTAAAATGTAGATTCAAACAATGTCCCCTCTGTCTAGTACTTAGACACAGACTTTCCTACTTCCTCATTGCTGGCTCCTGAAAGGCAGATATCTAGTGGACGGTTGTATGGCGCATCAGACTCTGCTCTGGGACCTTGTGCTATCCCTTTCCAGTTTCCTGTGTGATTATGAGAATGTGGGAGGTCAAGTCAGTTTTGACAACAGGATGCAGGGCTTCCTTGAAGATGCTTAAAGAAGGATGAAGGATGCTTAAAGACAATGGGAGGAGATGACTGTATTGGCTTCTAATGGCTATAATGGATGACAGTGGAGGAACACAGGAGGAGGGAGAAGAGGAAGACCTTGTATCTAACATGATAGGTGGGAGAGTGGGCAATCTAGTGAGATGCCTCACCCTTGAGAAGACAGAGACTGAGCCTCTGGGCCTAACATCATCTTCATGATCAGTTTTCTCTGGCACCTCTCTCTTTGTAGTCATTAATATATCCAACACTTGAAAAGTTTTCTTGCATATTTATCCATACCAGTAACTTCTTGCATATATCCATACCAGTAACTTCTGATACAAGGGACATATCAAGGGAGGGAGAGACAGAAAAGTCAGCCAACACCCTAGAGTTATCACCAGTACCAGGTGATGAGACAATGACAGGTTAGTTAGAGGGCACTCTAAGTGGACATGTGCATATGTGCATGCAAGTGTGCATGTGCGAATGTGTGTGTGTAGGTCAGAGGGCAACTAGTAGGACTCTGGTCTCTCCCATCAAGTGGGTTCCAAATAAGTTGTCAGGCTCCGTGGCAAGCGCCTTTGCCTGTAGAGCCATCTAACCTTATCTTAGCACCTACGTTTGAAGCACAGTTAAGGATACTGAGTCCTGTGGGGAAAGTCCTTTGAAGCAACTGGGCAGCAAGTGCTAAGGTCCTAAGGCCAGAAGAAGGTGGGGTTATATTACAGGGACTCAGGACATGGCAGAGTGCCTTGTGTAAGGGGAAGTTTGGGTGCTAGGCTTGGCAAGTTCATAGGAAATAGGAGTGTAGCCGAGGACCACCAAATTCTGTCTGGTGGAGAGGAGCTGTGTGTTTCCATCTGTGATGTGTATTATTGATCATTCTAGAATCTTCAGAGACCATCAAGTGCCAATCTCCCAGGATGAGTTCAGGAAGAGGAGGCAAAGCTAGACCACACCAGGCTAATGGACTCACGTTCCCCTCCAAGAGCAGGGATAATGAGGGCCTCCACTGGGAATTGCTTAGAGTGGCCATTGCTAAAAACCCAGCATGACGGTGGTGAGATTGCTCTCTCTGGGACTCATTCTCTCCAGAAAGGGGGCTGTTAAGTATGAGTACCAGAGTGTTCCATAGGAATGCTTTATCCGGGGCCTCACACGTGCACGAGGGGCAGACTGTTCTGCTCCAGTCCTACTTCAGGCCCTTCCTGTCCCTGCAGTGAGGTCACGTCTGCCTGTTGATCAGTTCCTTAGTAATGAAGTGGACCCTCCTCTTGCTTTCCCTTCATCTGTCAATTGATTCTGTGCTGGAGAGGGAAATAAGTATATTTCATTTATTGGGTTTCCCTCAAATCCCAACAGAGAAGTAGATCAAGGTTGCAGGAGGATCGATGTGAAAATGTCATTCAACCATGCTGGGATCTTTTTGTTGGCTGCGCCATCCACTAAAACCTCAGCTGTTTAGGAGGGGGAGATCAGAAAGGCTGGGGTGCTCCACTGTCATGTCATGTGACTTCTTGTCATACCTCCATAGATAAGATCTGACCTTCAGGTGAGCTGAGGATAAGCCAGGGCCATTGTTATAAATGTGCTGTGGGGGTGGGGATGGGGTGGGGCTGCTCTTGGTAATGGTGGGTGGTGGTGTTTTGCTTAGTCTGCTGGAGCATAGTTTAAGGGTGAGGGTACCACCTTAAGGAAACAGATCACCCAAAGAGACCAGGGGACTCTGAGGCTGTCCTTGATCTCTGAGTTGGGGCGCATTGACAGTCACCTTCCTGTTAGAGTCCCCCCATACAGCTGATATAGTCCCTGCTGTGCAGACTGGCTGGCTATGCTTCTGAGATTCTCCCCTTTAACAGTGACATGTTTGCCTGGTCGCCTGTCACCTGTGGGAGTCAGACATGACATAATCAGGTCAGAAACCAGTCTCACTGTCCCTGGGCTTGTAAGATGCTCTTAGTGGTTCCACCTCCTGATATCTCAGCCTGTGTTTCCCTGCCCACCTAGTGTGAGCTGCATCTAGAGATTCCATCCCAATAAAGACGATAGTTCAAAAGTGCTGGGCTATCATTTGTGCATGTTCATGGGTGTGGAAGCCCCAAGACAACCTGTCATTTCATAGGGGCTTAAAACATACACACATGCATATATACACATGCATATACACACGTGCATATACATACTCTCTTACTGGCAGGAACTTGCCAAGTATCTAACTGTCTCTGGACAGAGATTACAACAGTGGTGCCATCCTGTCTGGCTTTTATTTGGGTTCTGGGGATAAAATGCAGAGCTTTGCCTAACTGAGCTACCTTCCCAACCATGTCATTTAAAAAAAAAATTGGGCTATAAATCCTATGATTTTAACCTAGTTCTCCTTGCTAGAAGCACACTGACACATGGAAAACTGCCCATGAAAGAAGGTCACATGGCAAGGCACAGAGGGTAGATGGCAGTGGTACACAATAGGAGCCGAGATACCCAAGCCTGGTCTTCAAGGAACTAAGTCCTTCCAAGAACTAAAAGAAAGCCAGGAACTGGACTGTCTCCAGACAAAGAACTGCACTCGGTAGCCTTAGGGAATCCCCTTCTGCAGCTTGCAACCCAGCTAGGATGCACCCAATTTCCGACACACACAGAACCTGAGAGATGTTTCATGTTGTGTGCCGCTAAGATTTGAGGTCATCTGTTGCCACTTGGAATAGTCAGTAGATGTAGAGTCTGGCACCAAGCTAAGGAGAGAGCTATGACATAGACCTGTAAAATGTGGGGTAGCTGCGGAAACACATGTCTGGAGCGGGGAGGGGCTGGGAGTGCCTTGGAAAGATTGCTAAGACAAATCTTCAAAAGCTCAAGCAGAGTGTTGAAAGCAGGACTGGGAGGGTTTGCCCATGGGAGCCCGGAGGATAGGAGGAGTGTGTATTAGAAACCAGAAGGAAGGGGTCCTTTGTAAGGCACAGTTTAGTGATCCTGTTGTCTATGGTTTTCTGGCAAAGAGAAGGTGTCCAGGGTTAGATGGAATTTCTTGCCCCATTCTTGAAAGGAAATCCCTGGGATAGAGAGGAACCAGGATGCTCCTTTTGAAAGTCCTCTCTCCTGGGGTTAAATGATAATAAGCATTAGGAAAGGGCTTTTAAGGGTTGTTAGGAAATCAAGCTGGGGTGAGAGTGGTTAAGACTTCAGAGGCTCAAAAAAGTTTCTGAAGCCAGAGATCTGCTTCAGCCTCAAGGATCCTTTAGCTCAAACAAAAGACACCGTGGGACCTAGGAGAGCTACCCCCCTCGCTGTCTTAGCTGGAAGTCGGGGTAGAGAAGGCTTAGTTTCAATGAATCTGTGGCTGTTGCTATGATCAGTTCATTAAAAGTGAGTCTCGTGGTCTTAGGTCCCTATCTACTCCGGGTGTTAATGAATAAGCTCAAACCCTAATGGCAAGAAACATCTCAGGCTAGGTCCTGGCACATTTTAGGTGGGTCACAAGCTGCAGCACAGGTGGTCCCTAGGGCTAGAGTCCAGTTTTTTGTTTGGAGACAATCCCAGTGACTATGAGCATTCTATCAGTGAGAATTACAAGAGAACCACTCCCCACCAAAGGTTTTGAGAAAAGTCCTACTAGAGAAAAGGCTCACAGCTGGGTCTGAAAGAGGCCAAGAGAGTACAAAATTTAATTTCTTAACAAACTGATTAATTAATCAATAACTTTGTTTTTAGTCTTGTAATCTATCTCAGGCTGACCTCAGACTCACAGTGATCTTCCTGCCTCAGTCTCTCAAGTGCTGAGATTACAGGTACGTGATACTACTACACCTGGCCCAGTACAATATTGAAAATGGCTATTGGATGAAGAGCCAAGCCCACCCAAACACACGCTTTGAAGGAAGGCAGGCTTAAGGGGAAAAAGCTGGAGTTTAGAAGCAGGAGTCCTGAGTGGAAACCTGTCCAAGGCTTTCAGATAGGATCAAGAAAATGTCCACACTTTTTGGGCTAGATGTCAAAATCCTGGGCCAGTGGCTCCTCTGTGCCTCGTGCTTCCCTTCATTTTGAGGAATATGTGATGCTGTGACCCAGTCACATTGTATGTTAAGATTTGGAGAAGGGTCATTTTTTTTTGTTCCATCTTGAAAATTGTCAAATCCAAACGGACAGCTTTCTGGAGTCTCTATTAAAGAATGTATACCGTAGCTTCATCCACACTGGACCAGATTCACATGGGGAGGCCATAATGGGCTGTGACTTTGGGCACGAGTGACTGTTTTGCACATGGAAGAGACAGGAATCAGCAGGGGCCAGTGGGCAGACTGTGGTCTGCAGCTTCAAAAGTGACTCCAAATGACCTCCTGGGCTCCGTCCCTGCTCTGGTGCCACCCTTTTCCCCTGTGTGTGGTCTGGACCAAGAGACTCACTTCTAATGACTCGAATACAGCAAAAGTAGTGGGATGTCACTTCTGATAGCAGGTTATATAGAAAAGACGGTGACTTCTGTCATCTTCTCTTTGGCTTGCTCTGATGAGCAGAGCAGCCTGTCAGAGCTGCCCCATGAAAGGGAGCTGAGGTGGCCTCCTATCAACAGCAATGGGGAGCAGGAGCTAGTAGGCAGACTGGCTTGGAATCCATTCTTTCCTTAACGGAAGTCCTGCTGGACAGCCTGATCTGACCTTGGTGGAAATCTAAAGCCCAAGAATCCTACCTAGTCACATGTAGGCAGTAGGAGAGAATAAACATTATTCCAAACTGCTAGGTTTGGGGCTAATTTGTTATAGGGAGTAGATAACTGACACACCACTTTGAGGTCCTATCATCTATTTCCAACTAAAAAATGTCAACCTAATCCCTCTCTTGCTCAGGACCCTTGTACCTCATACTTTAGCCTCCTACGTTATCTATCTATCTATCTATCTATCTATCTATCTATCTATCTATCGATCTATCTATCTATCTATCTATCTATCTATCTATCTACTTATTTAGTATGAACGCATGCACACATGTGTGCATGCATAAATGTGCCACAATTTGCATGTGGAGGTCAGAGGACAACTTATGAGAGTCAATTATCTTCCCATTCTGTGGGTCCTGGGGATCCAACTAAAGTCATCAGGCTCCAGGGGCAAGTGCCATCTGATGAGCCATCTCACCCACCTCGGAATCATCCTTTCGTGTATGTCAGGGAGCATCCCCATCACCCTATGGGTCAGGTATCAATTCCTCCAGGAAGCCCCTCCACTGGAACCTCTGACTCCTCTGTGCTCCATAACATCTATAATGTCTACCAATGGCCATCTCAATGCAGAGTGAGCTGTAGCTATTGTCTGTTTCCCCAGCTTGGAGGTGGGCAATAACCATGTCTCACTCACCTAGTGTCCTAAAACCTGATAACAGTGCTTCCCACAGACTGAAAAGATAAGAGTAACAGACTTTTGTTGATGTTTATGACATGCCTGCTATTGTTTGAAGCACTCTGTTATAATTATCTTAATAAAAAAGACCTAGAGGGATGACCATGCAAATGTAAGGCTGTAATTCCAGCTCAGGAGGCTAACACAGGAGAACAGCTAAAGCAAGTCCAAGGTCAAGCTGATCAGCTGGTTTGTATAAGTAAGCAAGCGAACAACAGGAAGAACCAACACAAATAAAAACCCAAATCTGAATGAGGCAGGTACTTTTGTGTGTGTGTGTGTGCATCTGTGCATATGTGTGCATGCATGTGCATGGCAGCAAGTGTGCAAGTGTGCACATATTCATGTGTACGTGTGTGTGTACACGTGCATGCATGTGCCTGTGTGTCTCCATGTGTGTGTCTGTGTGCGCACGCGCATGTGTGTGTGTGTGTGTGTGTGTGTGTGTGTGTTTGGAGTCCAGAGGTTGACCATGATGTCTCCCTCAATTGCTTACCACATTATTTTTTGTGTCAAGGTATTGTTTAGGACTATCCTCCCAATTACATGGCTGCCAACTTCAGGAGTTCAGCTAGGCCTGCTCACAAGAGATCACCCTGGCAGGGCTTGTTGTCTGTTGATCTTCCCTCAGAGAATGGAAGAGATGGAAAGAAGATCACAGGTCCTCACTTGAGTATCCAGCCATTCTTCCCAACCGGTTGTCTGCAATTCTGCCTTAATTGCACATGGCCTTGAGCTCTCTGGCAGGAGCTATATGCCTAAGCAGGGACAGAGTAGGGGAGGAAGCATCCTCTATGCAACTGTGGGGAAGCCATCATTCCTGCTGTGTTCCAGTCTCCCATGGTGGCTGCTTTAAGGTCACCTACGCTTCAGACCACGAGCCCTTACCCACTGTGAGTAAGCCAACTCAAGGGTTCCTCACAGAGGACTTTGGCTTGTCATTGGGACTTTACAAAAAAAGGGTGGGTGAATGTTGCCTGCTCACTCCCATCCCTACCCCCCACTCCTACACAGGTGAGAGGAAACTCTCACAATACAGGACAACACAGGGTCTCTCGTTGAAGCTCGAGCTCACAAATTTGGCTAACTGGTTCACCAGCAAGCTCCATGGACCTTCCTGTCTTTGTCTCCCAACGCTGGGGATAGAGCACGCGTCAACATCGTACCCAGCTTTCCGCGCAGATGCTGGGGGTCTGAGCACAGGTCCTCATCCGCACAGCAAGCACTTTATAGGCTGAGCCATCTCTCTATCACCTACATTATTTTGAAGGCTTTAGGAATGGAACACAAGGCCTTTGGCCATGCCAGGCAAGTATTGTACCACTGAACCACGTTCCCTATTGCAAGGCACTTTAACCATTCCACTTTGTAGATGAAATACGTAGACATTGGCTATATGCTCATCTTGTGCTTCCTGGAGAATGGGTGAATAATGAGATCTTTGCAGACGCCAGAGCGCAGCCATAGGGTCCCCATGTATCAAGGCACACATTCTATGCTTGGCTGGTGACACCTGATCTACTCCTTGGGGTCTGTGCAAGAAGGACTTGCCTGGCATTCCCAAGCACACCTCCGGAACTCTTTTTGCACAAAGCAACATCTCTGGCTCACATCCTGTCATTATAAACCGCCTGAACTACCTGATACCCATGTCAGAACGAACAGATACTACTGTCCTGTATTTTTAATGCATTGTCTGCAATCAGCAGCAGCAGAGAGCATGACAGAGCTCTGTGGTCTTCAGAGCAGCCCTTCCCTGCTACATCTGCAAGTACATTTGTGCTGACGAATCTGGCCAGGTGCCTCCAACCCACACGGCCCCGTCAAAGGGTCAGGAGACTCTCCAGTCACATAGCATCTCTGTCTCCTGGCTCCTACTCCATCCTACTCACCTGCCCCCTCTGCCATCTCTCTCTGCTCCCTAAACATCCTGGGCAGAAAGTCCTCCATGGGATCCCCAAAGACAGGGCAGACCCTGAATGCCCTGAGGAAAAAGAGGCGCTCTGCAGGGAGAGGCTGAGATCTCTGATGTGTGAAAGGGAAGGGCATGGAGAAGGCTGGCATCAGGGGCACCTGCAGAGACTTCAGTTGAGAAAGGTACTGTAGGAGGGAGCTCCTGGGGAGGGCCAGTACCACTCACAAGCATCCTGTGGGATGCTCAAGGTACTGTCTCTTCTACATGCTCAGCAGCCATTATCCCATTGCTGGAGACTTTCAGGAATCCAGTTTCCCTTGAGCAAAGATGGGCCCACCTCTCATTGGAAGTGAGAGGGAGGGAGAAATTACATCACAGGAAACTGATGTGGCTCAGGAAGAAGGTTCTGGTTGAGAAGCTGAGCTTTCTTTGCCCTGGATCCAGTGTGGCTGGAAGGCAGTGTGATTCTGTGGATGGATGTTTCCTGAATTGACTCCAGAGGGTGAGAGACTGGAAGCAAGACTAGAGCTGAAGCTGGCAGAGCGGGCAGAGAGAGGCGGAGAGGAACAAGCATCACCTTCCTTCAACACGAGGGAGGGGCTGTTAGAACCTTGTTTGGATTTTCCTTCTTTCCTTCTTTTCTTCTTCCCTCCCTCCCTCCCTCCCTCCTTCCCTCCCTCCCTCCCTCCTTCCCTCCCTCTCTCCCTCCTTCCCTCCCTCCCTCCTTCCCTCTCTCCCTCCCTCCCTTCCTCTCTTCCTTTGTTCACTTTACATTCTGATTGTTGCCCCCCATCCCCCTCTCCTCCAAGAAAGGGGAGGCCCCACTGAGTACCAACCTACCCTGGTACATCAAGTTACTGCAGAACCAGGCACATCCTCTTCCATTGAGTTCAGACAAGGTAGCCCAGTTAGGGGAACAGGATCCACAGGAGTCACAGAGTCAGGGACAGACCCCCACCCCTGCTCCAGTTGTTGGGTAAACCCCTAAAAAGACCAATATGCATATCTGCTACATATGTGTCAGGTAGGGTCTAGGTACAGACTATGTATGCTATTTGGTTGCTGGTTTGGTTTCTGGAAGCCCCTAAGGGTCCAGGTTAGTTGACTCTGTTGGTCTTCCAATGGAGTTCCTATCCCCTTCCGGGCCATCAATCCTTCCCCTAACTCTCCCACAAGACTCCCTGAGCTCCATTCAGTGTGTGGCTGTGGGTCTCTGCATCTTTTTCGGTCAGCTACTGGGTGGAGCCTCTCAGAAGACATTTATGCTAGGCTCCTGTCTGCAAGTATAATGGAGTATCATTAGACACTTGTTTTTATATTTTGAATTTGTGCATAAATTCAGATGAGATTTAGAAAAGTCCTCAGCTTTGTCAGAGAGTGGCCTCACCTGGAGGACACCAGGGATTAGGGAGGGGCAACAGGACATTCCCCAAGGCCCACTTGTAAGCACCTGGGGACTCCAGCCCCACAAGGCCTGTCAGGGCTGGACCACTGCTGACCCACAGAGTCTGCTGCTCATTCTCAGTGTCATGTGACAGTTTCAGCAAAGCAGATCCACGTGAGCCAGACTGCCCACCTTGTCAGGGCAAAAAGTGCTGTGGAATCTAGAGACGGCCCTACTTCTTTGGTACCAAGAGTCGGCAGTGGACTGGTGAGGTTGGGCTCATTATGAAAGGCAGAGTTGATCAGAAGGGAGGCAGTCACTGAGGAGATAAGAATGTGGGCTCTGGAGCCAGACACTCCATCACAGCAACTGTCCCCAACACTGACCAACGACGTGGCCCTGAGCAATTTACAGAGTGTCCGAGAGTCTGTTTTCTTTCCTGTTTGGGATTCCAAACTCTGCTTGCAGGTTTTATCTTGAGATGCGATAGGTGTGGGATAAGGTACCTGAGCAATTCCTGGGGAAGATTCCACTTTGAGCACCTACTGTATGCCAAATATGGTTCTAGTTACCTCATACACTCTGACACGAATAACTCGTACAACAGTCTTATGAGGCAGAGGCTGTGAAGATGGAAGCACAGAGAGGTTAAATCACTTGCCTGAGGTCACACAGATATCAAGTGGATGTACTCAGATTATTTGACTCTACCACCTTCTCTCCACTGCCTCCTGTGGTAGCTATGAGACTCTCTCCCACTGCAACACGAAATCAAAAGCTTGCAGACTCAAGGCCATGTTTTGATGGTGATTTAATGCCCCAGAATCCCCCAGTCCTCAGACTTACACTGGTAGCTAAGCCTAAGCTGCTTCCTGGACTCTGGTTCAGAAAGCATTCATTTCCTTGTAGAAGGTCAAAGCATTCTTGCTGTGACAGATGATATAGATTTAGGTCAGTACAGTCAATGGATCAAATAAAACATGATATTGCCCTGTTGGGATAGCCACACCTTTCATAAGTATTAAGGTCAGAGAAAGCACTGGAAGGTGAGTAAAGGCTAATGTGGGAGGGGCTGACCGAATGCTTTGGCCTTTGATTGGCAAGAATGCTGTGTGGGCAGAAGGCAAATGGCCACTGGAAGGAAACAGACTGGCAGGTTTGCTTCCATCCTTCAGCAGCACGGAGCTGTCCAGAGTGCTGAGCTCACAGCCCAAGGCTGACTCTGCAGTCCCAATTCCTTGGGCTGGGTTCTTGGGCTGTGTCTCAAGTGCTAGGTGGACTCCAGGTGAAGGACTCCTGGGCCCAGTGACTTCAGGACCTGAGGTCTCCTCTGACAGACTCCTCCAGTCCTCTGCACAGCCACATGGGGGAGATGGGGACCTGATGCTCACAACACAGCTCTCTTTGCTGTTTGGTACAATCCCAGACTCATCACCATCACCTTCTTTTAGGCTCATCGGCTCTTAATTACATCTCTAAATCTCAGGGCATTGCCATTCTGAGGACTGGGAGGACTTGGGTACTTAGAGGATTCAGAATAATCACAAGGGTTCTCTTCTGGAGACCTTCAAAGCCATACACACAACACAAGTCGATACAAGGACACCCGGGGATGACTCTCAAGCTCTCTTCACAGAGCACGAGGTTGTTCTTCTGCATCATTTTGTTTAGTTCAAGGAGGCTGGTGCAAAGAGCAGTTTTCTCTATCACCTCCTGAGGGAGCCCAAAGGGAAATTGGAGAGTTAGGCTGATGAGGAAGCTCTGCTAAGGGTTGCTGGCCTGGTCTAAGCCCTTCCTGGGGACTTTTCTTCTCTCCAACAAGCCATCACTGAGGAGATGGATTCCTGCAGTTCTGCTTACACCCACTGAGCATGCCTCTTCCTATCGTGACCTGATTGGACAAGGCGTGCACATCATCTGAGGGGAAGAGCCACTCAGATTCTCTCTCTTGGTGATTTGAATAAAAAATTCAGAAATAGTGTCAGTTAACACAGTTCCCAGAACTAGAAAGTCAGGCAGACCCAGGGGCTGAAGTGCCCTTTTGGGATTGTATGTGTGTGTGGGGGCACATCTGAGTAGCATACAAAGTACTTCCTGTCCTGCATAATTGTTCAACCTCTCCCCACCCCTCTAAAGCCAGGAGTCATCCTGTCCCACGAGGTCAATGCCACATGAAGGTAAGCAGAATAGGTGTAAACAGAATTCCTGCTTTACTTTCTCAGACACATCAGGACTTCTCCTGAGCGTTCTCAGTCGGGGCCTGCACACCCTGGGTGCTTCCACATGAGATGGAAGCAATCCTGCTTTCCATCTACTGAGGAGAGAATGCTGAGCATGAGGTGGGAGACCAGCATGTGGTGGGGGAAGGGGCCCTTCCTGAGATCATTCCACCCCATCTCCTGCTGGCTTGAATCAGATGCCAACATGGGCCTCCCCAGAGCCTCCAGCCTGTTGGGCAAGGTTGTCTGTGACCTCCTCAGCTTGACAGAAGGAAAGACCAAAGGCCCTGCAGAGAAGCCATTGTTAGGACACAGCACAGCCACCTGCTCCCCCATTGATCCAACAGAGAGGCCTGAAAGCAGCAGACAGAGGCCTGGGGAGCAGTGCCATTAGATGTGCTGTCCTCATTGATCTGCCTACCTGCTGTCCAGACTGTATGGGGAAGACTCAGGAAGGTCATAGCTGCAAAGGCACCTGAGGGGAACCCTGGGACAGCACAGAATCATCACAAATGGGATGAGCCAGCCCAGACAAACACCACTGAGCCAGAGACCTTTCCAACCTCAATCAAGAGACTCCCAATGGCCCTATTGTTTAGGGAACAGCCTTGAGGAGAAAAAGGGGGGCTGGTGATTTGAATCCTGGCAACTAACATGGAAAGGAAAGCAGGGAACACGCACAGGTGTGAGACTCTGTAGGACCACACTCTGAAGGACTCCTTCTTACCCCAAGGGCAGCAGTGGATTCTCACTACTCTAGGACCTCACTCTCCCCTGCTCTGTGGGACCCAGTACAGTGCCGTCATAGACGGTTCAGCTAGAGATAGTACGTGAGATGGCAGCTATTAGATACTGGCTTTTGTCTACCCTCACTTAGCAGTTTCATGTTAATCTACTCTGTCCCAGTGTTATGACCCTCAGGTGACAATTCAGAGGGCAAGCCTTCCCCTCTGATCGGGTGGCAGCAGTCGCCTGTTGGCCCATCTATGATGGCTCCTGGAAGGTAAACTGCCCCACCTGGCTGTGGCCCAAGTGCATCAATCTCTCTGTTCTTTTAAAGTCCCTGGTCCCCATTCCTACCAACCCTAAGGCTTAGGAGCCCACCGAAGCTCACTCTGGGTAGCTGGCATTTAGGATCATCTCCCCAAGTGCTGGGGCCTTTCCTCTCTATCAACTCACCTCTAGTCCCATATTATGTGCACACCTGGTTCCTACAGCTTTGCCTCCTCAGGGACAGGTAAGAGTGCCCCTTGCCTCATCTCTTTGGAGAACTAGTCTATCTGCAAAGTCCACTGTAGCAAACTCCACTTCGAATCCAGGCACTAGCTTTAGAGAAAGAACTGTTTGGAATTCTGTACCTACTGCTGACTGACTAGGGGACCTTAGGTGAGCTGCCTGACCCCATCTTTCTAGAAAGGGGATGTTAAGGATGCTCAACATAACGAAGATGAAGCCAATGAGGTCAGGTGATATGAAGGCCATGAAGGGCTCAGCGGGGTGCTTCGCACCTAACACCTATAGGCAAGCATTCACCCAGGGCTGGTGCGACACTCAAAGTGCTTTGCAAGCATCGCAGTATGTCACCTGTACAACAATCCTGTGGGATCCCACATTTTTAAATGAGAAATCTGGGGCTCCAAAGTCAGGTAAATTGCTCAGGGTCAACGGCTGGTCAGTGGTTGTTGAGCAAGCACTGACTGTGACCACATGGAAACCACAAATTATCTAGTTCAGTGTCATAGCGTAACACCTATTAAATAGGAGGACCTGGAAGGCAAGTGTTGAGTGGCTACGTGGCTCTCGAGTCAAGGGTCCTTCTGCATAACTGGGTCAGAGGTCGAGCTCTCCCCACTTAATTGTATCTCTAGTCTTATTCTTAGGGGCAGCTACACTGTAGTTCTTTCTTTGCTAGAATTTTGTTCTTTCCCCTTATATGGCTATTACTGGCTCTTTTAAAAATATTTATTTATTTATTTTGTAGGGTGCTTATGCAAGCCATGGCATACATGTAGAGACAGAAGACAACTTTTAGGAGCTGGCTCTCTCCTACTACTTTTTGAGGCAGGGTCTCTCTTGTTTTTGCCACCCTGCTGAGTATTCCAGGCTACTGGGACATCAGCTGGTTGTTTCTCCTGTCTCCATCACATCCCTTGGGATAGGAGGTCTGGGGTTCCAGATGCATGCCACCCATCAGGGTGGATTCTCACAGTGTATACATGGGATCAAACTGAGTCATCAGGCTTGAAGTGACAGTGCTTTTATCTGCAGAGCCCTGGCCCTGATATATATTGCTAGATCTGTTGATGCATTCCAACTGTGGATCTCAATGAATACATTTCCTTACTACCTACTCCTTAATCGGAGATTAGATAATTGCAGTTTACAGATTCAGCACTTTGGACATAGACAGTTCGTGTGTGTGTGTGTGTGTATGTGTGCGCACACACACACACACGTGCATGCTTGAGTGAATGTGCACGTTAGCACATGCTAATGTGTACTCAGTATTGGTATCTGCGTTCTAAAACTATGATTTGCATTAAACGTGTGACCCATGTGAGAAGAGACTGCACTCCCTCCCCACTTGTAGCTCAGTGGTTCAGGCTCTTGCTTTCTTCTCTGAGTCTATGAGATGAGGAGAGATTGCCATAAAGATTTTATGAGTCCAAGAGAAACATTACTCAAGCAGGATTTATTTCAAAGGCATCATTCTGGAACAGTGGCATGCTGCTTAAAGGGGAAGCAGAGCTTGAGCGAGTAGGATTCTCACAGTGAAGCAAAGTTCAAATGCTGCAGAATAGCCTCTCACTGTCTACCAGGTAAATAGCATCTCTAATACGACTCAAGTCAACAGACTGTGCTAAAAACTGTCGGCATACCCAAGGTCCATTTTGAAACCAGTGAGAAGCACTAACACTGTCCTTTCCTATGTGCAAAACCAAGGGGGTGGGTAATCACTGCATTGAAGCTTTAAGACCTTTGTACTTTGGGAGAAGAATGAGCTGGTGGAGCCCAGTCTGTGTCAGGTTCCTGGATGAACACGGCAAAGCACACAGGCAATTTCCCATCTCTGGAGCCCTCCCTAGCTGCCAGGAGAGACATGGATCCTCCTGTAGCTGACTATCAGCAGGAAAATGGTTGAGCGAGGAAGAGAGATGAGATTGTGTCAGCCGGGTTCATTCTAGAGTCATGTGGGGTAGTCACCGTATTTGGTCTAGTTGACAAACTCCTACACGTCCTCCAAGAATCCTTTCCGAATTCTCCAAGGCAGAGTTAGTCTTTCCTCCCCAGAGTTCCTGCAGACGCTTAGACAAAGGCAAAGGGAAGTGTCAGGTATAAGATAAGCACTGCAGTGGATACAGAGTGTCCTCCAGGAGAAAAGCAAGAAGGAAGAGGGGGAGGCTGGAGCTGGATCCCGAAACAGGTAGGGAAGTACAAACAGACATGGCCGGAGAAATAGCTATGACGCGCCTACGGAACAGCAAGTAGCGCTGAGCCATAGTGTGTGTGCGCGTGCGCGTGCGCGTGCGCGTGCGTGTAGCAGAAGCTGCAGGCATTGGGTCAGGATGGTATGACAAGCTGGAACTCCTCTTGGGAGCTATCCATAGCTTTAAGGGGTTAGGATACAGCTCAGAAGGAGAGTGCATGGTTTAGCATGCTGGAGGCTCCGGTTCCGTCCACAGTGCTATGAAAATAAATGCATTTGATTCTGATTCTTTGCTAGAGCCAAAAAGTAACATAATATAAAGTTGTTGTAAAACTTCCAGTTCATAGAAACGAATATACAGGGGGGGAAAGAAGTCCATTAATAGCCCCGTTTGGAACTAAGAATGTTAACATTTTTATTGTAAAACTCTTATTTTACAACCATTATATGTGAATACATGCAACACTTTTAGTTTTAGCCATATATTCAGTGCTGTGTGCCCATTTTTCATTTTATATATGCTAAGCATTTCCTATGTTCTCTGAATATTAGTTGAAATTATTGTTTTAATTGCCGTATGCTTTATCTTCCACATGCTTCTTCAACCATTAATGTGGGACACAGGCAGTTCCTCTTCCCCTTCCTAACAAATAACACTGTGGTGAACATCTCCTACCTTTCGCTCCTCAGCAACCTCTTCCTAGTTCCCAGCTACAAACGCCTAACAGTGTTATGCGCATTACACATTTTAATCACGACTGCAAAATTACCTCCCGAAAAGGCTGTGCCAATTTATAATCCCACCGACGGGACTCGAGGCTCAAATAGGTTAAATGACTTGTCTAAGATTAAAGCTGTGTGAGTGGAAAGCCTGGAGTCCAACCTGGGACCCTGTCTCTGTGGGGCAAGTGTAGGTTGGGTGGTTTTGTTTGTTTGTTTGTTTGTTTGTTTGTTTTTGAGCTGGGAGTGGTGGCCTGAGGTAATTGAGTGTGGATGGCGGATGGCAGCAGTTGACTTGAAAAGATGGATGGTCTAACGAGGTAGCTTTAAAGAATGGACTGTGAGTGGACCATACCTGTGGTTCCATCCTTCCTTTAAAGCTCCTGAGAAATGTTCAGACCAAAGAGAAGTGAGACATGCTCAGTTCTCTCCCGACTGGGATTCCTCTCAGGCACTGGGCTGGCGTCAGTGGAAAGGGCATAGTTAAGACTCACTCACTTTCCCCACATTTCCCTGGGCTTGCTGAAAAGGTTCCCAATGGACAGGAGCCTCAAGCATAAAGAAACTGGAGGCACCATCAGTTCCTTCAACTCAACAAAAGAGAAAGTCCCAGAACACACTGTGTCTTCTTGAGCCCCTCACCAGGCACTACAGCTGATATCAGAATGACAAAACAACCATATGGGTCAAAGGTCAGCATGGGACCAGACTCAGGGAGCCCAAACCATTGCACATTCTTCTCTTAAATGTCACAGGGTTGAAAGGGACATATGCTTTCCAAGACTAGTTATCTCTGCTTTGTGTGTGTGCAAGAGTGCATGCATGCATGCGTGTGTGTGTGTGTGTGTATGTATACAGATATGTATGTACATATGCATGTGGAAGCCCAAGGATAACTCTAGTGCTGTCATTTGTTAGTCCCCCCACACACACCATTGAGACGGGTCTCTCACTGGCCTGGGGTTCACCAGGTAAGCTAGTATGGCTGTCCAGGGAGCACCAGGGATCTGCCTGTCTATTTCCCGGCACTGGGTTTGTAAGCATGCATCACTATGCTTTGCTTTTTTTTTTAGGGGTTCTAGGGACTAAATTTCGCTGTGCACACTTACATTGTGATAACTCTACCAGTGGCGCTGTTGCCCAAGCCCCCAGCTCCTTTTCATTACCCAGAAAACTATTCAAATTGTGAGAAGGATCTTCACGATGAGTCAGGGATGGGTTCCTGCAACTCACCATGGTTCAGTTACTTAACCTAAACCTCACTTCCTACAATCTGGGGTACCCCACATGCATGGGCAGCTCAGTGTGCCCAGCCCCCCTTGTCATTCTGCTCACCAGCCACTCAAGCCAAAAGCCAGCAGCGAGAGTCTTCATTTCTTCCCCTGCTTCACCCTCTGATTTACTGGATGCCAGCTAAGAACAGTTCATCTCTTCACTCTTCTCAGTCTCTCCTATACTACCTTGACTGAGACCCGATCCCCCCCAACCCCTAGTCTCATCCAAACTCTGGAAACAATAGCAACTCTGGTTATCATCATCTGTGTCACTCTCCTTCCCTCACCTCTCCTTGTCCCCCACCCTGTTCTCTCCAAGCAGCAAGGGTGAGCTTTCAAAGATGCAAAGCTGATCAGGTCAGTCCTCCAGGATAAAGTCTTTGTTGGCTCCCTATTGCTCTCTGAATAAAACACTACTCATCTGGCCTCTCTCTACTTCTCCAACTCACCCACGCCCTTCTACATCCTTCTGATATTCCCCCAGCCATGAAGCCCGGGAACTCTACCTTCTTCTACGGCCCTCATCTCACTAGCCTCTGTGAAAAGCATGATGTCAGACTTCTGCCTCTGCTTTGATGTCCCTGTAAAGTCTCCCATCTACCGCTTGAAGCTCGCCATGGTCAGGAGAGAGGGAAAGGATGGTTAGAACTGATGTCCAAACTTGTGCATTCTGACTATGCACTGTGCATAGTGAGAGCATTATATTCAGCTCCTCAGTTTTTAATTACCACAATATCCCCACAGGACGCAGACCGATGAGAAACTGAAAGCCTGGGAAAGGTTAAGTAATTAGAGCGAGGCCACGCAACAATGAAAGGCGTTCAGATGTCTGACCTCTAAGACCTATCAGCAAACGCCATCAGAGAACACATCTAGCTCCTGTGGTCTATGCTGGGGAAAGCTACTGAGCCTGAACAGAAAGCCGTCTGAATCAGGAGTGCCTGGCCTGGCTTACGGGGAAGGCAACGTTATCTACCACAAGGTTATTAGGACAACAATAGACTTAAGGCCCAGCCACTGCTCAAAAATGCCTGCTTCTCAATTCAATTTAGTTGAATGCAGTCTCATTTAATTTAGTGCAGCTATCGAGTGCTCACCGCAGACCCTGGATGGGCTCTGAGAGGCCACAGAGCAAGGCGAAGCCCTTCCTGGGGAAGGAGCAGATGCTCAGAGCCAGGCTACAGGACAGGAATTCCGAGGGCAGCGCTGGAGCTCTTGGGAACATTTTCCAGCTCCTTGGTCAGTGATTAACTAAGTAGTGCTGTGAAGGTGTTTTGTTTCATTTCGTTTGCTCAGATTTCCTTCAAGGTAACACATGCACAAATACTATCTATTACAGTATCTGGGGTGTCTCCCCAAGGCTCCTGTGTTAAATCTCTAGTTGTTGGCCCTGTTGAGGGGTGAGGAAAGTTCACTTGGAGGAAGTATATAATGGGATGGGTTCTTGAAGGAACTTTGGGGACTCTCCCTCTACCTCTCTCCCTGCTCTTCCCCCCACCTCCTGACTGCTGTGCTGTAAACACTTATCTCCAAGTAGTCCCCACTATAACTTTCTTCCATGCCGCTGTGCAGAATGGTGTCACCAAGCAACCACGGGTCAGATCTCTGAAACCGTGAGCCCAAGCAAAAGTCCTTTAATTTTTCACAGCTATTTTTCTTCCACAGCTGTGGGAAGCTAATGAGTCACCAGTGTATATTAATAGTTATCTTCAGACATGATACATGTAAAAGAAATTGGGACTGACGGGGACACCGGTGACAAAGAATGAGGCTCTACAGAGAGAGATGAGGTACCTTCAGCAAGTTATGTTTGCTTTCTGGGGATCAGATTTCCCCCCCCCCCAAGGAAAAGGACTGAGAATGATGCTTACCTCATAAAAGCCTGGTAAAGGTAGAGGAAGGGGACATACCAATCAATGCAAACCCAAGAACAAAGAGACTATATACTTAGCTACTAAGTCTTGTTCTGGATTGGGTAGCTTGAAATATTTTATAATTGTAACTTCAATACCTTGCCTGGCCATTGGTCCTTATAAAATGCCCCTGGAATAAATGGATCCATGAGTGATATGCATGACTTAGCATTGGTAGCCACTGGAGGGCCTCAGGAGACAAGCCGAGGCATTGAACTCTACCTTAGGGATGGCAAGGATCACTGAGGAGTTTTCAGCTTGGACACAGTCCTGATCAGCTGTGGGTATTTGGCAGGCTCATATTGGGTCACAGTATAGGAAGGACAAGACAGCCATTCTGCAGACCAGTAGGGCACATCTTCATGGTATAGTGTATCCTCACAAGGTCATAGTCAGGGGTAGGGGTGCAGAGAAAGGGAAGCATATCCAAGATACTGATGCATTAGAAGTGGCATTAGGCGAAAAGGAGCTAGACAGATGACAACTACCCCAATTCAGTCATCATAGTTTTTCCTGAGGATGCTAGGGATGCTGAGGATGCTAGGGATGCTGAGGATGCTGGGGATGCTGAAGATGCTAGGGATGCTGAAGATGCTAGGGATGCTGGGGATGCTGGGGATGCTGAAGATGCTAGGGATGCTGAAGATGCTAGGGATGCTGGGGATGCTAGGAATGCTGAGGTTGCTGGAGATGCTGGGGATGCTGAGGATGCTAGGTGCTGAGGATGCTAGGGATGCTGAGGATGCTAGGGATGCTGAAGATGCTAGGGATGCTGAGGATGTTAGGGATGCTGAGCATGCTAGGGATGCCTCCTGCTTTCATTTACCCAGGCCCATAACAGAGTTCTGGCATAGGCTCTGATTGGTCTTTTCAAAGACAGTCAGAGTGGGCAGACTGACATTCTTCCACAGAGCAGGACTCCAAACTTACAGCTGGGGCGAGCAGTCAGCTGCAAAAAGGGCTTCCCCCTGGCAGATGGGCCTGGGCTGAGGACAGAAGTCACTCCAAACTGTAGCCTGTTTTTCAGGGGAAGTCTCCAAACCTAGTTAGAAGATGAGAACTTCTGAAAACAGTCCAAAGAGGGGAGCTGTATCTCTCATTTGCCTCTTGCTGCTCCATGCCAAGTGTCATCGCTGACTCTCATTCAGTCTTCAGCGCAGCCGCAGAAGGAGCTTGCCCCATTTTTCTCAAGTAGGCAAACAAAGGCTCAAGAGCTTCTTATGAAAATATGATCCAGGGACTGAGGAAACAACTCAGCCACTAAAGCATTGGCCTTGTGAACATGAAGACCCATGTCAAACACCAGAACTCATGTAAATAGAGACAGGTGTAGTATAGTGTGTTACTTGAAATCCCAGCAGGTGGGAGGCAGAGACAGGAGGATCTCTGAGGATCAATGGCTGACCACCATAGCCTATTTGACAAATTTCAGGCTGGTGAGACCCTTATCTTGTCAAAGAAGACATATAGCTTCTGAGGAATAACAGCTATGGCTGAGTTCTGATCTGCACAGTTATGTGCACGCATGCATGCATGCACACCCCAGTGTCTCATGGGAGGAACCAGAATTTGAACCCAACACCCTGACTCCAAAGCCCACTCTGTTCCCTTGAGGTATAAGTCATCTTTCAGCTTAAAAGTCTTGTTCCCATAATGCCGCAGTTCAGTAAAATGATCGAATGCTTGTAAGAAGCTATTTGGCAATAAGAATCAAAAGTCCTAAAAAATATTCATTCTGGGAATCGTTCCTAAAGAAATGATCATAAATTTAGGGGGAAAAAGCTTTCTACACACACACACACACACACACACACACAGAGAGAGAGAGATAGAGAGAGAGAGAGAGACAGAGAGAGAGAGAGAGAGAGAGAGAGAGAGAGAGAGAGAGAGAGAGAGAGAGAGAGAGAGAGAGAGAGAGAGAGAGAATTCGCCATAGACGTATTTATAATATGAATGATGAGAAACAGCCTGAATGCCCATGGAAAGAGGAAATGGTTAAGTAAATTGTGCTACAATTGCAAACATGTTAGGGCAAGCGTTTAACATAACAGAAAATGTGTCTGTGATGAGTTCAACGCAGTCTTGATGCAGACTCTCACCACCGCCTTGCACTGATGGGACTGTCCCCAAACCTGCACCCAGACACTACTCGAGGCTCTGCTCTTACCAGTCCCCATCAGCTCCTTCCAAACCAAACTGCTCCAGTGTGTGTGTGTGTGTGTGTGTGTGTGTGTGTGTATGTGTGTGTGTGTGTGTGTAAAATATTAAAATGGAGAATAGAACACTGAATGATAATAAGTCATCTCTAGAAACCTTGCTATTTTCATTGACCTGTAATAGAGAACAGAATAGGCACTGGACTTAAAGGGACTTGCCTTTATGTTCCTCTTACGAAGAAATCTGGGAGTTGCCAATTCTCTCCCTTCATTTTGGAGTCACTGAGCACAGATGAAGCCAAAAACAGAAAGAAAGAGGCTGGGCAGTCTAGCCAATCAGTGAGCTCCAGGTTTAGATATAGACCCTGTCCCAAAGTAATGTGGATAGGGGTAAAGAGATAACTTGGTGGTTAAGGACACTGGCTGCTTGTGCAGAGAACATAGATTCAGTTCCCAGGACCCACATGGTGTCTGGAACTCCAATTACACAGAATCTAACGTTCCTTTCTGGCTTACTGTGGGTACTAGGCACACATGTGGAGCACAGCCAAATATGCAGGCAAACACTCACACATATGTTTTTAATCTTAAAAATAAAAGTAGAGAGTGATTGAGAAAAAAATAGTACTGATACATACTGCAATGCACAGGTGTGCACACACTCTCATGTACACATTCTTACATACTTACACTACACACACACACACACACACACACGTGACAAGCAACCAGGCAAAAGAGTACATACATTGGAAAGGAGGCAAAATGGCATTGCTTGAAGTTAATATGATTGCCTAGCCTAGAAAAACCAAAATAACCAGCTTTAAATCTATTAGAGCTAATGAGAGTTCAGTAGATGGCAGGTTACAAAAGAAATACACAAAAATCAATACTTTGCTTTCTTTCTTTGAAAAAAAAGCCACAAACAATTAGAGAATGCAATTGCAAAATGATCCTATTTACCAGAACAAGAAGAACTTGCAAAAACACTCAGGAATAATCCTAACAAGCAATTTACTAGGCCTACATGATGAAAACTATAAATGCTTTATTAAAGATAGTGAAAAGTACCCGGAAAGTGAGGGGTGCCCTGTGATTCTGGGGAGGAAGACTCACTATCAAAAAGTGAGGCCTCTCTTTCCACAGCCTTCTACACATCCCTTACCTGGTGGGAAAGCTGAAAAACTTACTCCAAACTTCACCAAGAAGCAAATGCCCATACGGCCCCCTAAGTGGAGTGTTTCCCCAGTAAGAAAGAGAGTGATCCCTTTCCACAGGAGAGCAGAGGTCACCATAAAACTACAGCAGGACAGTGATGGAGACATAAAAACACACCAGGATGCTGGGGATGGTGCAGCCTGTGAAGTGCTTGTTGAGCAAGCTCGAGGACCCGAGTTCAGATCTCCAGAACTCATCCAGGGCTGGGGATGGTAGCAAGCATATGCAGCCCTGGTGCTCTTATGAGGAGATGGGGAGCAGCAATGGGAGAATCTCTGGAAGGGCATGAGCCAGTATACAGTATTGTTTCTACGAGAGTAGGGATTCTTAGCTAATACAAAACTCTGGCACAGTATGTGATCAAATTGGGAGACGGGGTGTTCTAACATTTAAAATGTCTTCTATGAGTGAAAACTAAGCAATCCTGTAAGACCAGTTACTTATTGACAGAACTATTATCTTGTCAAAATATATAAAGAGCTTCTACAAATCAATAAGAAACATACAAACAGAAAAGGAGGGCGAGATTAAGATTGGCAATAAAATAAACGTAAACCTGTGAGATTGCTACTACTGTATGAATGGGAATCAGAGGCATTATTGTTATTTTTGGTTGTTTTGGTTTTAGTTTTTGTTTGTTTTGCTTTGTTTTGTTTTTTTTTTTCTTTTGTTACAGTCTGGCTGTGTGACTCAGGCTGGTGGGTGTGCACAGAAAGTCCTCTTGCCTCAGCTTCCTAAGTGGTCGTGGTCTGTAGGGAAATTCCACAGAATGTGGCTGGAAGCAATATTATTTTTCACCCACCAAGATGGGTTAAAAAAACAACAACAACAAAACTTAACTTTGAGAAAGGAAGTAGAGAAATAGCCAGCCTCATACATAGTTTATGGAAACCTCAAATTGACACAGCTTTTTTGGAGTACATTTTGGCAGGATACAAATTTAAAAATAACATCTGCTGTGACCCAGAAATCCCACTTTAGGGAAGTTTTCTTCTGTGTGTACCAGTGTGCACCAAGACAAATGCCTGGTGCCCACTAATTGCAGCAGGCGGCAGGGCGAAGATGTATTACCAGGCAATTGCTAAAAATGAGTGTGCCCACTGCTTTTCCTGCCCACTCCTTACAGGGCTACATACCAACTCGGTACTAACACTTGTCTTTGGAGAGGGCGGTGTATGTTTTAAATTTTTTAGAATGAGCACAAATTGCTTTTGTAAATAGCATACGCGCATACACAAATGTAGGTGTTTAAATTAAAAACAATGCCATACTTAAGGGAAGGAAACAGAATGCTGGCAAAGCCCCCCCCCAAAACAATTGTTTTGTTATTTATCAGCCATTTTCATTTTCTGAATTTCCTTTGATGACCATACCTTATGTTTGTCATGGAAATAAGTAACTGAAACCATTTACAGCTTTTAAAGATTGGTTCAGTCGAACCATTGCCCTTTCCTTCGGTTTCTTCAGAGGGTGGAGAGGTGAATCCAAAGCAGAAAGGGAAAAGGGAAGTTGGGTACTCTAGGGACACTGGGCATTGAATGGATGAGGAGGCAAATAATCAGAACAGGATGCCGAACACAGCAAATGGCTCTGAAGAAAAAGTTCACGTTATCCCATTAGCAATGATGTATGGCCGGCTCCTCACATAATAGAATGTGTGCAATAAAGTGAAGGCGGTCACTCTATGACTCCTAGGAACTGAATCTTCGTGATACCTGTCTGTCCACCCCACTTCCGCCTGCCTTGTCGGTGTAAATGTCTGGGTCATATGTTGGCCTGAGGAAGTAGCTGGAAACAAAACACTGGGAATTAAAATTACTCAAAGGACAGCAGGACAGTGAAGTGGCTTTTATTGAGCACTAGGTGTATGCTATTTGCTTCTTGAGCGCCGGTTCGGGCTTTGCAGATGGGAACCATGAGAGATGAGGAACTTGCTTCATAAGGTTGTCTTATGAGATATCATTCATGCGGGTTGAGGCTCTGGCCTTCTCATTGATGGGCCATGTGGAGCAGGAGAGGGAACCGAGGGGGAGTGATGTGGGAGGGTGCTCTCGCCAGCATACTTCATGGGAGAACTGGGCTGAACATAAAGCCCCTTCCTGCTCGGAATTCTCCAGCTTCTTTTGGTGGCCCAGAAAAGTAACGGAAGGAATGATGGGGTGTGTTTAAATAAAGCCCTTGGGTGGGTGTTCCTACTCAGCTATGCGCCAGCTCTTTGTGACTTCAACCCGGTGCCTGTAACTTGGGGAACAAGCCAAGTTCACTCAATCCACAGCCCCCAAAGTACAAACCTTTCAAAAAGATTTGAACGTTGACAGTAGACTCACTTGCATTCCGGTGGTAATTGGGGTGTGTGCGTATGTGTTGGTGTCTGACCTAAATTCGGCGAACATCATTTTGTGGCTTTATAATGGAGGCTTCATGTGGTTGGTTTTCTGGATTTCAGTAGCTAATTGACTAAAGGACAAACCAACCTTTCCCTGGAATCCTCAGGCCTGGAGATACTCAAAAGTGGTCCTTTTGCTGGCTGCAGGCTGCTGCAGAGGCAGGAGAACCCAGCATGCTCTCAGATCAGGTCTCTCTTCTTCCTGTCTCAAGTGGTCTCCAGGGCTGAGTCTAATAGTGGTGACAAGGATGGGGTGGGTGCTCAGAGTCCCTGCTCCAAGCATTATTGGACCTCTAATGTCCTCTGCACTTGCTGTCAGAGATTCTGTCCCCTCTGCAGGTTTGTGCGTGTTGCTTAAAGTCTTCATGGTCCCCATGGCTGAAACAAAGATGCTTTCTCAGGTCATACCTAGTGGGCTGGGTCCCAGCACACAGTGGCTTTGCCTCGAGGAAGGTTGTGCTGGCAGACCAATTCCCAGGCAGCTCCTCTATTGTCAGCATCCTGTTTGGCATCTGTAACATCTCAGAGAGGCCAGCTCACTGCCAGCTGCCAGCATCTATATCCTCGTGCCCACAGGGCTTCTTGCTACAATCCACACCATTTCACCATGCACATAAGAGACAGGGAGGGGTAAGGAATTAAGCTCTGAGTAGAAGCTCATTCTATGGCTCCCAGGAACTGGTGCCTAACAACTCAACTCCTGCAGTCCCTGGCTGGGATACCTCTAACACTAAGTTGGTTTGCTAGAATTTCCCAGTGGGATTCTGTCCCCAGCAGGAATGTTCTGCTTTAGTATCCACCTCTGGTCATGTCCTGTTACAGTACTTGTGTGACTTTTCCTCCCAATGAACTACTTGCACTTGAACCCTTTTCTCAGGTCTACTCACAGGACACGCAATCTAGGATGATGCCCTGGGGTCTCATGGGTAAGGGCTCTAGCATTACATGTATGATGTATCAAGAGAGGGCCCTTTGATAGAACCTTCTGTTTATTTGAGACATCCAGATTGCCTGTTGGTTCTCCATTGGACACTGCAGGGCATCTCCTTGGGAGGTGACACCCTTATCTTCTGCAGAATCCCAAACTCAAAAGTTTCTAGAAGATGCTATAGATACGAAGCGCTGCCATGGTCCCCACACATCTCTCAGTCCCAACACTGAGATGGAACAGTACCTACACTGCACACAAGACTTCCTGCCTAGAGCCCACATGAAATTCACAGCATCCCTAAAGAGCATGTGGTCATTGCCCAAAGTCCTGTGTTAAAAGTTCAGGAAATGAGAAGTTCAGGGAGGCTGAACTCTAGCCAAACCAGGGAGCCGAGATAGGAACCTAGGTCTTATTCTGGAGGGAGTAACAGCCTGTAAACAGCATATAGTGATGTTGGGAGTCATAGCATGAGCTCACATGTGTGTGGCTGTATGCATGCATGTGTGTGTGTGTGTGTATGTCTGTGCACACATGCGCACGCATCTGTGTAACACTCACAGCATTAGCCTCCTATAAGTGATCAGAGGGGCAAGAGCTATCTCTATATGGGGGCAATAATCTGAGTCCAAGATGGTATGGACCCCAAATTGGTCAATTTTGGGCCAACAGCAAGATCTCAGGTGAAGAAATCTTGGCTTAGATGACAGAGCTTTTGAGCTACATCTTAAAGTGAGGGAATCTTGGGAATGACAAGAGATTGGTTGGTGGCAGTTGGGGCAGAGCCACGGCTGTGGAGGAAGGCTGAAGGGCTTCCTGCCAAACTTTGTTATTTTCTGTAGTGGGGCATACAGAGACATTGCAAAGATCTGGCCAGGCGGTTTTGTCACACCGGTAACGTTATTGGGTGGCCTTCTACATAGAAGGGAGCTGTGTCTCATTGGGGTTTATAGACACCAAGATGTATGCTGCATTAGTTTGGGGTGCTAACTGCTGAGCTATGCAGCAATGTCTTTCTGGGTTATCAATCAGGGATGTCTGAAGTCACAGTACTGGGGTGTCCAGGGGTCTGATGTGCCCTCTCAATCGGACCCTTTGACACCTTGACCCAATTGGTAATGAACTCCCATGGTCCCTCCCAATCTGGTACCCTGGCATCTCTTACATGTGCCAGGTCTCCAGAGGTCAGGAGCCATGCTGGCCCTGAGTGAATCCACGCTGGATTCACTCTTGGTAAGTCCTAGGATGAAGCACTTTCCATATTAATCAGGTTAGGAATCTGAGCACATATCAGGGGATTGAAATATGTAGATTTCGATGATGAATTCACGCTCATCAGAAAACCAATGACTCATCTAACTTCATTATCAGGAATTATTTGATGGGGGAATTGGCAGGGGGGTGAGGGGGTGGGGAGAGGGAGGTGGAGAGGAGCTAGCTCTTGGTTCACAGCCCAGCCTGCCTTCTCTTCCAGAAGCGTGTTTTTGCACCAGGACACTGGGTTTCTGTGGTGCAGGGTTGAGTCCTGCACATGCCACAGCTCAGGGTTTGCTTTAAAGTGAACTTGCTGCATTCACAGTTGCTTTAAGATCTCCCGGCTACAGTCATTCGGGCATGCTCATTTCCCATGGGCCAGTTTCCTCATCTGAAGAATGCGGTGGCTCTCAAGTGACAGAGCTTCTGGGGCCCGACACACTTGGGGTGTGGAGTCAGCTGTGAGAACACTCTCAGATACTCTGAGAACAGCAAGAGGCATTTTCCATCTTAAGTACAGGTTCCTAGAGGGCATCACTGAGACTGTGAGCTTAAAAGTGGCAGCCGAAGGAGGCCAGAAACTTGAGTTCTATGGACATAGAGGGTAAGAATCTTCCAGATGGAGGGAACAGTACGTGCAAAGGCCTTGGGGTGGGAAGAGCATGGCTGTTGTCTAAGAAGCAGCTACTAGACTGGTGTGCCTTAGTGGAGTAGGGGATGGTGAGAGATTGAGAGGGATTGAAGGAAAAGGAGAGAGAGGAAGAGAGGAAAGAGAAGGCGGAGGAATGGACAGAGAAGCAGTAGAGGAGGTGCATGGGCAGAGGGAACAGAGGCCAAACCCATATGGAGAAAAGGAACCAGGAACTAACCAGGACTCTTCTGTGTAGTAAACTGAGGTATAGGAAACAGGCAGCAGAAACAGGCAGACAGGAAAGAGACATGGCATGAAGCAGGCTTAACATGAATAGCAATCCCGCTGAAGAGGAGAGCACCTGCCTTGACCCTGTCATTCAAAGTCTGGCAAATGCTGGACTAGGGACAGGTGACAGGGGAAGGCATCGTGTGGTAGAAATCCAAGGGGCCTGATTTGGAGATTCAGATGGCTCCGTGGTTCTGTCATTTACATGCTGAGCGAGGCCGTGGCTCCTTTTCCTTATCTGTGGGATGTGAACAATGCCCTTTCAATAGTCTTCTCTAGAAGCCTCCACTTCTTTTATTTCCCCAGGCCTTCTCTTCCCTGAAATAAATAAGCTGTGGGTGGTCTCCTTGGTGACATGATTACAAGTCTGCAGGTGGACGTGTGTGTGTGTGTGTGTGTGTGTGTGTGTGTGTGTGTGTCCCTGGTCATGGCCAGGAGAACTTGGCCTGGAGGCTTAGAGGCTGAAGCCAAGAGGCCACCCCTCTCCTGTTTGATAGTCTACTTCCGTTGGGAACAAGGGAGGTCAAAGCTGGGTGACACAGAGCAGGGATTTCAGCCTGCGGTTATCCAGGTTCCCCCCTGGATCAAAAGAGCCAATCCCTTTTAGAGTTGGGCACAGGAAAAGCTCTTTCCAGGGAACCTCCCTGAACTTATTTGAAAGAGGCAAAACAAACGGATTCAAGCTTAACAAACATACTTCATGCCATTGGTGGTGGCTTGCATGAGATATCCCCCATAGTCTCTGGCATTTGAACACTTGCTTCCCAGAGGGTGGATCTGTTTTGGGATGCTTAGAAGGTGTGGCCATGTTAGAGGACGTATTGTTGCTGGATGTGAGCTTAAAGACATTTAACCACTCCTGCTTTGTGCTTGCATAGAGAACAGCATCCTGGTCATGCTGCCACACCTCTTCGCTTTGCCATCATGGACTCTAACCCACCAGATGAATAAGCCCAAATAAACCCTTTCTTCTATATGATGCCCTGGCCACGGTTTCTGTCACAGCAATAGAGAAGTGATTGAGATACCCTCTGTGGAAAAGCTGCTCTCATACCCCACCCCTTTTAACCCTCCCAGTTTGGGATAAGGACACTAAAGATGTAGAGGTCAACTCTCCCAAGGTCACATGTCATGTAAGTATGGGTATAAGATGGCCTTGATAAAGGGCCCTGGCTCTAAACCAAGGGCTGAGGATTGAACCCAGGTCTTGCACCTGCTAGCCAAGAGCTCTGCCAAAGAGCCATATTTCTACCCAGCGGATATTTTTTTTTTTTTACAGTGAATGCATTTATGTGTGTGTGCACGTGAACCCATAAGTTGCATGCATTTGAGCATTTGACAAGTACCTGTGGCTATTCACATACATCGAGGATGGAGAGGAGGATGTTGAGAGTCATCTTCTCTCATGGATCTTACTGCCTTGAAACAAGGCCTCACTGGATGGGAAGCTCTTGCTGGTTTGGATAGACTAGCTGTCCAGTGAGCTCCTAGGATCTCTCTGTCTCCATCTCTGCCCCAGTTTTGGGGCTGCAGGCATGCACAGCCATTTCCTGGCTTTTAAGATGGGTGCTTGGAAGTTGAGTTCAGGTCCCTGTGCTTGCTCTCCACACATGCTCTTATTCACTGAGCCATCTCCCCAGCCTCGCATCCAGCCTTAATCCTCACCCTGGCCCTGGGTGATCGATTAAGAGAAGAATACATTGAATTCTGGAGAGGTCAAGCATCTTGTCCAGGTTCACTCAGACAGTCCACACTCCTGATTGGCCCACAGAACCTGGATGCTAAGAAACACAAGTGAGTGGCCTGCGGCTATTCTGAGGAAACATCCCACTCCCCAAATGAGCCGTCCAGTCTATAGCTCCCACCGAAGGGATGTGGTGGAGCCATTACGCCACTCCAAAGAGACAAAGCATTGCAAATTGAATGGCAAAAATCTATTCTCACATGCTGATGAAGACATAGCTGACATCGGAGGAGAGAATCGCTCCACGGAAACACGCAAGCCACGCTTTTCTTAAAAAAAAAAAAAACCCACCAAAAAACTTGGAGTTATAGCTTAAGAAAAATAAGAGCAGCTGACTATCACAGATAAAACTGCCCTTTTGCCTAATTGGATGTTTAATAAGGACTCCTAATTAATTCCCCTGAATGGAGAGGTTTTACAGTGGTGTTATCTCAACCCCCTTGCTGACGGGGCTGGTTATTTCCAGATACAGAATAATGAATCTTTTCCAGCCGGGCCAGGAGTCACCAGAGACTTGTCTACTTCCCTGTGAAGGTAATTATTCGCTAAGACACCAGAGGGAGGTGGAGCTGGGGAAGGAGCTGGGCGTGGATAATTGCAAGCAGAGGGACTGGGGGCGGGGGGTGTGTTCTTTAGAGGAGCTAGGGAGCCCATTGTTGGGCAGGGGTTGGAATAAGATTGGCAACTGTGCAGAAATCACTGGTGGAAGTTTGGATGGCACAATCAGTGTCTGGGATGTCATCTCTGTTCAGAGTGAGGCCTAGGGAAACTTGCCCTCCTGTGAACAGTGTCACCTGATGGAGCTTGACAGGCTAATCATTGTGAGTCGATTGGGTGCAAGCCGACATCAGGAAGCAGGCCGGTCTGCGACTCTTCTGGACCGGGTCAAAGGCTAGGCTGTCACTGTCTGGGGACCCTTGTGGCACCGCCAAGACAACATGAAATGAAATAGGTTATCTGGACAACTCAGGCCTCAGACCAGCAATGAGAACGATGTGGCTAAATGACAGGGAGCATTTGTCTACAGTGACAGGGCTCTCTTGAGCAGGAAGGCTGGCAGCAGCTGTTCCACGCTAGCTGTGGTGGCTTGTATCAGCCACAGCCCTAGAAGGCAACCTGGCACAGAGGCAACAGGGCTAAGGTGTGTGTGGCGGGGTAGGGCACAGATAGTTTCTCTGGATATCCGCAGACCTCTAAGATCCAGGGGGACAGAAAGAGAAATTAGGCTGGGGTTAAATAAGGGTTTGGACTGGGCCTTTGAAGTTGTGACCTTGGGTTTGTGATCTTGAGGAATCTGTTCCACACAGTTGCTTAAAGATTCAAGGGAGACTGGGAAGGCAGGTCCCTGGTACATAGTAGGTGCTCCACAAACATGGCTACCGCTTTCCTCCTCACACAATCCTGGTTTCCAGAAATATCAGGGGAATCTGCAATGCTGTGCTCATACATTAAAAATTGTGGACATCTTGGGGTACTAAGTCTCAAATGCCAGCAATCTGGGAGGAAAACCTGCAACCTAACACCCGCCTTATGAAACTGGGGCAAAAGGCATTCAGAATGTCTTGAGACTCACCAGGAGTCACAGCCATGGCTGTTCACCCTTGACTCTCTCCCTGCAGTCCTTTAGGATAGTGTTGAATGATATCAGAGCCACCTGACCAGGAGGGACATCGCATCCTCCTGCTGAGGAGCCTGCCCTGTACCACCTTGAGGCTGCATCCCTGACTCAGCAACTGCAGAGGCTCAGACTAGCAGCACCTTGAACCTGGAGCGCTTGCTGGGAAGCAGGGAGGAGAAGAGGGGGAGTGGAGAGAGGTCAGTTCCAGTCCTATTGCCCTGCAAGGTCTGAGGAAGGACAGACAAGCTGAAAAGCTGGGCCTGCCCAAGGCCTACTGTGCCAAATGAGTTCTTGTAACTCTATCCAACCCCCACCCTCAAGAGGGCAAGCTCACTGGGGACACAGTGAGAAACTGCTGGCAGAACACTTGGTACTAGAATTCACCGGGAAGGCCATGCTCCTCCTGGCTGCTCTCCTTGGGATCAAGAGAAGATCTGAGCACACAGGACAAAAGGAGAGAGGTGGGGACTAAATCCAGGTTCAGAGTCCAGAGGTGAGGCCTCAACTCCCTCCCAGCCTAGACACTTAGCAGCTGTGTGGTGCTGAGCACCTGTCTTTATCACTTGACACCTCAGACTTTCCCCTTGATGAAGAGGGATAATGAACTACTCTTTTGGGAAAGTTTCATAAGGTTAAAGAGTAATATACATTCCAGTGAGATTAATACACCACAGAGCCTGCTCTGTAGGAAACGGAAGGCCCTGGACTAGCTGGGGTAGGATTTGCCAAGAATCCAGATGGAAAATACAGCTTCCCAGGTGTGAGAAGAAGTCTCTAAGGAGCATTTGCTTTATCTGTAAGCTGACCATGCTAATGCCTAACTCAAACACTGCAGTGAAGCTCACTGGGACAAGACATCTAATAAATATAACAACCTCAATTCTGTCAAAGAGAGAATCAGTAAATGCTTTTCTGTGTCTTTAACTTAAAAATAGATTTTATGTGTGTTCATGGTATAGAAGATAATGCTTTAAGATGGGTGTGTGCAGTGTTATGCACATGGTTGCTATGGTAGAGCCACTGGCCTATCCACCATCTCATAGAGCTAACTGGGAACCTTGTTCCCTCTGGCAACAGTCAGTCACAGAAGGAAGTATGCTGATGATCTCACATGGAGTCCCCAAAATAGAGGAAAATCATACATATAAAGTACAGAAATATGGAAAAACTCATACAATTTTCTGAGCAGGAAGTTGGTGAGGGGTAATTTTGGAAGTTCAGTCAGTCAGGCTAAATAGTCAGGGGCTATTTGGGGAATTAGGAGTACTACCAAGAGGGATATTTGGAGTCCCAGGAAGCCACAGTATCTGGCTACCTCTTCTCCTTCTGTCCTGCCTGTCTCACCTGAGGGCATTCTAATGCAGTTGGTGAGGGTGGCACCTTATTCAACGGATGGTTCTCACTGGCAATCAGGGCTGCATGCCCATCATTCAGCCTTTCCTCCTGTTCCTTATCCCTGGGCCAGAGTTCAGCATTAACACACCTCTCTGGTTTCTCTGCATTTTTCCTCAGCCATATCCCAGTGACCCACGTAGGAAGCTGGGGAAGATGAAGCTCCACACAGGCCTGGCTTTTGGGACAGGAGATAATGTCTGAGACTTAAAGAGGCCTCCAGTGGTCTCCAAGTTCATGGCTGACAGTACGAGTGTCTTCATCTCTCTCTGATTGCCTTCTCTCCTGTCACCCTGGGGTTTGTAAATGGGAAGCAAAGGGCATCCTGAGGGAATCCTGATGGGACAGGTGGCTGGTAAATTGATTCCTCCCCAAGCCTGGGGTGCAGGAGGGAGCTGTGCCCATTTTACCCTCCTCCTTATTGCTAGTGCTAGGTGTGCTGGTCTGTGGGCTTGAGTGGAGAGTTGAAAACTTATGGGGACTACAGACAATGAAATGAGGTGCCAGACAGCAGTTTGCTTAGCAAACTGGCTAATTTTAACCTCTACCCCTCAGATCAACACTCCTTTGAATGGAAAGAATAAAAAAAAAATCGTGATATTTAACACATTTCTATTGTTGTGTCCCTCTCTCCTTCTCTCTCAGAGCCTAACTGATTTCTTGTTCAAAAGGAGGGGAGGGTGGTGGGGGGAAGACTAAAAGAGAAAACCAACAACCCGGAGACCGTCCCTGGCTCCCGAGGTCAGGTCCTCTCCAGCCCTGCCCACTGCTGGGCTGTTTTCAGTAGTTTTAGGACTAGCCAGTGACTTGCATGATTTAAGATCTTTCCCAGCACTGATCAGCCTTCTCTGGCCAAGCCGTTTGCTGATTAATTATTAATCAGACAGAGTTGAAGGAGGAGTAATCAGCAAGAGTCAGTGCTAATTTGCAAATGTCCCCCAGGAAGGTGATTACTTAAAATACTTGGTGGAGAGGCTCCATGTTAACCTTTGCAATTAGCCACAGGACGCTGGGAGCGGCCAAGCACGGTCCACAGGGCAAACCCACCCTAGAGTCCTACTAAGTGCCAATCCCAGGATCTGGGCTTTTTATTTACTTTTTCCATCATACTGTGGGCAATGGGGGTGGGGAGAACAGGAAAGGCACAAAAAAAAAATACAGACATCAGTAAGCAGAAAATACTGCATGTCAACAAAGGCCTGAAATAAAGCATGATGTTATGATGGACAGCTAGTGAATGCGGAGACTGTATGGACCGGAAAGCTTTCTTGGGAAGGAGGTATTTAAAGTGAATTCAATATTTCAACCCACACAGGCCCTTTAAATGAGTGAGTGTGTGTGGGGGGGAGAGAAGAGAGAGAGAGAGAGAGAGAGAGAGAGAGAGAGAGAGAGAACCTTTTGAAGAAATACTATTTTAAAGACCAAAGGAATAAGGCCAGGCAGTGGTGGCACACACTTTTAACCCCAGCACTCAGGAGGCAGAGGCAGGAGGATCTCTGTGAATTTGAGGCCAGCCAGGGCTATGCAGAAGAATCCTGTCTGGCAAAAATAAAACCAAAGGAACAGAATCTTAAAGCCAGTGGGAAGAAGTCCAGAAACAAGTCCTATTAGTACATCCAGGGAAGGATGAGGGTGGGTTGTAGCTGGCCCTGGTGAGGATGAGAGAGGCAGGGAAGAAGGCTGAGGAGAAGCTAGGCAAGGTAGAAGGTTGCCTAGGATGAGACAGAAAACCCAGATAGGCTCTGATCTATGAACTAGAACTTGCCTTGCTTCCCAGAGAACAGATACTGGGATGGTAGACTCAGGTCACTGAGTGGCCCAAAGACACTGGTGGCACAGAATGGGCAGAAGCAGCTAATCCTTGGAGATAGATGGACACACAGATATGGGAGCCCATAGGGAAGGGTTTACCATTGCAGTAAAGAAGGGGTGAAAAGTTCCAGTGGAAAAGAAACCATCCAAGTCAGCAGAAGAATGGATTAACCAGAGGACACACAAAGCACGATGGAATACAAGCCTGAAAAGAAACGGAACTCTGACACCATGAACCCAGAAAGCATTCTCCTAAACACAGAGGAGTGTGGGTACCATCCACTTACATGAGACACCCGGACGGACGGGTCAGATTTAGAGGGACAGACAGAGGAGTGGTCACCACAGTCTGGAGGCTGACATTCAAAGGTTATGTAGCTTTGGCTGGGAATTTGGGAGAGATTGGGTGGGCAATAACAGACAAGGCTGTTATCCAGTGTCCTTAATGACACCAACTTGTACATTTAATAGGAAAATGGTAAATTTCATGTAATACATATTTTGCCACACTAAGAAAATATGTCTACTTTGGATGAGGTTTTGTTTTTGTTGTTGTTTTGTTTTTTGTTTTTTTTTTGGTTTATTTTTTGATTCTTCTTATTATATAAGAAACTTGGATGGCAGAGAATTTAATGGAAGGCTATTGGCAAACAGATGATATCGAAAACAGACCTTTGAAGTCACCTGGCAATGAGCAGGAACGGGAAAAGGGGGGATATGAAAAGAGGGAGGGTTCTAGACCTCTTGGATCTAAGTGAAAAGGCTGGGCAGAGGCGGAGCAGTGGAGAAGGGGGAAAAGGAGACTCGCAGGAATGGTCATGGTAGCAGACAAGCCATTTCCTGGTAGCCAAGAGAAGAAGACTGTCTTAGTTAGGGTTACTATTGCTGTAATAAAACTCCATGGCCAAAAGGCAAGCTGGGGAGGAAATGGTTTGGCTTACACTTCCAAATCAAAGGAAGTCAAGACAAGAACTCAAACCAGGGCAGGAACCTGGAGGCAGGAGCTGATACAGAGGCCATGGCAGGGTGCTGCTTACTGGCTTGCTCTCTGTGGCTTGCTCAATTCTTATAGAATCTAGGACCACCAGCCTAGAGGTGGCCTCACAATGGGTTGAACCCTTCCTCATCCATCACTAAGAAAATGTCCTACAGGCTTGCCTACAGCCCAATCTTACAGAGACATTTTCTCGATTGAGTATCCTTCTTCTCTGATGACTCTAGCTTATGCCAAATATGTTGCTGGAAAACCAAATCACATGAGGATGGAATAGGGATCCTGGATTTGGCTACCTAGGGTGGGGAGCCACCTGTAGTCTTAGCAAAGTCTGTTTTAGTGGCAGTGTTGGGCATAACTAAGAAAGAGATTGGGCTCAGCACCTGGGGTAGCTGAGAAATTGTGTAGAAACTGGGGTGGAGAAGCAGTGAATTTTGGGGGTTTGGTTTGGGTTTTAGATGGTACATACTATCACATAGCTGTGTGCTATTAGGCATATTCAGAGTACACAAAAGATGAAGAAATGAGAGGGTGACTCCAGCAGGGATGGTCTGGTAAAGATGAGACCTGGGGCTCAAGGGAGAGGTTAGTCTAGGACAGGAGCAGGGGCAGGGGCAAGGAGCAGAAAGAGGAGCAGGAGCAGGGCATCTTAAGTGTAGTGACACAAGGTAGGGCAGAAATTGCCTCACCAAGTGTTTTATCTGCTCACTCACACTTCCTGGCTTCCTGAGAGCTAGTATAGACCACGTGGTAATTTCCAACCAATAAAAAAGGAGCCAGAAGTAAAGTATATCATATCTGGGGTAGGAAAGTGAAAAGTCCATGCTAGAGGCTCAACTCACATTCTCTGCCATGCCACCAGAGGAAGTCACATATTCTAGATAGTGCAGCCACTAGATGGGGGGAGGTTCTTGAGCCTGGGTATCCACGTGCACGATTCTGGATTGCAGACATTTCTATCAAGCAAGAAACATTCCTTAGTGGTACCACAGTGGGATTTAGGGCTAATGGCTTTTACTTCTTAAAAAATCATTTATTTTGTTTGTACGAGTGTCTCATCTGCATATGTGTCTGCGCAACACAAGTGTATCTGTTCTCTATGAAGGGCAGAAGGCAGCACTGGATCTCCTGGGACTGGAGACATGGATGGTTGTGATCCACCATATGAGCGCTATGAATCGAACCAGGGTCCTCTGGAAGAGTGCCCAGGGTTGATGGTTTTCAAAGTATTGAGAGTCAAGCGATGAGGCTTTGGTGGGAAGCAAAGGCTAGTTAGATCCAAATGGATCTTGTGTGCCTTATCAAGGCCTTGAAGTCTGTTCTGTTAGACAACAGAGAGTGATTGAAAGCTTTCGCCTGGGGCTTAGCATGTCGGAGCTGCATTTTAATTAAGCCATTATGGTGACAGTAGGAAGAATGGATTAGAGAGAACCAAGATGCTGGGAGATGAGGAAAGGGCTATTAAACCCCACAAAGATGCGATGACGACGGGCTGAATACGGGGAGTAGCAGCAAGAGAAGAAAGACAGACATTGTAGGAGGTATGCAGGAAGAGCTTAGCCCTTAATTGAATGTGGCTGCTGAGATGGGGAAAGAGTGGGGACAAGTCCCTGGAGTTTAGATAAAAAGGTAATGCCAAAAGCTAAGCAGGGAAATGAATTTGGCCTTTGTCTTATTTAGGGTTTCTATTCTGTGATGAAACACCATGACCAAAAAGCAAGTTGGGGAGGAGAGTGTTTATCTGGCTTATACTTCCATCATTAGAGGAACTCAAACAGGTCTGGAATTTGGAGACAGGAGCTTATGCAGAGGCCATGGAGGGATGCTGCTTACTAACTTGCTTCCCATGACTAACTCAGACTGCCTTCTTATAGAACCCAGGACCATCAGCCCAGGGATGGCACCACCCACAGTGAGCTCAGCCCTCCCTCATTGATCACAAGTTGAGAAAATGCCTTACAGCTGGATCTCATGGAGGCATTTTCTCAACTGAGGCTACTTCCTCTTTGATGAGTCTAGCTTGTGTAGAGTCGACACCCAGAACCAGCCAGTGCAGGCTTTATGCAGTCAGTGATGAGCAGAGGTAGGAAGAACTGGGGTAGAAGCAGCGATGGCATGTGGTTGTGGCCACGCCCACCCAGTGATTGGCTCTATAGTTTCATATTCAGTGAAGAGGTGATCGAGGGAGCCAGCTTTGTCTCTCAATACAAAAAGATGGTATCTGAAGCCTTGACAGCTGGTAAGCTCACCCAAAGTGACTGTGTTCCTTGATCAGGCAGGATAAGGGCTTTGAATTAGAAGGAAGGCATAGAGAAGTCCAATGAGGAACAGAAAGAGAGAAGTTGGGAAATAAAATAGCACCGAGGTAGAGAGTGCACTTGCTTTGCACTTGCATGGTCTTGGGTTCAAACTTCAGTACCACCTCCAACATAAAGCAAAGCCCAAAATCAGAAAGAGGAGCCTGAAGGTGGAGAAGGGAGAAAACACTCAAAATAAAATACCCAGTATAAGTGTTATAGAACATCCTCCAAGATGGTGTCTAAAATGTGCTCAGGGTGAGTGGGCTCAAGGAAGGCTGAGGTTTGGAGGAGGAAGTAGATGAGGGGAATAACAGGAACCAAAGTCTGGGAGCACAACGTAGGCTACTCTACAAGAAGCTTGGGTCAACCTTGTGTGGTGGTTCATACCTTTAATCCCAACACTTAGGAGGAAAAGGCAGGTGGATCTCTGTGGGTTAGAAGCCAGCCTGGCCTACACAGCAACTTCTGGGCCAGCCTGGCCTATACAGTGAGACTTTCTTAAGAAACAGAAGCTTAGGTGACACATGGCCTGGAATACTAGAAAGCTCATCTTCTTTTTGACCAGTGTCTTTCCTTCTTCCCAAATGACTCAGACTGTAGAGTCCAACCATTCTGATAGATTATCAATACCACTTCTCTAAGTGAATCCTACTGCCTTGATGATTCTGTGAGTGTCATACTCTAGCCACTGGTTGGAGAGAAACTGAGCTTAAATGAATTTAAGGCTCAGAGAAAGAGGGAGGGAAGGAGGGAGGGAGGGAGGGAGGGAGGGAGAGAGAGAGAGAGCGGCAAGGATGTAGATTAATCCTAGGAACCTGGAAAGTGCTTTCAGGAGCCACAGAAGGGAGAAATGCTGGCGGGACATAGGCTGGGCTCAGCCATGAATGAGCGGAATGCACACTTGTGGCCAAATAAAGGAACAGAGACCTTGGACATCCCGAATGAATCAACACTCTTCTGGAAAAAAGGGCTTGCCAGAACACAGGGACCCTCAGAAGGGCCCAAAACAATGTCTTCCATCTGTCTTTGCCAGGCCGCCAGGCACCTGGCAGCTCCTCAGGAGAGGGTGAGGACAGCATCTTGTTGTCTGTGCCCTTCACAGCCCTGGCACAGGCCTCCTAGCAGATGAAGTACTTAGTACAAACCTGTTGCATGCCGTCAGAGCAATGGGGGGCAGGCCAGCTGCCCTACTTTCACTTCCCACGCCTAGAACTGTGAGCGCCAGGCTCCAGCTGAGCCCCCATGTCTCAGACAACATAGCCTTGAGCCCTGCTCTCTCAGCTCAGACTTTTGTTCTCTTTCTGAAAGCATGTTGTCACCTGCAGAAGGGAGGAGGAGAAGTCACACGGTTCCCCTGGCAGAGATCTTGAGAGCCAGGGCCTTGGCCCCGCTGACTCGAGCATGCCAGCGGCCTGCTAGGGCACTAATCCTTTCTTATGGCTTGGCTATGGAGCTTGTAATGCTATTTCCAACTCCGAGAGATGCATGAGATGAGATTTTAAAAGGCTAGTTATTTATGGCCTGGCTCCTGATGGATACAACAGATGCAATTTCATGGGCTCCATCAGAAGCAAACAGTTTCTTGGTGTGACCTAAAGCAGTGCTGGGTAGCAGGGATGGAGAGGTAACAGGGGTATCACACAGCTGGGTACCACAGCAGGTTCCTAGTCACAGCCCCAGTTTGTCTGCTTGCTCACCAAATCCCCTGGGTTAGGCTCACCTGGTCCTTGTACAGTCCCCACTGATTTCTGGGCATGTCTGACAACTTGGGACTTTGATCCTACCTAGCTTCTGACATCCAAGGAGGATAAAACCTCAGGAGACAGATTGCAAGCCATGCATGAGGTTCAAAGGCAGCTAGGGCATGGTGACGGTTCCACAGTGCCCCCCCCACCACCCTCAGCAGAAAGGTTCCCCCTTTCCCCTCAGTGATGGCACACCTGACCTTTCTATCGTGGGAGCTTTGCTGCTCTTCCTCCCCCATCTCATCACCTGTTATGAGATCTCACAGGTGTCTGCCGTTCACTCTGTGATTGTCTGGGGAATCATAAGTCTTCACAAAAGGCAAGCCTAGCTTGTCTTCTCCACTGCTATGCTCCCAGGGCCAGGGCCAATGCCAGTCAAAGCATGAGCCAAAGAACTATGTGGAAATGGATAAACGGTGATGGAGAGGGACTGGTGATCAAGACAGGGCGTGGCCCAAGACAGTGAGGTAAAGATAAGTTGTTGATGCTTCAGAGAAATCGGACACCAAATTTAGCTGATGTGACTGCTCAGTTCATTGATCACCCTTACAGCTCTCATCCCAAAGTTCCGTTCTTCAGAGCTATGAAGTGCCCTGTCCCTGGGCGGTCTTATTTCCATCCTCGCTGTAGACTTGGCTTCCTTACAATGCCTGTTTCATGCTACAGTGGCCAGCAGGTACCACCTAGCTCCTCTACGTAGCTCTGACTCTTCCTTACCCTACACACACTTTGTTCACTATGTGGCCCCCACAATCATTCAGTCAGAGATGTGGATGGCCCCCAACTCCTCTCCTACCCTCATCGTTGTCCTTCCTGTGAGCCTCCAGGTCTCACTTAGCTCAGGCTAGCCACAAATTTGCAGTGTATCCAAGAATGATGTTGAACTTTAGCGGCTCCTATACCTGCCTCCTGAGTGCTGGGATCACAGGTGCGCATGCCCAGTGTATCTGAGGTTAAGGATTGAGCCGAGGGCTTTCCTACATGTTAGGCATGTACACTACTCACTCAGCTGTCACCCCAACCCTATATCTGAGATGTTAATGTTCTTCCTGTGGGAACACTTCAGAGTTGCAGCAGCCCAGGCTGGTCCTCTCCTGCCCCAGTACCTGCAAATGACTTGTACAGCTGCCTCTGGGCCTTCAAGTTTGACTCCATTAACACTCAGGGTATTCTTGTCCCCTGTGCTTAAGGCTTTCGGTAGCTTTTTGCCACTGTAGAACCCTCTCTGTGAAGACGGGGAGGTCTCTCCCTGAGCCTACACTCTTCTGCTGTTCACTGAGGTTTGTGTACTCCCATCACCTTTCCCCATTCCTTGCACCTGTTACAACGCCCCCAACACCAGGGAACCTTCCTGGCTTATCAACACCAGGGATCCTTCCTTCCTGTTCCAGGCTCATAGCAAAATCTTACTTATTCTTTGGCTCAATATAAAATCCATGGCCCTGGGGACACATTGTTCAGTCTAAGATGCAATGTGTCAAAAGACTGACAACTTTTCTGAAGGACCAACAGTCTTAGTGTTCAACTTTCCAGCCCCGGGGTTTCCATTTTTGGACTCATCCCTACTCCAGTATCAGCCAGAGGTCTGTGGTTATGTGACCTGACTCTGGCCAATGGATGGGCATGTGACTGTGTAACTGTGGTAGTACTGCTTTTACAGGTACCAGTGAGAAAGGCTGGGGTCCCATAGACAGCTCCCAAAGCATTACAGGAGACCGCCATTGTTCTTGGTCACTCTCTTGGATCCTTACAAAACTTGACAGTAAGAGCCTGTTGCAGAAGACACCACACATGTGCACATTTGACTCAAGCATAAGCTACTCACAGTGACCTGGAAGCTTCCTTCTTACTGGCTAGCTTTCACAGTGCTCGAGGCGCTATGCATGCTATTGGGGAGAAGAAAAGTAGTTACCAGTCTTACTGAGCTGTGAACCCTGCAAGCCGGTAAATGGCTAGCCTGCCAAGATAAATGCCCACTGGCAACAGAGGTACCAATGTTATGGAAGTAACCAAACACTTTCTGATTGGACTTAAGGCCCGCTCTACAAAAAGAGAACTATTCTTGGTCCTATTAATGAGCCAAGAACTTAAGACGGGCTGGGTCACAGGCCTACCACTACTAGCAGAATTGCTAAATGGCGTAATATTAAAGTGAATCCTAAAGACATCTTGTGATAGCCACTGCTCAGTACATCTCTCAACCCTCAACAGAGAGGCTCCTTGCAGTAGATGATGATTGACAGGGAAACCCACAACTGGTCAACATGCAGAGAAGAGGAGATTGCAGAGTGCTTGGCCCTGAGTGGGGCATCCATACTATGTCCCCTCCCCCACAAGCTCGAGGGCTACGGAGGAGGGGGCGGGATGACTATAAGAGCCAGAGGCAGTGGTTGACTACAGCCAAAGAGTGTTTCCTGGACACGGCAGGGGAGTCACACATAGGAACTGACAGTGTCTGGGCAACCGAGCCATACAAAATCCTAGTATGGTGTGGACAGTAGGACAGGGAGTCCCATACTTAGCTGAGGTGTCCCAGGCAACTGATTGCTGCTGGGACAGGGGGGTCCTTTTCTTTAGGGATATGGTCCTTGAGAGGCTGCCCCTCTTGCAATAGGTGGCTTACACTCATGTACATACTGGTGCATAAATGGACTTCATGTGTGAAGAAGAAAAGAAGACATGAGGTTGGGAGGGGATGGTGATGGTGGGGATAGAAGAAGAAACTGGAGGGAGGAGATGGGGGTCTTGATTCAAACACACTAAATGCATGTATGAAATTCTCAATCAATAAATAGTAAAAGAAAATAAAAGAAAGAAAGCACTATGACCACTTCCTACTAGGACAGCTAACACAGGTGGGTGCCTGGGACCTGGTGGGAATCTTTTTTGCCTACTCATGGAGAAAGCTTGCCTAAAAATAGATACTAATCCATAGGAGAGCGAACCCTGGGGAAGAGAGATGGCATTATTTGTTCACCTTGAGCCAGCAGTACTTGAAACCAACTCCTGGATGTTTTTATTCAGTGACAGAAGCCAACACATTTCCTTTGTAGCTTAAATCAGTTGGAAATGGGGTTTCAATTCTTGAAGGGAACGAGTCCTGGCCCTTGCATTTCTCTTTTCAGGCCCTGGGAGAACCTCCTTTATATCTCTTAGAAAAATACCTAACACATGATATTGTAAACCATTGAATAATATTCTCCCCCTGGCACTAGCTGTGAGCTCCAAGGTCTAGTACAGTGCGAGGCTATTACAAAAATGTTTGTGGACTGAATGAATAACTCCCTAGGACCCTGGTCTGTGTCTTTGTCCTCAGCATCTAGAAAAGCCTGATTCATAGAAGGATCTCAATAAATGGTTATTGAAAATAAATAGAAGGGAGTAAGAAAGCACACAAATAACCTAAGCTAACTGTTGACTGTGAATGAATAATCAAATAGGTATTACCAGCAGATGCCTACAGACCTACACCATGTGCCTTCTGACTCTGCCTCCTTCTAATGGTCCCTGAATAAAACACCTAGTCAAAAGTCACTGAGATCAAATGTCTCCAGTGTGCTTATACTGTAAATTCCATGTGTTGGATGCCTAATAATTAAAGCAAGGTCTTTCAAAGGGAGAGAGTGTAGCCCCAAAACACTGAAACCGACTATAAAGTAGACTGGAACTTTTGTGTCTGTAACAACATGAACAAAAGCAAGTAAAAGAAGGAGGGGCGATGTAAGAGAACTCTAAGGGTGAGAATGAAGTCTGTCAAGGCCATAGAGATGTCACATCTTGTCTTTTGTCCCTCAGAGAATAGACCTGGAGTGGTCTTTGGACTGGGAGTATTACACCAGGGAGAGGCCTGGCAGCAGTATACACATCCAGTTCTCTCTGCATGCTCTATATCATGAACCTCATTTCAAGTGTGAAAGCCGAGGCTCAAAGGGTCATTTACTATCCTGGGATTAGACAGCTACTTAAGGTCAAGTGAATCTGACTCCAAGGATGGCCTCTTCTCGTCTAGATGGCATGAGGGAGCTTGAGGCCTATGCATTGGGAAGATGGGCCACAAGACAGAGGAAGGAGGAAGAGAGAGCGATCTAGCAGTTTCTCCTCAGCCTTCCCTGCCATGATTACCCCATTCGTACAGAGGCCATCTTTGTAGACATCTGGCAATAACATCTCATCTCAACTTGACCCAATGTTGCCCAGAGACACAAATCCCACATATAAACAGTGTCATGCATCCCCAAGCCCACCCCTTTGAAGGTATCAGGATCTCTTGAAGAAAGCGATGCTGAGAACATTTTCATTTGATTTGATGGAAAGGTATGGGATCCACTGGGGGTTAGAGGTCAAGCCTACCCACTGGGTAAGAGCAGCACCTGCAGAGAGCACTCCCCACTGTTGGTCAACCAAAAAAAAAAATTCTGGTGTGTATATATGTATATACACACCTGTGACAGGGGTGGGGTGCTAGCTCAGTGCTACATCCGTGGCAGTGAAATGCAGGGGTGCGCCTGGATCCTGTAGTAGCATATGTGTATCAGGGATAGAACAGATTGTATTGGGATTATTCAAGCACTGTCTTTGTTCATAGTCAATCCCCTGCTCCCATACAATGAATGAAGAGAGAGAGGGTCTGAGTCCTAGGGCTCTCTAAACATGGTAGAACAGTCTGGATCAGGGCTCATGGTAGTAATAGCCTTTCCACAGAAGCATTGGTCGGGGGGAGGTGGGAAGGGTTCTAGAAGGCCAGCATAAACCAGGGATGATGAGACCTCCAAGATGTTATTTGTATGCTGGTGGGCTCTGAGGTTGGGCCACTCTGCTGTTTATCTGTGCTTCTCTCCCCCCACCTTTCATTATATCACCTCGAGGCTGCCAAGTGATTATTTCCTGCCACACTCTAGGCTACTGCTGTCCTTTGTTTGATGAACTTGAGTGATGGGAGGTGGCAGGCTCACTTCTAAAATAGCCTCATGTGGTAAAACAGAAAACTACAAATCATTCCCGTACCAGTCTAGAGCATCCCACTGAACAGAGCCCTCATGAAAACGCCAGTGTTATTCTCACCTGGCAGAGGGAAGAAAGGAAACTGAGTCAGGCATAGCGTGTACCCCCTCTGCTCTGAATCCATGGAAACCTGCTGCTGGGGCAGGGAGTAGCAGGTACGGTCTTTCAAAGGACTCCTGTCTCCTCCACAGACAAACAGACACCCACACACTCAAATCTGCCTCTTTTAAGAGGACCCAGAGTTGAAGAGCACAGCCTGAAATCTCATCTAATGCTCAGTCACGGTCTACCCAAACCAGCAGCATAGCTTCTTTCGAAAGTATCTGGGGGAGCCTTGAAAGAACAGCACAGGGAAGAAAGTTGCTTCTTCCCAAACTCTCAGCCCAAGCTCCAAGCTTATTTTACCTGTAACTTCCAGGTTTGTAGAAATTAGAACAACAAATACACCTTGCCTGGCACCCGTAACACCAGCCTTCCTAATAAGTAGAAATTAATCTTATGGCAAAGATCGGGGATGACACCCTGGTGATCTCTACATAACGCCTTCCCGCACTGGGTAACTTAAAGAAACAGAGTGACTCTTTTGAGATTTGTTTTAGTTCTGGTGAAGTGTAGACTCACAGCTGGGGACAGAAGCCACAGACGATTGTTTGACCCATGTATAAAGAACTGAGTCAAGCAGGCTTGAGGCTAGAAAAGAGGAAGCAGGAAAGGACCTTCATCCTTATATCTGAAAATAACAGACCCAAGAAACAAACCATGGCATGGTGTTAGCCATGGGAAAAAGACAGGATCCTCGCTAGCTACAGAGTCACAGGAATCCAGCACAGACAACATGCCATAGCTGGCTGTAAAGTGGGATTAACCTGAGCTGCAACCTTAGCACTGTGACCTAAAGCAAATAGCAGATGCTCTCTGGTCCTTATTTTTCCTCTTTTGTAAAGGGACAGAAATTATGCAACTTACTTCATAGGAATCTTTGAACATGCAATGAACTTAGAGCTATAAGGAACGTAGAACTGGCCTGAACTGGCCTGAACTGGCCTGGCACCTACGGGTGGAAAATGCTCAGTAATCGCCACTTTCATCACAATCTATTTCAGAGGACTCTAATGATGCACGGAAGATTTTCATGATTCCGTGCTAAGTTAAAAATACATGAGTAGAGATATTCAGACACTATTTCATAATAAAATATATAAATAGCCAGTTAAGGGGGAAAAAGGCCAAAGAGGCACACACCATGGTTTTAATCCATGTCTTCCACTTCTTTCTGTCTTTTGATATTTTTCCATTTGCTGTCAGAGAATGAGTGTTTTACATAATGAGCCTTGGACCCCAGGGTCTGCAGGCTGAGCAGCTTAGGGGAACTCCAGCTTCTTGCTCCCACTCTGATCAGAGCCACATTTAGAGAACACTCAACCTCCAAAGTGGCCTCAACACCCAACAAAGAGCACACTCCTCAAAGGGCTGCATCTGATTCAGGAGGCCTTTTCTTTTTCTTTTTCTTTTTCTTTTTCTTTTTCTTTTTCCTTTCCTTTCCTTTCCTTTCCTTTCCTTTCCTTTCCTTTCCTTTCCTTTCCTTTCCTTTCCTTTCCTTTCCTTTCCTTT